>NW_005871138.1:1663106-1739105 GCF_000147115.1 Myotis lucifugus
TGGGCTGAAAACCCTTCTCTGGCTGCTTGGAGCTGACCTCTTTTGAGGCACCTCCCACCTCTCAGACTCGCTCTCCTGCTCTGGGACAAGGAACCACAATGAACATCCATGATTTCCTTCTCTGCGTCCATCACTGTCCACCTTTGATTTCCCACTGTGGACTCAGCCCTTCCTCACCCTGAGCTGTTGTGTGGACTGGACGAGGCAAATTGCGCAGTCCTGCCCAGTTGGCACAGCCAGGCCCAGTCAGGTGTGTTAGAACAAGGAGAGTCAGCAGAGGTGGCTTCCAGGGGAGGTGAGACCTGAGGGGCACAAGGGAGGAGACAGGTGTGCAGGACGTGCATCCATTTACACAAAAAGATTGCCTGCTTGATTCTGGATCTAGTTCAGGGTTCCTCAAACTTTTTAAACAGGGGGCCAGTTCACTGTCCCTCAGACTGTTGGAGGGCTGGACTATAGTTTAAAAAAAAAACTATGAACAAATTCCTATGCACACAGCGGTGGCAAAAACACCTGGCGGGCCGGATAAATGTTTTTGGTGGGCCGCATGTGGCCCGCGGGCCGTAGTTTGAGGACCCTCTGATCTAGTTAGTTCACCCCCTGTAGGGGGCACTTGCTCTCCTGCTTAGTCAGGATGCAAACATTTGGGCTCTGCCTCCAGATTATTTCCAGGATCCAACCACTTCTTATCACCACCCTTGCCACCACTCAAGTCCAAGGCACCATTCTCTCTCCCAGACGATTGCAGCTGCCTTGTCTGCTGTCCCCGCTGCCGCCCTCTCCCCTGACATAAACGTCTCCACACGGCAATCTGAGTGATCCTGTTAGGACCCAGGTCAGATTGTGTCCCTCCTCCACCCAGAACCCTCCGTGGCTTTCATCTCACACAGCGTGGAGCCCAGATTCCTCACTGTGGCCACGCTAGGCTCAGGTCAACTCATCTTTGGTCCCGGGGCTTTTGCACACATTTCCTTTCCTGGGAATTCTGTTCCTGAAGACATCCACATGACTCATGTCTTTCAATTTTCACTCAGACACTCCATCAGACACTGCTCATCCTGCCTTGCTTTATTTTTCTACATAGCACTGTCATCATGTGACACTAAATGATTAATCAACTAATTCATTTGTTGTCAGTGATCCTTGCTGGACTATCAGCTTCAGGAGACATTTTGCCACATGGTGGGCACTTTATAAAAATACTAGAGGCCTGGTGCACGAAATTCGTGCATGGGGGGCAGGGGTCTCTCAGCCCAGCCTGCACCCTCTAGCAATCTGGGACCTTTCAGGGGATGTCCGATTGCTGGTTCAGGCCCGATCCCGCAGACATCCCTCTTGCAATCCGGGACTGCTGGCTCCTAACCACTCGCCTGCCTGCCTGATTTCGCCCCTAAAACTCAAGCTTCTTCTTTTTTTATTTTTAATATTTATATTTCTTCTTAATTTTTTATTTTAAAAGTCAAGCTTCTTGAGAACATGAGGTGTTTAACATTATTCCATATTCCTTACAGAGAGCTAAGCATGGTAAACACAGCAAATACTTAGTACTTACGGGCTTCTATACAAACACTCCCCAACCAGGAATGTTTTAATAGGCAGCCTCCAAAAACTTGCACTGGAAAACCTAAGAGTAGAGAGCTCAGACTTCAGGCATCAGGTGCTATTCGCAGGATTTCTATCCCAATTAAACTCAATTCTGAGCTCTCAACAGTCTAGACAAACTGCCTTTCACTATCTATGTCCAAGGTTTCTTATTCGTCACTCTCCCATTTTCCTCCGCTTCAAACCAAGGTAACGAACAAAACCTTTCATCTGATCTTCCTCCCGCAAGGGAACAGCAAACCTCAATCCAATAACTTCCCACCAGAAGCCACGTCAAATACTGGAGACTGAGGACTCCAGGCTGACTCTGTGCATGCGCAGTAACAGCTCACGGTCTAGCCTAGGCGCCCAGGCGGCCTCCACAATCCCACAATCCTCTAGGCGCCCAGGCGGCCTCCACAATCCCACAATCCCCTGGTCGCCCAGGCGGCCTCCACAATCCCACAATCCTCTAGGCGCCCAGGCGGCCTCCACAATCCCACAATCCTCTAGGCGCCCGGGGGCCTCCACAATCCCACAATCCTCTGCTTGCGTACTTCCGGCTTTTCTAGCGCCTCAAGTGTGTTTCCTTCGTCCAGGGCCTCTGGTTGGAGAGGATTTTCCTGTTTTGGCCTTGGTAGCTGTTTACTACTTGGAACCAGTGAGGTGTCGGGAGTCCTGCCGCTGCCGTGACCATGCGGGTTCCAAGCGCACTCGTGAAACAACCGCCATTCAGCCCCCGTCCCGGTTCGCAAGGAGAAAGGTACTGTGCTGAGCCGTTTCCAATCAGGTCTTCCTCTTCCTTCCCCAGCACACCCCACACCTACTCGGGCGGAGCACCCCAACCCTGCAGACCCTTAAGACCTCCCCCTATTTCTTCCACTTTCCCCATCAAACTCGCACCCTATCCTGTTGCCTAGGGGCGCCCCTAACCGCTCCCTGGGGGGCGGGCCAGCCTGGGCAGGGCCGTGGTGTTCTGGTCTCTGGTTGTTATGGTCGCTGGCTTTTTACATATACTAGTATAGATGTTGAGTGAATGAATGAAATCTCCCTTCTGGACACAGCACCCTGGTTGCCCTTTGGGGAACCTCTGTCCTTCGCTCTCGATTCATGTGCTGTGAGTGGGAGGGACCCCAGTCCCAGCTCCACACGAGGAACAGGACCGAGGCCTGGCAGCCAGCATATCCAGGAGCGCTGGTTGTGCCTGCACAAGGGGCTGGAATTCCTGCCCACAGTTGGTCCAATTAGGTGAATCCTGAGGATCCACAGATGCCACCAGGAAGAGGTCTTCCCTCTGGGCTGCTGCTCAGCAGGCATCTCTGCCCACGGAGGGAAGAGGAGGAGAGCAGCGCTGCCGGCGGGGAGAAACTGGCTAGAATCCCTGGATCAAGCCTTACCTGGGGCCTGGGCCTCTCTTGGTGTAGGAGCCTACACATCCCCTTGCTGTTTACATCTCTTGGAGTTGGGTTTCCTGTCCTCCCAACTTTAGGCTCCCATCTGACCCAGGGGTGGGGGTAATGGAACCCCACAAGGCAGCCACCGGCCTTGGATGAGAATTGCCTTTAAAAAGCACTTTGTCATTTTTAAACACTTCATGCATATGAAGGGCTGCTGGAGGTGCTGGCAGCTCCCACCTCATCACCATCCTCCCTCCCTTTGCTCTCCAGGTTCCAGGCCCCTCCCAGGGCAGCCTCTGCCCCATCCCCACACGGGGTTCAGCTCTCACGCCTCCTCTCTTTCCGCCAAGTGATTTTCTCCTTTCCCATTTTTCAAGCTGAAAAATGGCAAATTGAAGCACTTAATTTTACTCCTCCAACACAATTAATGTGGATGTGTTCCATGCGATGCTGAGCTGCGAAAGGCAAGTCATTTATATCAATTAGCAAAGCAAACATGAGTTTCACGGCCGTGTGCAGACTCCAGCAGAGGCCGTCCTCCGAGAAAGGAAGCCCAGTGGGAAAGCTGGGGACAGAGACCCCATTGGAAGCAAGCTTGGGGATGTGGGGTTAGGGGACCATTGGGGATGCATTATGATGGCATGTTGAGCAGGGCACTGGCCTAGTCCTCGCTCCTTCCCATGAGAGTCCCACGTGAATGTGTCCAGGAAACGAGAATTTCCAGACGTAGCCACACCTCACTGTTAGCAGGGGCTTCCTTCCCAAACCTTAATGTGGACGCCACATAGCCACGCTGCAGTGCTGAGTCTGTCTGCAAAGAGTGCCTGAGCCCCAGATGTGCCTCCCTGGGCTGAGCCCCATCATCCATCACGGCCACCTGGATAATCACAACAGCCTCCTCCCCAGGTTCCAGCATCCATTCTGGCCTCTCTCAATCCACACCCAGCCCCTGCAGTCAGAACCAGCTTTAACAAATATAAATCAAATCACGTCACCCTCTGCTCTGAAACCTTCAGGGGCTCCTCATTGCACTTAGAACACAATCCAAACTCCCTATTATGGCCTCCAAGGCTCTGGATAGTCTGGCCCCGGCTGACCTCTCAGACTCCCCTCTCCCTGCTCTCCCCAGCTCACTGCACTGCAGTCACATTCACCTCCTTGCTTTTCCTCCAACTTGCCAAGTTAGTTCCTGCCCCAGGCCCTTTGCACTTGCTGTTTCCCCACATCATTTCCTGGTGGCACTTTCTTATCCTTCATGTCTCTGTTCAAATGTGACTGTCCCCACCCAGGCTAAAATCACTCTTCTCAGCTACTGTTTATCCTTGTCACAACTATTCAAACTTCAACATTTAGGGAAAAGCCATTGTTGTATGTGTTGAGAATCAGAAGCAAGCAGGACAGACAAAAACTCCCTGTCTCCCTAGCACTGTCCTTGACACTCTGGGGACTAGATAAGATGTACTAGTAAAATAGATCTGTTGTCTTAAGGAACTTCTGTTTTCTAATCGGGGACTCAGTTTACTCCAATGAGGTTCTCATAGAAGTATGGATGGGTGAGTCATGCAGAGAAACAATGTTCACAGAAATTAGACAAGCAAAGAGAAAGAACTAGAGCCTTCAGCCAAGGCCTGACCCAGGCCTGGTTGACAGGCCAAGTCTTGGGCGGACGGAGGCAGTCACCGTGCCTACCATCAATAATGCTGAGTAAAGGCTTTTGATTTTAATGTTTGCCTTTTGTTTTAATTGTTATGAAAGAAAATAGAGGCCCAATGCACGGATTTGTGCACTGGTGGGGTCCCTCAGCCTGGCCTGTGCCCTCTCGCAATCCGGGACCTCTTGGGGGATGTCAGACTACTGGTTTCGGCCTGATCCCCGCAGGCCAAGCCAAGGGACCCCACTGGTGCATGTATCTATGCACTGAGCAGCTAGTATGTACATAAAATCTTTGGTTAATCTCTTCCTGCCCTCTCCCCTTCCTGCTTCCCTCTGAGATTTATCAGTCTGTTCCATGTTTCCATCTGCCCCCTAGTGGTCAGTGCATATCATAGCTACCGGTCGAATGGTCGAATGTTCAAACGGTCGAAAGGTGGAATGGTCGCTTAGGCTTTTATATATATAGATTGTAGGCAGAGACTGGAAAAAATCCCCACCTTCTTGAGCTGACATTTGTTTGAGAGGGAGACAAACAGCAATGAAAATATATATTTAAAAAGTGTCAATGGTACCAGTGCTATGAAGAATATAAAGGACAGAAAGGGGGTGAGGCTGCAGTGAGAATATAGGTGGTAAGGGTGGGTACCATGGAGGAGGAGACATTTAACCAAAGACCTGAGGGAGCCGATGGAAGAAGACAGAGGACCCAGGGGAAGAACTTTACTGGCAGAAGGAGATTCAAAGACAAAGGTTCCAGAGAGGACATGTGTCTCTATTAGAGGAAGAGTGGCTGGAACGGGAGCAAGGGGAGAGAGCTAGAAGCTGGGGCCAGAGAGGCAGAGGGGAGGGCATATGGGACATGTGGGACCCTTGTAGGGACTTGGGCTTTTGTTCTGAGTGAGGTGGGAACCATGGGGGGCTCTGAGCAGGGCAACCATGGTCTGACCTGGGTTTTTGCAGGATTCCTCTGGTACAAGTGGAGAATGGACTGTAGGTGGTAAGGGCAGAATCAGTCAGAGCGCTTAGGGAGCTACACAGTAGTCCAGGCAACATGCCTTAGGAAGCAGGTTTGGGGAGGGGGCAGAGGAAGTGTCGATCTGGATCCTGAAGAATTCTTGGAGTTAGAAGGTAGACAAGGGGAAGTAGAGAGAAGCCTAGAATTTTCCTGAGCTTTAAAAAGCCCTCTTGGGATTCCTCCTTGCAGAATCTTAGAGTGGACATTGTGTTTCACTCATTCCTTCACTATGGAAGTCATTCATTATATTCCAGACCATTGAAAGGGTTTGAATCCAGATGGACCTGGGGTCAATTCATGCCTCTGTCACTTCCTAGCAGATGTCTTTAATCCCTCTCAGCCTCAGTTTCCACATCTGTAAAGTGGGGAACATCACAGCATTTGTACCTGGGTTGCTGTGAACTTCCAATGAGACTGCAGGAGCACATTGAGCCCAGCACAGAGCAAACCTTCCAGGCACTGAACTTTGTTCCTCCTTCTTTTCTCCCTCCCTCCAAAACTTCCATCCTTTCTTCCTTCCTCTTGTCTTTGTCTCACCTGATTAGGCCATAAGTTCCCAGAGAGCCATGATTTTTATGTTTGTTTGTTTTTCAATGTTTCATCCCCAGTGCCAAGAACCTTGCTTGCCACAGAGTGGGTGCTCCGTAAATATCTAATGAATCAATGAATTCCCTTGAGTCTTAAGCAGATGGAAAGCACCTTCTCCAAGGCTGTGTTGGGGGTGAATTCAAAATCCCAGAAAAGCAGAAGCAAGTGGGGACACTTACATGACTACAGGGATCTGTTCTGAGGTCTTAGAGGCCCACAAAAGAGAGTTAATGAAATGCTTAGTGTCTGCTCTAGCTCAGGTGCAAGTTGTAGGTCAAATTTATGAGCCAAGGGAGTTGTATTTTTAATCTGCGTTATGTAATTTTTTTTACATTAGGCTTGTGTAATCAATATGCTCTTTATATATGTACATAAGTGTGTGCCTAGGAGCATATTTTATTGTTTTAGTTGTTTATGAAGATCTACCAAGGTACCTCTCCCTGGGAGTTCAGCAGAGCCTGGGCTGTTGGGGATGGTCCCTGGAGGGGACCTTGTGTAGTCAAAGGAACAATGAAGGCTCCTGATTAAATGGTCAATTCATGTCACCAGTTCCCACATCAGTCACCCACGTGTGATGTCATTGAATCCTGAGGACAACCGGAAGGGAGGGTCCTGTCACTCTTTCCATTTCCCAAATGAGGAACCTGATCAGCAAGAGTCTGATGTTTTTCCCAAAGCCACAAGGCCCTTAAGATAAACCTGGACTTGACCCCAGGTGCACCCTGCCTTACTCCAAGCCCAGGCTTTAAATCAGCTTTTATTGCAGTTTTAGGCCAGATAAATTATTCCAAAACAGCATCCTAAACTCTAGAAAAACAAGCATTTATCCATGTGAATAAAGGTTTAATATCTGTTCCCACCATACGTTAATTTTGTCATATTTATGGTTCTAGACGGTTGTCTTTTTAATGTATATGTGTATACTTTTATTATACAGAGGTCTTTGATGCCATGAAAGTTTTATAAGACTTGGAGTGCAATTTCATTACTTTTAAATATTTACAGAGCTTTAAAGCTATAGCTTTACTTTACGGTGAATTGTGACATAACCTGGTCCTATTTGTGCCATGTTTGATGCTGAGCCCTTAGTTAGGAAACAACCCCAACTTGGGTCCTTAGGGATGTGAGCAGTGTTCTGACCACCTTAGAGGTGGTGGGGGTGTGGGGGGGGGGGAGAGCATCCAAGGGCAGGGCCTGGGGAGGAGGGCGGACAATTCTATGAAATGACCCCCAGTGAGTGGCAGGCAGGGCTGCCTCAGGAACAGGAGACCTGGGAACCACGAAGCACAGAGACTTCGGGGAAAGAAGCAGGACTGGGCTGGGCCTCAGAGGGCAGATGTGGCCTCAGGAGACAGGAGCTGGGGGCGGGGAGGGCGAGGGAACCATGCGACATGATCCACGTGACCGTTACCGTCCTCTGAAGATGCCGTGGTTGATGTCCCAAGCTCAGGTGTCGTTCTGTTATTTCTCCATAAATCCTCCCAGACACTGTTGGAGAAGAGGAATGAGAAGGACACACGCTTGGTCACAGAGAGCGGACCACAGAGAGCGGACAGTCTCTGTGCAGAGGAGGGAGAGCCTCACTGACCATCTTGTCTAACTCAGCAGGTGTCAGCGGGGGCAGGGTGGGCACTGGCTCCGTGGTGGGCTCCATCGAAAGCTCCACCCAGGGACCTGTGTGCTGTGATTTAACAAAAGATTCCCACAGTCAGGAAATGTGTATGTGCACATGTATGTGTGTGTGTGTGCATGTGTGCACATGGATGTGGGCATAAATGTGTGTGGTTTTGTGAACACCATATATTCATCAATTATTTTATTTGTTTAGGCATTATTTCCCAAATACCTACTATGTATCTGGGATTGTGTTAGTGGTTAAAATAACAGACAAGAGGCAGACAATAACTAGAAACTAATAAAGTGAATTTTATAATGGCATAGGGTAATGAGAGAAGCTAACTGGGCAATGTTTTAAGATTAATGGGGGGCCCTGGCTGGATGTCTCAGTCGGTTGGAGCATCATCCCATACACCAAACAGTTGCAAGTTCCACTCCCAGTCAGGGTACATACCTAGGTTGCAGGTTTAGTCCCTAGTGCATATCGATGTTTTTGTCTCTCTTTCTTTAAAATCAACACAAACTTCCTATGGTGAGGAACAGAAAGGAGACCGGGGCACAGCCAGCCTTGGAGGAGGAAGTCCAGTGAACCACCAGCCCAACACCACTCTCCCCCTCTGCTGATCCTGCTGGGGGTCCCTGCAGGCTGGACCCGACTCAAAGCCCCAGGCAAGAGAGCTCTCTGTAGTGCTAACCACCTCAACAGCCCTGTGGGTCTCAGAGCAGGGGGAGGCGGGGAAAGGGACATGGAGGGCAAAGACAAGGAGGGAGGCCCAGGCCAGGCTTTGGCATTTTATTCTGAGTTAGGTGGGGACACATGGGGGCTGTGAGCAGAAGTGACAAGATCTGATTTACACGTTTAAAGTGTCATCTCACTGCTATGGGAACAGTGGACTCTAAAGGCCCCGTGGTGGAGGCTGGAGGCCAGAGGGGAGGCGTCTGCAGTGATGCGGTGTGGGGCGCCGATATAGGGTTAAACCTCAGACTGACCTGTTGGCAAAGTCACAAACAAGTCCCAGCTTAGAGGGCACAGTCCTCTTAGCATAATTAGGCTTGACCTTATGGCGCTCCCTAGATCTTACCTGGGAAGCTAATGGCCTGAGGGAAGTGCAACAAGAACAAAAACAAGTGAAACTCACAAGAACAGTGTAACTTTGGTAACCACTACCTTGTTTACCTCTGACTATAAAAATAAAGGCTCAGCTTGCCTCAGGATCTTTCTCTGTGGCCTTAGCCAGGCACAGGAAGATCCACGAAGACTGAAGAGAGCTAGAGAGCTCTGAACGCTGTCTCCGTGTAAAACATTCTTTGCCGACTCTGTCCACACCTTTGGGAACCCCTGAACCCCTGGGGCTGGACCCTGGCAATGCAGGGAGAGGTGACAGTGACTCTGGAGAAGTGGGGGCAGGGAAGGTGGGTGGAGGTGGGCCTGTCTTGGGGTCAAACCAGAAAAGCCACACTAGGGGACTCCAGGGGCTATAAGGATGGCTCTCGGGCTTGAACAACCGAGTGACGGCTCCGTCGTGTATGGAAATGGCCCGGACCCCTGAGCACATGGGGGCTTGGGAGACCGGGAGAGTTAGAGCTGGGAACGGACCAAGAGCTGCTCTCGCCCTGTGCTGTCCCCTGGAAAGGCCATCTCTGGCCTCAGAAGGAGAAACAGCAGGAGTGAGTGAGTGAGACGCCCCAGGATGGCCCTGGGCCAGGGCAGCGGGTTCTCACGTTTATTTTCCTTCCATTAGGAGGAAATGCGCTGGGGCCGGAGCAGGCGTCCGCTGTCAAATCAATGGCTCATTAGAGGTCACCTGTGCACCCACCCCTGCCCTGAGAGTCCATTAAAATTGACTGGGACAGAGCAAGACTCAACCTACAGGGGGAGGGCAGGCGGGGCCCAGGTCCTCGCTGCAGGGGCCACACTCCAGGGCCCCAGCTCAGTCCCCCGGGCCCCAATCTCAGTCCCCTCAGCCTTGCTGAGGTCCCTGTGGGAAGGAGACCTGCTGCAGCAGGTAGTGGAATGGACACCAATCTACCTGCCTGCCAGTTCACACCCCAGCTCTGCTGTGTGACCCGGGGAGTTACCTCTCTTCTCTGGACTCAGTCTCCCCATTTCTAAAATGAGGATTTATCATCAAAGTGCCAGAGCTCTTCATGGCAGAAGACAGGGGACCCATCCCTTCCTGCTGGCTCCCCAGGAGAGACCCTCACTGCACCCTCTTTCTTGGCCAAGTGTCCAGAACCAGAAGGTAGCTTCCCAGGGAGGCAGCCTCTTGGCCACTGAGCAGGTGCAGCCTGGGGACCACTCCCAACACTTGTCTCTGAGCCATTGAGCAGAATAGCCTGGGGACAGACCAGAGGGGGCTGGTTCACATGCTGGCTCCATGGCTGACCAGGGCTGAGCGCCCGCTGCACAGGAGCAGCCTGGCCCTGGGCGGGGAGGGGGCCCATCGAGCTGAGCTGAGCCCAGAGCCACCTCGGAGGGGATGGACACAGATGGTGACAGCAGCCCTGACAGCCCTGCCCTCAGAGCCCACCCTCCTGAAAGCGCCTTCTGTTGGTTCCCTTCTCCTTTACCCTCTATCCAGCTGCCCCACCCCTGCCCTTGTCATGGGACGCGTGGCTCTCAGCACAATGCCCTCCCGGAGCAGATGGCAGTCTCCGGTCCCCATGTCATGCCCCACCTGCCTTTCACATGAAAATGGAGGTGGCCACACAGATGTCCCCACGCTGCCTGGCTGGGCAGTGTGGGCTTGAGGCCACGCCCACACCAGGGGCCTGGAGCAGCCCTGGGCAAACCACCTCTGGCCAGCACCTCTGCCTCCTGTGGCCTTGGTCCCTGTGAGCCTGTCCATGAAAGTCACATCTGTCTTCCCCTCCCTTGTCATCTGTGGCCACAGGGATGGGAACACTCAGCGGCCTGGACTGTCCAGCACCCTGGTGAGTGAGAGCAGAGTCTCCCATTTTAAAGTGATAGTCACACCCCCATTGTGAAGGGCAAAGCAGGGCATTGCTGCTGACCAAGAGCATCTGCCGCCTGAGCCTGGAACCAGGTCTCCTCCTCTGTGTCCTATGAGACCCTGGGGCAATGGAGAAGGGTGGTCAGCCCCACTGTTCATTCATTCCTTTATCCTTCATCCACCAAACACCATGGGGTCTCCCCATCAGAAGTGAGGATAACAATAGTCCACTCAGGTAGTTGGAGGGTTAATGAGACAGTGCTGGGGGCACATGGCATGACCTGGCTCAGAGAACATGGTCACTAGTGTGTCCTCTCTGGCCTGGGCTCTCCCTGGCTGCCATGGGAGCTGTGGGAGGTTCTGAGCAGGGGGGACAGGAGCAGATTTGGGTTCCAAAGGGATCGCTCCGGCTGCGTAGACAGTGAAGTGCGGGCAGTGAGGCGGGAACAGGAGCCCATCAGGCTCCCATAGATGGGAGAGCAGCTGCCCAGAGAGTCTCCTGTCGTCCTGAGTCAAAGTTGAGGTAACAGAGCCAGACTGTCTGCTCTACTGTCCACTCCACAGCCAGGCCCCTGTGCACTGCCCTGAACTTGCTAACAGCACCTCCACTAGCCAATGGGAGCCAGGAGATGAGGCCTGGCCTCTTGTTCCCAGACAGTCCTCAGGTCACTCACCTGCAGTGTGAGCGTGGGTCTCTCTGCCTGATTGTGAGTTCTCCACTCCCACATCCATATGCTCCTTGAGGTCTGCGTGCAGGTCTGGGTTCGGTCACGGCCCTCTCGTAGGAGATGTTCGTCTAAAAACCTCCTTACAGCATGTTGCTAGCTTGGTGAAGGTCAAGGGATTCATCCCATTCCCAGATTCCCAGACTCTATGGGCAAAGACCAAAAAGCAAAAGCCAGGATTCCTGCCCTTACGGGCCTTCAGTTTTCTCATCTGCTAACTGTTTGTGGGCAAAGACAAGAGTCACTTGAGAGAAGTCTGCCAAGACTGTGGGCCTGGAAGCTGATGGTGACTAGATTTCCCTGCCCACCTTCTCTCCCTTATTCTTGCCTTATTCTCTATTTTCTCCCAGAATGCGAGCCCCATGAGAGCAGGGAACTTGCTTGTCATGTCTACTGTTGGATTTCCAGGTTCTAGAAAAGCAAGTCCTGGCTTCAAACATTTTTTTGAGTGAAGGAGTGAACTGGGCAGTGAATAGGTGAGCTTTACATGCGCTTGCCCTGCTCCTTGTCTGGAGTCATTGTACCACTTCCCCCTCAGTCACCGCAGCCACCCTGGCCGTAGCAGTGCCTTAGATTCCTAGGAATGCCCCTGCCTCAGGCCTTTGCTCTCGTTCTTCCTTCTGCCTAGAAAGTTCTTCCCCTCGATATTTCTTATGGCTTCTGTGCTCACCTTCTCTAGGTGTCTACATACATGTCACCATCCCAGGTCCTCCCTGACTACCCTACTGAAATATGCAGCGATCTCCTGGCATTTCCTATCCTTCCTCCCACCTTTTGCTTTGTTTTTTTTGTTTTTGTTTTTCTAATGCATTAATTTCTCTATTTCACACCCCACAGACAGAGATCACCGTCTGTTTTGTTCACTTATTTCTCCAGCACCTAGAACAGTGAGTGGCTGGCACATAGTAGATGTTCAGTAAATATTTACTCAACAAATGAAGCGATTACAGTTGGAGGTCGGACAGAGGAGCATCCCCTGGGCTAGCAGAGAGGTTTTCTGGAGGAGGAGACTTCAGATGGGGTCCATGGGACTGAGAGACAGAGTCTTGATGGAGAAAATTCCAGGCAGAACCAAGTATTGAAACCCGAACACAGTTCTGGAGTCACTACTAGGTACCCACAGGCCCAGCCTGGGGTTATTTGGTGCTTTCTAAGGTGCTTGGCTCTTGTGCTGGCTGGCGACAGTACTTTGGCAATTAATTCAATGTTTTATTCATCCTTGAATTCTTTAAAGCTGCAAATCAAACAGTCACCGTGTGCTTGGCTAACCATGTTCCGGGCCCCTGTGCTGGATATAACTCTTCTCTTCTGCATACCAAGCAGACCTTGCTCTGTCCCAGGAAAATGGATTTCTCCTGGTGTTCATTGCTCTAATTGCATCCACAGCGAGTCTGACCAAATATGTTTCCAGCCTGATTTGCATTATGCAAAGCCTTAATCTCCCAAGTTTCCTAAATCACTGTGAATGATTCACAACTTCCTGATGCCAGGAAATGCACAGTTTGATTTGCCAGTCCATATAAACTGGATTTATTGGAGGGAAATAAAGGAGCCTTGGTACTATAAACCATCAGGAAATAATCACCCATGTGCATGTGTGCCCCATAAATTTGCTACTTAGGAGAAAAACGGGGCATCTGACCAAGCACGTGTTGATGAATTTATGTCCTCAGTGCAATGATCCAAATGAGGAGGATGATGGACTTCTGCCTTCACAGACTTCTGTGCTGTCTGGAGTGGGGCCGGCCAACTGCCATACTCCCAGAATTGGGGGCAATTAGCTTAAGGAAGGCCCGGATGGACAGGAGGGCTGTAAGATGCTCAGGGTTGTAGCATGGGCCCAGCATAAGGAATCCTGGCTCAGCCCTCTTTGCTGTGTGACTTTGAGCAAGTAATTTGCCTTCTCTGAGCTGTAGTTTCTTCATACCATTGGGGAGATCACAATTTAAGCAACCCTGCGGTTGTGAGGTCTTGGATGGAATCATTATTGACCACCCTCTTCTCTCTTAGGCTGAGCAGTTCCTTAACCACCCCCTCCCCCCAAAAGGTTGACATAATACCTAGGACTGGTCAATCAGAGAACTGTACCATCCCTTAGCCATCATGATTGCTTCATAGGTAGGCAAATAACTCAAGGCTATCCAATCAGATTCGAAGAAAGGCAATTCCTAGCCTTTCCCTTGGAGGGATTTTAAAAAAAAGGCTATCTCCTTCCTCTGGATTCAAAGCTGGAATTAATAATAGGTCTGAGCTATTGGCTTCCATCTTGTCACCTCATGGAGCCTGAGACTGCAGCCAATACAAAAGTACTCAGAACTGAACTATGAAAGAGACCCAGTCCATTGCTTGGGGTTCTAGATCCAGCCACACTTGACATATGATAACATTTGGCTTTTCCTTTTAGCTGACACCAGTTGGGGATGGCTTCTTGCCACTGGCAAGCAAAAGAGTCTTAACCAACACAGTATAAGCTGTCACCCTCTGCATCCCTGTCTCTACCTTCCTTCTCCTCCAGTGAGGGTCAGTCTCGCCAAAGGGAGAGTCTGGAGCCGTGTTCAGGAGCCCAACTGTCTGGCTGTGCAGTGTGGACAAGATATTCAACTGCTCTGTGTCTCAGTTTCCTCATCTAAACCAACAGGGTTCTAGTGGTTGGGGGTTTTGTGATGGAATGACAAAATGGCCAGGCCCTTGTACGTGCGTGTGTTTTTAAAGAATTATTAACCTTAAGCTGTAGAAGATTCCCCAGAGCAAGCCTCAGTCTTGTTTCCAGTAGGAAGGCAGCCTGGGAGCCAGTGGGACAGGAGGGGAGCGTGCTGGGCCCAGGCCCCTGCAGGAGAGACCTCTCCATGGCCCTTCATGCTCCAGCCAGAGCTTCTGCGTGACTCTCACACCCAGTACGAAGGTGCTAACTGGGTCTTTCCACGGGAATTCAAAACACAAATGCAGGAGTCAGGTGTGAAATGGACATAACCATACGTAACTGTAGCACCTCATTGGAGGATTAAATGAGACAATATGTGTAAAGTGCCTGGCACAGAGTGAACATTCTGTGGGCATGAGTTATTGGTATTATTCCCTTGTTAAAATATTATTGTCTGGGGGGAGTCTATTCTTAGTGAATTAATTCTTAGTGAGTGAATCCATTCCCTCACCCCTTCAATGGTCACAGAGCACATATGCTGTGTGCTGGGCAAGGTGGTTCAAGGTACAGGTGTTTGATACAATAGTGGGCAAGACTGATGAGCCCTGCCTTCCTGGACCTGATGTTCAGACCCAACAATGAATCAAACAAAGAAGAAAATGTCACAGTGAGAAGTGCTCTGGAGACGACGGCCTGGGATGATGTGACTGTGACCACAGGCGCTGTGCTCTGTAGGGTGCCGGGGAAGGGCCTCCCAGGGAGGTGGTGCTATGGACTGAATGGTTGTGTCCCCTGAATTCCTATGTTTAAACCTATTTCCTCTGTGTGATGGTATGTGGAGGTGGGGGCTTGGGAGGGACGTAGGTCATGGCACGGGCCCTCATGAATGGAATTAGTGTCCTTATAAAAAAGACCCCAGAGAGAGCCTTCGTCCCTTCACAAGGAAAAGGTGGCCACTTATGAGCCAGAAAGTGGGCTGGGACCTTGATCATGCACTTCCCAGCCTCCAGAACTATGAGAAATACATTTCTGTTGTTTGTAAGCCACTCGGTCTATGATACTTTGTTATAGCCGCTGGAATAGACTAAGACAGGTGGCATTCAAGCTGAGCCCTGAAGGGGGAGAGCCAGCCATGGGATGATGGGTTGGACAGAGGAACCAGCAGGGGCAGAGGCCCGAGGAGGGAATAAGCTGGTTCCGGTCCCCAGTGTGTGGTCAGGGGCTATGGCAGCAGGTTGGGCTTGGGGAAAGGGGGGATAGATGAAGGGTGGCTGGGGAAGTGGGGGAGCAGGTGTGGGTTTTGAATCCCAAGTACTTTCTCATGACCTCTGTCCCTTCCCTCAGCACTGTCCTTGGGGCTGAACTCCAGGCCGTTTTATGAGAAATCAGAGAAGTAGCCAGTGAAGCTGAGAGGCCATTACTGTGGACACTGGATAAGTGGCCTTCTGGGAGCCATAGGCAGAGGGAAGGAGGGATGGAGCTGGGGCGGGGGGGAGCGGGGCGGGCGCGGCACAGCGAAACCATGTCCATGAGGCCAGACATTGGCGGCTTGGGAGCCATAAATCTCTCCAGGCCAGAGGAAGAGGCACAGCTGAGGCGGGGCTGGTTCCTGGTTGGGGCCAGATGGTGGGGAGCTGAAGGGTCTGGGCGGGCAGGGCAGGCAGCTATTCCGAGATTCCTTCCAGCCTGGGCCATCTGCGTAAAGTCTATCTTCCACCTCCAGAGAGGCCTGGGAGTTTTGGAAGGCATCGTATTTTTAGAGAAATTGGAGAGAAGCTGAGGTGCGATGCCCCCAGGCCCCGAATTTGGAAATCCTGGTTTCCAACCCAGTTTGAATTGGATGTGGGGCAGTAAATTGTCATCCTGAGTGAGCCAGGCAAACTGTGGGGCGCTGGGTCCCTGTGTCCCACTGGAAAGACAAGCTCCTCAGTGTCTATGGGCCCTCATTTTCCATCTGGAAAACAGAAGTGAAGATTACTTAGCTCATAGGCCTGTGAACATTCATTCAATTAATTCAATCCAGAAACATTTATTGAGTACCTGTGGATCCCAGTCCCTGCTGAGGCGCTGACAGTGAGAGCTAGTATTTATGAGAACTGACCGCCTGCCAAGCCCTGGGCTAAGAACTTGCCATCATCCACTCCTGGGATCCTCCCACAACTGAGCGAGGCCACAGCAGGATGTGAACCCCACAGCCTGGCTCTGACAACCGCACCGCCCATCTTTACACGAGGTTGTACTCCTATGTCTGGTCTAGGTGCAAGCCCATGCCTATGAGCCTCGTTTAGGTAAACCAAGGCCCCCTAAGGTCAGCAGCTTTCCCGATGCTACACAGAAACCAATCCCTGGGATTTTTTCATTTCATGGGAGTCTGGGGGCATCCATGTCACTGTTCCTGAAGCCACTCCAAGGCACATGTTCCTGGGGCAGGACTTTCCTGGGCTCACCTGCCACTGCTCCTGCGGGAATCCTGCCGGTGACAGTGCTGTATCACCACTTCCTTCCTGGCTTCGGTGCTAAATGCCTACACAACGCCTCTCAGCTCTGCTTACAAGGAAGTCTGACAAAACATTTACATGGCCAGGAACAGCATCCTGTGGTACCACTGTCTGTCTGTCCATCGTACATACATCCTTTGGTCGGTCTCTTCATCCCTCCACCCACCCGCTCATTTGTCCATCCATTCACCTGTCCATTTGTCCATCTCTCTATCCATCTGTCTAGTGCTTGGTGTGTTCTGGAACAGCAAGGTGGCCAGCGTGAGCCAGTGAGACGGGTGGTGAGAGATGAAGTTGGCGAGGTGCCCGCACATAGATCAGTGGCCCCAGTAAAATCTCTTTAAAAATTCACCTTTTCTGTCTCAGACCAAGACTCTGCCAGAAACTCTCAACAGACCCAGCCCTCGGCACTACCTGATGGAGGTGGGCGGTTGGCTGGCAGCTGATAAGGGTGTGGGTGGAGTGGGAAAGGAAACAGCGTCCCAAGCACAGAGGCAACTCCATCGCCCACGCACAGGCCCATCTGTCAGCTTCCTTCTCTCTCCAGCTGATCCACGCAGCCCCGTGGGAAGGTCAGGGCGGCCTTTACAGCGTTTATGGCTCAGCCAAGCAGATGGGGGGAGGCTCCCTCGGAGGGAAGCGTCCTGCTCTCTTCTTCCCAGCTGAAAACGTCCCCCTGGGGAAAAGCCGGCCTTGGTGCCTGGGCCCCTCCTCACGCAGGAGGCAGATGGAGGAGCGGAGAGGAGGGGGGAGGTCAATGGTTCAGGTTCAATGGCAGGAGGCCTAGTGGCCCCTCCTGCCCCCACTCAGGACTGCTTACCAGCTGTGTGAGATTTAGCAAGTCGCTTAACCCTTAGGTCACTTAATGCCTTCATTTCCTCATCTCTAAAGTGGATGTAATAATCTCTCCCTCCTCCAGTTGTGGGCATTACATATGTGAAATATTTAAGTGTCTGACACACAGTACGCTCTTAATAACCCAGTGAGACCTCAATTAGAAGCAATTCTGGACCAGCAGAAATAGTTCCTCCCCAATCTACTGCTCTGTAAGAGCAATGACAACACTGACCAAAGAAAATCTGTCAAAAATCATCTTTTTCTGAATTCTGGATAGTGACAAAGGCTTACAGCTATAGGAATGTTTATTCAAGAAAAATGGCTGAACCTCAGAAAGACCAGCAGGCTTTGTGCAATTTTTCTTGCCCTGCCTGCCTCTCCCCTGCTCTGTGGCAGCTTGAAAACCAACAGGGTCATCACTATGGATTCAGGCTCCACCCCCAGCCAGGGATCACGCGGGAGGCAACCAATCCATGTGTCTCTCTCACATCAATGTTTCTCTCTCTTTGTGTCTCCCCCTCCTTTCCACTCTCTCTACAAATCAATGGGAAAAAATATCCTCAGGTGAGGATTAACCAAAAACACACACACAAAAAACATTCCACTAACACCCAGTCTGAGCACCATCGTCTCTCACCTGGACCATGTGGGGCTCCTCAGGGCGTCTGTGCTGTCTGTCCCTTGAATCCTTGCTCCCGTCAGCGGACAGTGGTTTTATTGAAGTCAGAAATGTGATCTTATCTTTCTCCTGGTTAAACCCCCTTCATCTTTCATGTCCTCACGCTGACCTTTCTCTTTTCATTTGGAACATTCTGTTCACTCTGCCTGATAATCCTTCCCCTTCTCTCTTCCTGACTAAGCCCACTCTTCAGGAGTCAGTCAAATGTCACCCCCTCAGGGAGGTCATCTGGAAACCCCTTGCCTGGGCCAGCTCAGGACGGTTCCCACATGTAATGCTCCCTGCACTTCTCCAGCACCTGTTTCTCCAGGAGACAGAGCTCCCTGCGGCCAGAGCGGAGATCTGATTATCTACAGCTGTACTCTCAGTGTCTCTTTCAGTGCCCAGTGTTCCATCAATACCTCAGAGCAAATGGCACCCAAGCTTCAGTGTAACACAGGAGGCCCAGAGCCCGCCCTGCAGAGTGTGTGGCTGGCCATGGGCAGGACAACACTCGCCATGTGTGAGCCCACTGCGAGTCTCCTGGCAGGAATGTGTGCAAGTCTAATTTAATTGGCTTCAATAACCTCTGCATGACAATCCACGGTTTAGCAAGAACTCTGTGTTCAAACTTCATAGAAAAATATTCTCTCCTGGGAGAAGAGCTTTATATTATTGGCACCACTTTGCAGATGGAGAAAGTGAGGTCCAGCGAGGTGACATGTCTTGCTTGAAGTCACACACAGCTTGAAAGAGGTAGGACCTTCCCTTTATTTCCACTCATTCACTCAGTAAATATATATTTACTAGTGACCCGGGGGGGTGAAATTGCACGAGACCTGGGACCCCAGGACTCCTCGATGGATTGTCCCAAAGAGGTAAGCCAGAGCAGGGGGTCTCGCCTCTGCAGCGCGCACAGCCATGGGACCCCCAGGCCTCGCCCCTCGGAGCAGCCGCCGGCCCCGCCTCTACGCTGCACACGCGAGCATGCCCGCTGCGCACGCAGCCTCCTTTTGACAGCATGAGGGCATCACGGCATGAGGGCGTGACGACTACCTAGGCTATTATTAGTATAGATTATTCATGCACAAGGTATTCTAGGCACTGGAGGATACAGTGGTAAAAAGACAAAAGTACTCCTGCCCTTGGTGTGTGCTGAGAAAGCAGTAAACTATGATAGTCACTGAATTGGGTGTGGGAGGAAGAACAGCTATTTCATTTGTGCTGTCGATGAATGTCTCACTTGCGGAGGTGACCTGGGGCAGGATATTCCAGGCAGAGAGAACAGCCATTGCAAAGTTATCTATGTGGTGGATGCTCAGAGAGGTGGCCATTGTGGCTGGGGTAGAGTAAACAAGGGAGCAGGTGCAGTGTGAGGAGAGGCCAGCAAGGGCGGCCATGCAGAGCTTGTAAGTGACGATGAAGATTTGGTTCTGGCTGATGAAGGGGACAAGCATGCTGGGTCAAGGAACAGAATGTGCAAAGTGTATATTCAGTAAAAAATTAAACTCTCCAAGGGAGTCCCCGACCTGCATTCATTCAGGGGGAACTTGAGTTCTGTCCTGCCTTTAGCTGGGGAGGATGTTTCTTTTAATTATTATCTGGTGGAGGGACTCAGCCAGGACCCCTTGACTCAGGGCCCTCCAGAACAGTTCAGATATTAAAATACTTAGAGGAAACTTCTTCAACCACAGCCCATTGCAACAGGATTCAATTCTAAATGGACATCCTATAAAGGCATCTCCCAAAATATATGGGAGAGACTATGAAGGTGGTAATAAAAAATTGGGACTATGATAGATGGTGATGTTTGTAGAGAGGAGGCATTGAGATTGGCCCAAGCAGGGCTTACCAAAAGGGCAGTGGTTAAAAGATGGGAGGAAGCATGGCAAGCAGAGGAAGTGGTGAGAAGGTTGGAACTAGGAGGAAAGTCTGGTGGGTCCTGGGATAGATGGGCCATGACATTTGGTGATAGAATTGGTCCATGATCAAGAAGGACTTAAAGAAAAGAAAAAAAAAGATCTTAAAATGCAAGCTGAAAAGTGATGACTTGATCCTCAAAATTTCTCCTCACCCTTTCAGCCTAAATAATTTGTCCCGTGTAACCAATAAAGGTAGATCCAATCCTATAAAACAGAAATTCCAATATAAAGTGACTTAAATACAAGTATTCCTTTATGTTCTCCTACTTAAAGTAAGTTTGGGAGATAAACAGTCTATGGCTGATGTGGAAGCTCCAAGACATCATCAGGGACCACAGACTTTTCCTATTTCTGCTACTCAATGGATAGCTTCTATCCACGTGGCCACCTCATGGTCCAAATGGTTGCTGAGCACCAGGCATTGCGCCCACATTTCAGATAGCCAGAAGGAGGAATAGAGTCAGAGCACAGAAGGTACACCTTCCCAATGAACCTCTTCTCTATCCTAAAATCTCACATAAGACTTCTGCTATGACATTGGCCTTTACTTTATCACATTGCCTTACTTAGTGTAAAGGACGCTGGGCAAAGTCATCTTCATTCTAGGGAGCCATGTGCTCACTAAACTTGGAGTCCTGTTTATAAAGACGAAGAGAAGACTAGATATGGGGTGAACAACAAGCAGTTCCTGCTAGACCCCTAGATTCTGTCTCCCAGGGTCTTGGAGGGAAATTAGCATAAATGCTCAGAGATGCCTGAAACTACCTCTTTTTGGCTCTCTAAGTCACCATGATCTTCTATCCAGAAATTCATCAAAGAATAATTTGGCCCTAAAGTCCAACTCCTGCAACCTCCTTGAGGACAGTGGGTTCAATAAGGGCTTACTAACCATCCTCACATGGCATCTTTCATGGTCCTGCAGAGTGGCCTTACGCCAGCCAGAGCTTCTGCTGAGTTCTCACTTCTTCCTTCCTCCCTTCCCACGATGCCCATGTTTTCTAAGGGACATTTTGAGTCTTCTTTCCTTAGCTAACTCTGCAGCCAGAGAAGTCAAGAAAGAACCATTTCCCCTTTGGTGCAGGGTAAGAGGGTGGAAGGCTGGGGCGAGATGGGCTGGGCGGGGAGGGCTAGTGAGGAGGCAGCTGTTTGGCTTAGAAACGTTTTCTCCTAGGAAAGCAGATGCTGGAGAGGAAGATACCTGGTGGGAGAGATGCATATGAACTCTTCTCACACCAGGTTCAGGTTCATGCCTCAAACAGTAGCGTGGCTTTGGCAAATTAGTCATTAAGTAAATGACTAGATTAGTGAGTGTCTAGATCCCAGATTAAGAGGTGTAATTAGAGTCGCTGCATCCCTCTGCATGTGCAGGCAGAAACTTGATGCTATCTCGGAGCAGGACTCGGCTCTCTTCTGGGAACTGTGCTTCCCAGTCTGGGGCTAAGATTTTTTTCATTTCTCTTTCATTTTCACCATAGGATAGACTTCACCTTGGGTGTTAGACACTAGCCCTGTGTGCCAGATAATGAGGAGACACAGCAAGGAGAGCCGAGATGCTGGAGAGAGATGGACTCCAAGTCCTTCAGGGGTTTCCAAAGAAGGGTTCAAGATCAAAGATATTTGATTTGAGAGACCGTGCAAGCGATCAAAAATAAGCACGAGTTGCCTTCGAAAGGGAGGAAATCCTGGACAGTGCAAGCAACAGTGGCGATTCATGTTGTTCTGCTAGTGGCGCTGGGGACAGTGCTGTGAGGAGTGGTTCACAGACAGCTGCCTGGGTTCAAATCCCTGCTCATGTTACTCACCCCTCTGCCTCGGTTTCCTCGCCTAAAAGTAGAGATGGCCCTGGGACTTACCTGACAGGGTTGTTCTGGAGATTAAATGAATTAGTAATATTGTCAAGCAGCACCTGGCATGTGGATGAAGCCTGGTGGCAGTTGCTGCGGGAAATCATGAGTAGAGCCCTGATCTTTGGACATAGCCATGTTTTCAGAATTTAAATAAGCCAAAGCCATTGGTTAAAAGAGGAGGATGAGCTGCCTAGGGTGGTGCCTGTGGCTGGGAAGGAGGTGATTTCTGGGCATCTGGGTTGTTTGTATTGCCAGGTACAATCACCTGTTCAATCCTGAGCCAATCAGTGAGACCTGGGCAATGGTGTTCTGATTGGTCAGCCCTGGGTAATATGGTCACTCCACCAACTCTGGGGGTGGAGTCAGCTTTGCCAATCAACAGGAATGATTATAAAGTGTGGATCCCAAAAGAAAACCAGAAAACCAGGTCTGACCAGAAGGTGGCAATGTGGGTGCTGGGCAGAAAAGACAAGGAATAGACCACTCTCCTCACATCTTCCATTGTAACTTTGGTCCTAGATCTGTGAGCAAATGCTGGGGTACTAGCCAAGAAGGGGGACCATTTAACTGGGCCTTGAAACCCAGATTGGAATATCTGAGGTGCTGTAGTGTGAAAGGAAACTGACCACCCTTTTGTGCAGCTCCAGTCTTCAGGCCAAAGGTTAGAGCTGGATGGAAGCAAGAACTGTCTAACAGTTAGTAACACTCCCTAATTTGAACAGGCCACCTTGCTAAGGAGTTCTGAGGGATGCTGTGGACAGGGTTTGTCATCTTAGGAGAGGTTTCTCCAGTGTTTTCCAAACATCTCTTGCAATTTCACCCTTTTCCCTGAAGAACTATCTATAGTACGATTTATTCAATATTTTTATTTGCATACATTTATATGTTTTACTAATATACATGTATTGAAAAGAAATATATCATTGTCAGGACCTAGGAGGGAAAGGGGAGTTACTATTCAATGGGTATAAAATTTTAATTTTGAAAGGAGAGATTTTTTTTTTTTAACTCAAGAGAGGGGAAAAAAAGGAAACACAAATGTCACTATTATAAAATGGAGAAACAGTATCATGTCCCTAAATAGAAGAAAGTAGTAAAAATAGAACAATTAAAGCAAAATATTCATGTTAAATTCTAGCCTAATACTGTGGCCAACAGAGGGCTCTGAGTCTGAGGCATTGACCTCTTATTTTTCAAATGAGTATTGACAGGAGCTGCAAAATTGAATGAAATATATTAGCACTAGACTTTGACTTTCTCCTTGACAAAATCAAAAGTGAAAAGAATAATTGAGCCAGGTAGAACCTTTCCTTGGTGTGAGGTAATGTTATTCTAGTGCAATATCTACATAACTCCCTGAAGTCATCTTTGAACCCCAGCAATTCCATCAGTTTCTGAGGAGGAGCCTAAGGGTATAATGCTGATGTTGGGAGAACTAAGAGGCCAAGAAATTGGGTCTTCCCCACCCCCCACCCCCACACCTCCTTTCTTTTTTCTTTCTTTAACCAACTAGCTGCTTTTATCATAAATGTGTCCATAGACTTTGGATTTTAGTTTACAAAGATGTATTGTTTTAAAACTATTTGGTCTCAGTCTGGGGTGGTACTTTCAACTTCACAACTCCAGGATATAAATCTTAAGTATAATCATTCTCAAACCAAACACACCTTTCTTCTCCTCCTCCCCCCTTCCCCCTCCTCCTCCTCCTCCTCCTCCTCCCTCTTCTTCTTCTTCTTCTTGACATGCTTTTCAGATTTTTCCTTCCCCAAATCCACTTCCCTTTTCTCTTGTATTTCATCCTATTTCCTTTGGTGAGCCATTCCTCCCCCACTCTCTGACCATGTCGTCTGGCAGAGGTCAGGGCTATGCATCTGACCTGGACCTGGTTTATCAGTGATCGGCTAAGATGTGGTCATGTGACCCAATTAGAGTTGTAATAGCAATTCTTAGCTAACAGTTGAAATAACTGCAGAAGGGTTCTCCTTCCCTTGCTGAGAAGTTACTGTGTTTAGCTGGAGCAGCTAGTGGCCACCTTACTACAGGTGAGCAACATCTACCTAGACTGCAGCCAATCCAGGTAAACGAAAGATGAAGAAAAAGAGCCACATGGGGACATCCACTGAGTTCCTGATCCAGCCATACTTAAAGCAAAAATTCCTGCCCTGCTTCAAATTTGTGACCCAATAAAATCTCTGGTTACTGAATCCAGCCTGAGGTAGAGTTTCTGTCACTTGCACCCAAAGAATCCTGACTAATCCAAGAATCTCTCATGAATCTTCTCTTGAAGCTGCTATCTGATTACTACATACTTGTAAACAGTAAGTTCAAAATATCAGACTTGGAAAGGACTCAGTCTTTGGTGAGTAGATTCTTTTTCCCTAGAATCCAAGGAAATGTACCAGACACTTTCTTGATGAATCCAAGGAAATGTCCCAGAGACTGTCTTGACATCAGGCACTTTCTCCTCTTTGTTACTTTAAAACTAGAGGCCCGGTGCACGAAATTCGTGTGTGTGTGTGTGGGGGGGGGCGGTCCCTCGGCCAGGCCTGCACTCTCTCGCAATCCAGGACCTTTCAGACATCCCTCTTGCAATCCGGGCTCCGAACCGCTCTAATTCTGAGCTCTCAACAGTCTGGACAAACTGCCCTTCACCATCTATCTCCAAAGTTTCTTATTCATCACTCTCCCATTTTCCTCCGCTTCAAACCAAGATAACAAACGAAACCTTCCATTCTGATCTTCCTCCCGCAAGGGAACAGCAAACCTCAATCCAATAACTTCCCGCCAGAAGCCACCTCCAAATACTGGAGACTGAGGACTCCAGGCTGAGGACTCCAGGCTGACTCTGTGCATGCGCAGTAACAGCTCACGGTCTAGCGTAGGCGCCTCCACAATCCCACAATCCTCTGGTTGCCCAGGCGGCCTCCACAATCCCACAATCCCCTGGTCGCCCAGGCGGCCTCCACAATCCCACAATCCTCTGGTCGCGTACTTCCGGCTTTTCTAGCGCCTCCTTAAGTGTGTTTCCTTGTCCAGGGCCTCTGGTTGGAGAGGACTTTACTGTTTTGGCCTTGGTAGCTGTTTACTACTTGGAACCAGTGAGGTGTCGGGAGTCCTGCCGCTGCCGTGACCATGTGGGTCCCAAGCGCACTCGTGAAACAACCGCCATTCAGCCCACGTCCCGGTTCGCAAGGAGAAAGGTACTGTGCTGGGCCGTTTCCAATCGGGTCTTCCTCTTCCTTCCCCAGCACACCCCACACCTACTCGGGCCGAGCACCCCAACCCCGCAGACCCTTAAGACCTCCTCCTATTTCTTCCACTTTCCCCATCAAACTCACACCCCATGGCGTTGCCTAGAGGCACCCCTAACCGCTCCCTGGGGGGCGGGCCAGCCTGGGCGGGGCCATGGTGTTCTGGTCTCTGGTCCATCGTTATGGCGCTATGGTAGCTGGCTTTTTATATAAACCAGTATAGATAGAAGATTGTTTAATGTGAACGCCTCTGTATGCTACCGCATACACGGCATGTGAGTTCACAGGACTGCCCCAGGTTTGAGGCCCATTCCAAGCTCAGTTCTGCCCTTTTGCAGAACACTGGTCATTTTGTCTCTGAAGATGTGATTCCATTGCTCACACATGTGGCTGCTGCATCCAAAAGCAATATTTTACTTTTGGCTTAAGAGCCCATCTCGACATAAACATCTGAGCTCCTGAATGTTGCTCTAACAGCTTGACAACTCTGTAGGTGTAGCACTGGCTGCCAGCCAATCCAATTTTTTCTGCTTCTTTCTTTTAATATAAACAGAGCCTTTGAAGAACTGTGGATTCATTGAATGAACAAATGATCTTGTTTACATAAAACATGCAGGGGAAATTTCCACTGTGCTTCAGCATATAATTTCAGCCTGTTTTCTGATGGGGCTGCACATTATGAAGGTTGTTTTCCTAGACAAGGATGTTGTTCTCCATATGTTGGCCTGATTATTCATCCCAGCCAGTAAGTTTGAGATTTGGTGGGGGGAGGTGAGGGGGAGGAAGAGCAGTATTAAATGCTGCTGTGTTGGTTCACAAAGAATGGATTTTTGAGTCTGGAAGACCCCTGCCCAGCCATTGAAGTAAGAAGTAGGGGTTGAAATTATGGTGTGTGGTGTTTTATAGAAAGCAAGGCAAAGGTTCTGTGGGCAACTCCGAGGAACCACCACCTCAAATATGCACCCCAGGGATTTACATTAATTTGTAGAAGGTAAAATTAGCAAAAGGTCACTCAGGACAGGGGTTGGGTGAGATGATAAATGATGATTTTATGTTATTTGGGGAAAATAAAGGTTGTTTTATACAGTTTCTTACATGCAGCCCTATGAACCATCTCGGTTAATGAAGAGGCCCCTCCCATCATCCTTCTTGCCGATGACAAATCACTTTAAAGGGGAAAGCAAGAGTTTTCAGAAGATGGTTTGTGTAATGATGTGAAATCCAGAGATGAATGCACTGGTGGGGAAGATACAGGGAAGGCAAGAGAGTGGTATGGGCATGAGATGGCAGATGGGTTTGGGATGGTGTGAGGAGGCAGGGAGAAGGAGGTGGCCATGGAACTATGCCCGTGGAGAAGCACTGGGCCATCGTGGCCTCACACATTGATGATCACTGAGTTTGGTGTTGGAAACGCTCCTGCTCTCCTCCTCTGCTGTTATGAATCATTACTTTTTATCATGGGCTGATGGTGAGCTGGTTGGTCAGTAATGGAAATCAGTAAAGTCGACTTACAAAATAAATAAGCCTTCCTGCATGGGGTTAAATTTTATTTCTTTTGAAGGCTCATAAACCAATGCGTCTGAAATGGTACTTTATGAGACAGCAAAATGAAATCACAAAGTTTTTTTAAACTGTTGTTTCAGCTAAGAGGCTACTTATGCTCCTCCAGTAAGCCAGATAAGAACGATAATAATTGTCACGTGAGCCAACATTTAGTGAGCACTTTCGTGTCATGCACTGTTCTTAGCATTTAATGTACTTTATCTCATGCAGTTGTTACAACTATATCAGATAGGACCATCATTACGCCTATTTGCAGATGAGGTAATTGAGGCATAAACAAAGTAAGCACCTTACCTAAGCTAATGCAATAATAAATGGAGTCAAGAGTTGAACCCTGGTGTATGTTAAAGCCTTTGGTGAAATGAGAGAGAGAGAGAGAGCGCGCGCTAAAACCTCAAGTTTGTTGAACTAAGGGGAGTGAGGGGATGTTTTGAAATGAGGGGATGGGAAGTGTTGGTTGGCTTGTGTAGATACATGGCAAGAAACTCAAGCAAGACAGATTTTTGAAGAAGGAACATGGTACATTAAGGGGCACGGGATACAACGAGGGCACTGACCCTACCCTTGACCTGAATTGTGAGAAAAGCAAAAAGAGTCCCTACTTAGAGGGGTACCGTGTCCTCAGAGAAAGTCAGATTTCAGTTAAGGCTGGTCAGTGAAAGGACTGTTGGGAGAATCATTTGAAAATATTGGGAAGGGAGAGAAATCGTTGATCTAACAGTTGCTTCAAAGATTTTAGAAGGCGGGGAAGAGGATGGGTGAGGGAAAAGATCAGATAAGGCAAAAGTTAGGAGAGAAAGTAAAATATATTATTGATAAGGAAAAAAGAACCAACACACAGATAAAAGGAATCCCTGAAGGAAAACTATAGCAAGGGAACAAAACAAATACTAAAAATTGTAATTAGAGAATTTTTTTTCCTAAAACTAAAATAAAAAGGCTTTGAAACAATTTTTGAAAGAGCATACTGCATCCTGAGAATAGTAACCCATAATGACCAATATCAAGTTCAAGTAAAATTATTGGATTTTAAAAAAACTGAAAATTAAATAATTTGAACATCATTGAAATGTTTAGAGGGGAGCAGATGGACTTCAGGCCTGGCTGGATCATGGGCTTAAATTATTTCATCAGGACTTGGCCTCTCCGACTTTTTACTTCTCATCTTTATTTCCGTCATGTGGTATCACATGCAAGCAAATTTTTGCCATATGGTGTCTCCAAGAATTTCTCAGCTTATATTATTGTAAATGTAAGAAGTATATTTATTTAACTATCTCAATTACAGTTTAAGAATTACATTTCATTGGATAGACTTGGGGCTAATGCAGGTAGCTAGTGAATGTGATGCTCAGATTGGCCAGGCATGGGTCACCTGCTCACACCTGGAGCCAGCTCAAGAGACCTTCAAGGGCTGAGAGTGAGAGAGGGGTGTTTCCCCAAGAAGAATACAAATTCAGTTCCCAAAAGAAGGAGAAATGGATAAAGCACAAGTAAAACAACTTCTGTCCACCAATATTCTTAACCTGGTCTTGCCTGCTCATGGGTTTCCATTCATAACCTGGGAGGAGACTCCTTGGGTGACACTAGATGACAGCATGCATTGGTGTGTGGCTGGATATACAATTCCATCCACCATCCTGTTCTCTATAATAAAGCACTTGTCTGGTGTTTGTCCTGGGTTCCTGGGAGGGCACTTCCTGACTGGTGAACATCACTGTGCCCTGGGTGTGATGTGCCGTGGTTGCATGAGGACATGGGAACTCTGTGTTTGAGAACTCCACAGACCTCGATGTGTCTGTTCATGGGTCGGCCCTGATTTGTAACCTTTATATAAGCGAGTTCTGAGTCCTGGTGAATTATCAAATCTGAGTAGGTTATGGGAAGCCCTGAATTGGTAGCCAGTTGGTCAGAAGTGTGAGTGGCCTGGGGACCCCGAACTTGCAGCTGGAATGCAAAGTGAGGGCAGCGGGTTGGGGACAGTGCCCTGACCTTGTGGTGTCTGATGAACTCTGGGTTGTTAGCGTCAGAATTGCGTTGAGTATTACACCACCCCTTCCTTGCTTTCTAAGGGCACTTAGGTTAGTGCTTGGAAATGAAGCCCCAGTCTTAGAAGATTAAACAATTCCATCCTTAATCCTATTGTTGTTCGAAGGCTCTAGACCAGGGGTTCTCAACCTGTGGGTCGCGACCCCTTTGGCGGTTGAATGACCCTTTCACAGGGGTCGCCTAAGACCATCCTGCATATCAGATATTTACATTATGATTCATAACTGTAGCAACATTACAGTTATGAAGTAGCAACGAAAATAATTTTATGGTTGGGTCACAACATGAGGAACTGTATTTAAAGGGCCAGAAGGTTGAGAACCACTGCTCTAGACTCTAGGGAACCTGCCCTGGGTCACTATCCCCTAAGCATGGGTCAGAAATGGCTAGGGTACTGTTTAGGGTTCCTTTCCCTCTAGTCTAGAGTCTAGAGCAGGGGTGGGCAAACTTTTTGACTCACAATGGGTTCTTAAACTGGACCGGAGGGCCGGAACAAAAGCATGGATGGAGTGTTTGTGTGAACTAATATAAATTCAAAGTAAACATCATTACATAAAAGGGTATGGTCTTTTTTTTTTTTTTTAGTTTTTTTTTAGTTTTTTTAGTTTTATTCATTTCAAATGGGCCAGATCCGGCCCGAGGGCCGTAGTTTGCCCACCCCTGGTTCCCTGAACGGCCCTTGAGTATTGTGGTTTAGGCTGTTAATCTAGCAGAGGCATACAAGATAGCCATATTTCGTTATGACTAATAAGAATATGCACATGGACCAGAATACTGGAAACTCTGTCCTGGAAAGTCCTCTCAATAGGACTTCTTCCAGGAACCAGGAACGCCAATGTCATCAGTGGACCCTTTTCCATTAGCAGCTGAATGGCAGGTCTGTGGGCTGCTGCTGACCCACGCTTGCTTTTATGGGCTGGAAACCTGCTTGGCTCAATCTACAGTAAGTTCAGCTTCAAAATATGTGCTCCTAAATGGGTTAACTGTTTTCTCCTGACCACACTGAAGCTGCCAGCAAGGGATGGACAGTTAACCTTACCACTCATTTTCCCAGGGAAGAAACTAGTCATTCATCATCATGTAGTGGCCAGCTGGTGTGCCAGGCTGGGGCCCGTCTGGGGTTAAGTAACCATGAGGGGGCCAGAGCTGGTCCTAGGCAGAAGCAAGAGTGACAAAGGCCCTGGCTTCTGCCTTCCTCTAGTCCCCTGACAGTGCTTTTATTGGCCAAACCTGGCCCAAAGCCGATGACAAGGGAGTCACAGGAGTCAGGCTTCCTGTGACACAGAGCAGAGGATCTGAGACAGATGCACCAGGGACAGGCACAGAGAGAGCAGGAGGTCATTGAAACAGTGGGCCTTCCTAGACACTGGGCCTCGACGAAGGTCTCTCAATATGCGTTTCTGAATCCTGCTAGTCTGGTTCAATTCTCCCAGGAGCCTTTCAGTATCACTGCTTAGAAGACACTGTTCTCCTCCTCCCCCCGCCCCTGGTTAGGCTGGCCTCTTGGCAGTGTTGTTAGACAGCAAACAGATAGTTGTTGCAATTTGTGTATTTCTGTCTCTCCTTTGCTCTCTGCTTCAGCTCTCAATAAATGTTAGGGTCTCACAATAAATATTTCTTAAGCACCGACTATCAACTAGAGGTAGTGCTAGACTCTGGGAAATACAAATACGGGAACAGCAGGGACTCCATCTCTCTGGAATCTACCATCTAGCAGGGAAATACTAAGATACAGCTTGATGATATCACAGAGACAAGATGCTTTGCAGAGTCTCCAGAGAAAGACCCGTTCCTCTCTGCCTCAGACAAGCAGGGAATGATGAATAGAGACAGAAGTGATAGGCCGGTCCTGGAGTTTGCAGGCTGCTCTTGGGGTGCATTCCCACCAGATCCCCTCTCACCTCTCCCTGAAAGGATAGTGTGACTTCATGGGTAGAAGCATGAACTCAGGAGACAGACTCTCATTTTACTTTCTGGCTCCCCAACTAGCTATGTGACCTTTGCAAAATCTTTAGGGAAATGAGATCATCTCTTCCTAGCCTCGGTTTCCCCAGTAACAGCTACCTTATAAGGTTGGTGTGATAACTATATCAGGATAGTCAGGGCAACTAACTGCTGTATTAAACGGTCCCTAAATCTAAGGTGGCCAGATTTCGGTTTGCCTAAGACTGAGGGGTTCCCCAGGATGCAGGGTTGTGTTCTAAGCCACTCTTATATTTTTAATAACTAGAATTATACTTAAAGAGGTGAACAAGATGCTCATAATCTGAATCAAAGAAGAGCAATTGGTACATGTTTTCCATCTCCTGTTCTTTCAGGGCATGTGGTTACTGAGTTTAATAATGACAATAACAATGGTGTAGCACTGAGCACTCTCTATGTACCAGGTAGTTCCCCAAGCATTTGAAACACATCAAGCTGTTTCACTATTACACCAACTCTGTGAAGTAGGTTCTGTTCCTATGCCCGTCTCCCAGATGGAGACAATAAGACAAAGGAATGTGTGGGAATTTGAACCTGGATGGTCTGGCTTCAGAGTCCAGCACCTTAGCTGCTGTGTTAACGGTGCAAAAACTCGTGTGTTGTTCAAACTTTAAATGGTTGTTTTTCTTTTCTCCATGTGGCTTTCCATCTCTTTGTGTCTTTACATTTGCTGAGCACGTACAGATGGAGTGCACGTACACCTGTACAGTGAGGTCCCCAGTGCGGGGCCCAGGCCCTCCTGTGTCCCTGTCCTGGTCCCAGCTCTGTCTCTAATGAGGATGAACCATTCAGCCCCATAAGTTGATTTGTCAAACAAAAGCGGGGTGGGGGAGTTGGAGCGGGGCCTGAGGCCCCTTCACTTCTCAGAGTCTATATATTGCACCAGGATGATTCCCTCAGATTCATCCCCAGGCGCACACAGCCCAGCAAGGCTACCCTAGACCCACACTCTGAACAACCCTGTCCCTTCAGACATACCCCCCTCTCCTCTCCTTCTCCCTTTATATCCTGCCTCCCGGAATCTTCTCTCATATTCTGGCCACGAGTCCCAACAGAGCCCTGTGTCTGGGTCTCTGGGAAGGGCCACCCATGGGCCTCTCCCCAAACCCCATAGTCCCTCTAGACAGCGGGGTTGCGGGGGAGGAGCACTGACAACTGTGAGGCAGCAGAAAGGGGCATGCTGGGAGAATGTCACACTCATCATGCTGTCACCTCTTGAGCCATATGCCCCTGAAACAAGATTTATAAATATTTTGTGCTCAGAAGCCATCTGCAGAGTCTAATAATGAGGAGCTTGGTACAATTTGTGACATAAGGTGTTTACTGAATGTGTGTTAATTACACTTGTAGCAAAACAAACTTTGCTTTTCATAAAGGGGTGTGGGAGTGGGCAGGAATCAAGGGCTCAGGAGGCAGTTTCCAGAGAGATGGCTAGAGGGGGGCAGGCTGGATGCAGTCTGGAGTGACGCTGCCAAGAACCCTGCGGCTCCCAGAAACGGAGGCTGGATGTGAGACTCAGGAGGGAGAGGTGGAGGCTCAAGGGGTCAGAGGAGCCTGAGGACTAAGAGAAACTGGACAGACAGAGCCATGCAGAACAAGAGGGGTTTCATTGCGACAGGCCCAGCCTGCTCTTTAGCTCATATTCCGTTAAAAAATAATAACTAAACTGAGCCTAGGCATGTGAGATGTCCAAGGCCTTGGTGGTAGAGGGGCTTATAATCTAGTTGGGATGATGGGTACTGAGCAGGAAAACAATAAGTTAATAAGAAATTCATGTTGTCAAGGTGATCCACATGGGTGTTAAGTAGAGAGGTCTTTGATGGTGGAGCGGTTACTCTGCTTGGATGGTCAGAGGAGGCCTCTCTGAGTGGGTAATGAGAGGAGGAAGAGGAATACTGATAATACCACTAATAATAATGCATGGCATTACCACATGCTGGGCACTGCCCTAAGAACATTACTTCCCTCAACTCATTTAGTCTCATGGTAGAGGCCAGCATGCCTCCCAAACAAAAGAACTACATTTCCCAGCCTCCTTTGTAGTTAGGTATCCTGTGACTTAGATTTGACCAATCACATGTGGCTGGCCCAGAGAACCCTCTAAGGCAGGGGTCACCAACCAGTGGTCTGCGGACCACTGGTGGGCCCTGAGGCCTGAAAGGTTGGCGACTGCTGCTCTAAGGCAATATCCTGTTGGTCTGAGTGGAGCCAAAATGTAGGAACCTGGGACCCAGAATCACTGCATGGAAAGTGGCCACCTAACACCCACTGAGCCAAAACAAACAAACAAGGAGGCTGTGAATGGGCCAGGAGAGAGCTTCTGGGAGTCTCTGTGACTTGATGTGGTAGAGGGAGGGGCACCTGAGTGTCCACTTGATCATAATCTGTTAATAATAATATGTATTATGCACTTTTCTGGATGTGTATTGTATTCCACAAGTTTTTAAAATGCAAAAAATACCCTCTTCTCTCCTCTTCTACCTCTACCCCTAATTTTCCACTAATCTCCATATAACCCCACACTCAAACTTAAATCAAGTGTCTTTGTGCCACGTTGTCAATAACCGCAGGTTTGTCTCTGTCCCACCCATGTCATCTTAGAGCTATAGGGCTTCCAAAAAGGAGGACATTCCGGTCTGTGCCAAGCAACCCTGGCAGAACGGCTGGTGAGGGCAGAGGAGGTAAAGAGAGCCTGGTATTCCTATATTCTCAGGGTCCCTTCCCCCAGAGCCAGCCCTCCAGCATCAGTTCTTGAACACCAGATTTTCTGCTTTACAAACAAAACTCCAGGGCCATGAAAACTTGTTGGGAAGCCCAGGGAATGCTGTGTCCCTGCAGCTCTCCAGCGAGTCCTGCTCTCCAGACGTCCCACTAGCTCCCAGCCCGTCCCGTCCATCCCTGGAACAAGAAAACAAAACTGTTTTCTTCTCAGTGCCCAATGCCTGGCCAGGGCCTGCCTCCCTGGAGGAAGGTGCTGTGTGTTTGGACCTGCAGTAGTTTGGGGTTTCATCTTGTTTGCTTAGTTATTTGTACTCCTTCTCTCTGGCCTGCGGTGGAGACCGGGTTTGGTCCTGATGGCTGGTGTGTGATCTGAATGGCTGTCCTGTTTGAGAAGTTGGCTCCCTGGCCCTGCAAGAGACAACCACGTGTCTGGGGCTGCTTTGGTGCAGCATTTCTGTTTCTGGTTGCCAGGCACATTCTCTTTGGTTTGCCTTCACCTGCGTGTCCTCTTGCAAGGGTAGGATTCCAAGCCTGGAGCAAACCAATAAAAACAATGGCGAACCTTGCAGGGTGCCCAGTGTGTACTGAGCGCCACTCCATTAGGCATATTGACTTATTGAACCCACACACGCCCCTCAGCTTCCTCATTTGTAAAACAGGAATAATAATAGTCCCTGCTCACAGGGTTACTAAGCACTCAATCCTGTCAGCTAGGATAATCACAAGGGTAATAATAATAATGGTTGTTAGAAGAACCATTTCTCCTTCTGCTTTCCATGGCCTCCACCAAGCCATTGCTCCACTGCTGCACTGGGCGGCAGAAATACCCTTTCATTCTCATTCTAGCCTCTCATAAACCCCAAACAGAGCTGTCCCCCGAAGATCCTGCCCGCCCCACATGACCCTGGGTCCCTTTCTTTGCCATTTGTGGGGATCCCCAAGCCCCACCCTTTCTACAGCTCCAGGAATCTACCTGGGGGCCTGCTACTCCCTCCCTGTAACCCACACCAGCCTCCGTTCCCACCCCAACAGGGCAGCACCTAGTTATGGTACTTACTTGATGACCCAGCCAGAAAGGGGTTTAGAACTGAGCCCTGATACACTTCCCCCAGGGACAGAAAGCCACCTTAGCATTCTTTTTTGCTGAGGAGTCCACAGGAGCTTTCAAAAAGAGGAAAAGAGTGGCAAATTCATTTCTTAATCATACCACAGTGTAAATAACCACAGCACCATGTGACAAGTGCTAGAATTCATTCAACAAATGTTTGTGGAGCACCTACTGTATCAGGCACTGTTCTAGGCTTTGAGGAAACAGCTGTGAGCAGCATCCCTGCCCCTCATGGAATGTAAATTACACTCAGAGAGACTGGTAAATTAAAAGCAAAATAGAGATGTAAATATGCAGAGTCTCAGGTGGTGATGAGGACCAAGGAAAGCATAAAGGCTGGGAGGGAGACCAGATGATTTGTTGGGAAAGTAATAAGAACCAACATTCACTGAGAATTTACTGTAGGCCCTGCTCTGCATTAAGGAACCTCTATCCGTAATAAATAATTTACTCAGCTCAGGGACTCTGTAATGATCCGTGTTTGACCAATGGGGAGACTAAGGCACAGAGGCATATCCCTGTGACAAAGCTGGAAGAGTCATTAGTCAAATGACCCCCTAGCGAAGGGTCACTGGTTGGCAGGCCCCAGGATGCGCCTGGTCAGTTCCTGCCACAGCCTCTGGAAGTGTCTTTGGAGTGTCCTGAGGCCCATGTTAGTCTCTCCCAAGCTGACCTCACCTATGCAGATGGGTCAGGATGTCAACACCTGTGGATGGCAGCAGCCGAGCAGGCTTTGCTTCCTAATTTTTTAGAGAGGAAGGGGGAGGGAGAGATAGAAACATCAATGATGAGAGAGAATCATTGATTGGCTGCCTCCTGCACACCTCACACTGGAGATCAAGCACGAAATCCAGGCATATGCCCTGACTGGGAATCGAACCATGACCTCCTGGTTCATAGGTTGATGCTTAACCACTGAGCCACGCCAGCCAGGCCGCTTCCTAACATCTTATTGGTGTTATAAAACCACTGAATATGTTTTATCACAGCCATACCCCTGGTGGAATCAGTCACTGCCACAGCTAATGGCAGCCTTTGCACACCATTAGCTGACCTTTGTTTTTCTTCTGGTGATTGAGGGTCCTGCTTGCCAAAGGTCGAGGGGGCATCATGAGCTCCTGTCACATTGCTCAGCAGTTGTATGGGAGCAAGCACACGGGGGCTTGTGGACTCTCTTGAGGATGAAGCCTGAACTTGGGGCCTGGGGGACAGGGCAGGAGCAAAGTAGGAGGGGCCCAGGGGCCTGCTCAGGCCTGAGGATGGGAACTCCTGGATCCTAGAGACCCTTTTTCATCATTTTCCTGAGGAACAAAAGTGCCTATGCTGCAAGGACCCCAGGAAGTACTGATGTGGCCCACATGGGTTTTAAACTATGTCGGCATTTGGGTTTGCCGGATCGGTGAGGGCTTCCTAGAGGAGGTGGCCTAGAAAGACTCATTGTTGGACTTTAGAAGAGATGGAAGATGCAGGAAAGGCACTCCAGGTACATGCTGGGAAATAGGAGCATGTGGAGGACCACGTGTAGTGGGGTTCTGACTTAAAGGGGGAGGTAGGTGGGGGCACATCATGGGTGGCTTCCATAGCAGACTACAGACTTTGTATTTTTAAATTTTTCCTCTTAACCATGAAATGGATGTTGCACATAGAGCTTCTACCAAGGCCAGGCAGATGGCCTCAGGCAAGGGTGCCACAACAGCACACTGAGGGCCCTGGAGGGCACCCCCTCCCCAACAAGGAGACTGCTACCAGCGTCCATGATCCTTACCCACAGATGCTGGCCTGATGTTGTCAGGTGCTTGGTCTTTGCAAGGGAAGTCAGAGACCTGGATTTATATACGAAAACACAAAACTTGAAAAGTCTGAGGCCTACACGGACAGCCTCTGCCTAGGCATCAGAGCAATTGAAGATTTTGTTAGCAAAGGGTGGAGGGGTGGGGCTGCTGGCGCAACCTGCCTGACCTGGGTTGAATTCCTCAGTAGAAGTCTGGGCTGGACTGGGGGGTGGGGAAAGTGCTGGGGGCAGGGCCCCTGGCTTCCTGGAGGCATCTGGTTTCCAGCAGCCTCTCTGCATGGGGCCCACGGCATCTGGAACCACTTGTAGAGGCCCATTCCCCATTCTCTGGGAGCATGGAAGTCAGAAACCCTCTTTGACCTTGCTGTGACCTGCAGGGACCAGGAAAGAGGGGCTGGATCACCCAAGCATGCAGCCGGGCTCCAACCTATCAACCCATCCATTGGCCACTCTGACAGCCCCGCCCAGGCAAGGCAGCTTTGCCTGCAGCCCAGGATCCCCAGCCTCCCGTGGCGCATAGATTAGCATATATTATTTAATCAAGAATAAACCCTTCCAGTCTGCCCTTCCCTGGAGACAGGGGAATGAGCCTAGGTATCAGCTGGAGGAATTTTCTGACTTAGAATCCTCTCAGAGACTTGGAGGCCTGGGCTGTGATTGGAAAGGCAAGTGACCAAGGGCAGGGCAAGTGGCTGGGTGCGTGGAACAGAACAAGCCAGGACCCTCTGCAGGGACTAGAGGCCCCGGAGTGGAACTTAGCAGGTCCAAACCCAGCTCTTGATTTCTCCCTCCCTCCCTCCCTCCCTCCTGTTTCTCTCTGGAGGGAATGGGGTTCTGTTTGGTAGTGAGTAGAGGGGGCAGGAACATGGGGACACTTGAGGGGTGGCCAGGCCTCCTGGGGTGCAGTGATGGGGGTTGGGGACAACCAGAGGTAGCCTGTAGGGCAGGGGTCCTCAAACTTCTTAAACTGGGGGCCAGTTCACTGTCCCTCAGACCGTTGGAGGGCCAGACTATAGTTTTAAAAAAAACTATGAACAAATTCCTATACACACTGCACATATCTTATTTTGAAGTAAAAAAACAAAACGGGAACAAATACAATATTTGTATTTGCATGTGGCCCACGGGCCGTAGTTTGAGGACCACTGCTGTAGGGCTTTGCTCCTGGGAGGTGGAGTGTGAATGTCAAGGAGCAGAAAGTGTCATTGGGCCAAAGCCAGGCAAGGTCCCCAGTGTGGAGAGCAAAACAGCTGGTCCCGGGGCTTCTTTACCATCGATAAGAAGGAGGCCCTCAGTCAGCCCTCAGCAGGGAAAGAGGGCAGAACAGATTCCCAGCAAGGAAGGTGCAAGGAGACTGAGAAGAGAGGGGGCAGGACCAGGGAAGCCCTAGGGTGGCCTGTAAACAGGTGGGAGCCAGGTGGCTGTCCACGGAAGTCACATGGGCCTGAGTGAGGAAGCTTCACCCGCCCAGTGATAAGGTGATGCCAACAGCCAACACCACCAGGAACTGAGTGTGGCTGGGCTCTGGTTAATTGCTTTATGAGAACTAACACCTTCCACTTTCCCAGGGTTCTATGTATCATGCGCCCGATGCAGATGATGCAGCTGATGGTTTGTCTGACCACGTGGAGCCAAGGTGGGCCCGGGGCGTCTGGTGCTAGCCCACAGCTCTGCCTCCTCTAGGGGAGCTCGGCCTCTTCAAAAGCAAATGCTCCATGGTCTGAGAGGGCCCTGCACAGAGATGGGGTTGAACAGGCAACATGGCAAACACCGGGCCTGGGCAGCCCCATGCATGGCCTCAGCATAAACAGGCTACAGCCCATCGGGGCCCTTTGTGATGGCACCAGGGATACAGGAGGCAGGACACCAGCTCCCAGGGCAGGTGTCTCCTGTCCTCCTGAGTCCTGGACAGAAAGCCATCCCTGCTCTGCATTTCTGGGTCACCAGCAAGTAAGTCTGTGTGGGTCACACACACACACACACACTCATACACATACACTCACACTCTCTTCACTCATGCGTTGATAAAACCCACGCACAGTCATACCACCAAACCTCCTTCTCAGATGCTGTGCCCTTGCTGAGACAGCATCCTTCCATCCATGAGATGCAATTCACAGCACACACAAACACACCCACACATGTAGCCTCATCCATTAGCAAGCACACAAACACACCCACTTGTCTGGCATCTGTACACACAACACTTTCCCAGTGGTCCTTTCTGAACATAAACACATGCTCACTCATCTGTTGTCGTTCATCCAGCATCTCCTGAGCTCGTGGCACTTTGTAGGGCCGCATGTCAGGTGTCCGGGGACTGAGGAGGAACATCCAGTCCTGGTAGACAGGGGAGGGCTGCCAGAAGAGAGCAGGGTTAAGCAGGTCTTGAAGGATGAAAAGTACTTTGCCTGGAAAGTTAGGAAATTCATTCATTCATTCATTTGTCCATTCAATTTTGCTTTAAGTTTTATTTGTTTGTGAATTATCTGTTTCCCCCAGTAGAGCAGAAGCTCTCCCAGGGCAGGATCTTTGTTGTGTTTATTGCTTTGATCCAGTGACTTGAACAGGATCTCACCTACATCTGAGCTCTTAATAAATGTAGAATGAATGAATGCATACTTTAACGCTCCCTGAAGGATTCTGAGAGAGATGATTTGGCTCATATGTGATGTGATAGGTTATTTCAAAATGTTCACATGGAAGAGGATTTCTACCCCTTTATGGAAAAGAGGATTAACTTAGCACTTAATCCTCCTGGAAAGAATAGCTCAGAAAAGTGAGTTAGGCAGAGCTGAGATACAAAAATATTGGTGCTATCAGAACTATGGAGAGGGGAGAGGGTGGGAGGAGGAAGAAGGAAAGGGAGAAGGAGAAGTAAAACAGATGGAGGGGGTGAGGCAGGAGGGAGGTGGGGAGGGAATGAACCAGCACAGAGGACAGAGGGAAGATGGAAGTGTGTGGGGCTCATTAACTGTGTGATTTTGTACAGATCTTTAGGGCTCAGTTGTGTGCTAGACTCAAGCAATGTTTCCCAAAGTGTCATCTGTGGGTGGATTTCAGGGGGTACTCAGACACGCATTTTAGAACTAGCAATAATGTCATGATTATTGTTACCTTCTGCAAGGGAGCCGATGTAGAGCTGGTTTGAAGAGCTTTACCAGGTGCAGGTGAGGTGTAGTTATGCAGATGGTGCTGTGAATGCTGAAGGTTGGGAACACAAGTGACCTTGAAGGAGGTGAGCTCGAAGGAGGCTTCCAGCTCTGTGGTTTTAAGGTGTGACAGGATCTGGTTCTCAGGCCCATGGGTGAGTTAACTGGAGAGATGCCCCCCCTCCGTGGAGTTTCCTGTATCCCTTACCACCTGCTCTCTAGAAGAGGAAGGAGGTTTTAGAAGGTTTTACTAGAGTGAAAGGCTACACACCTCCATCCTTATGAAGCCAAGAGGCATCCCAAGAGGATGAGAACAATTCTGATTGTGGAATGCTTTCGACTTCAAAGAAGGTAGACTCTGTGCCTTTGCACTGGCTGTTCCCACCTCCTGGATTGCTTTTTCCTATGCTCCCCATTTCACCACTTCTTCTCACTCAGTTCCCTGCTCATGAGTCACCTGCTCAGAACAGCTTTCCTGGCATGCCCTATGCGACATACACCTGCCTGCCCTCATCACTATTTTGCCTATGACTTTGTCTTGTTTTTGTTTTGTTTTTTGGCTGGAATCACCTTATTTATTTGTTGTGTCAGCTCCATGAGGGAGGGGACTGAGTTCTGGGGTGCTCACTGCTGGCACCAAGTAGGGTCTTGATGTTTGCGGAATGATTGGATGTTGGCAATGCAGTATTCTGGTTATTTGCCTCTACCTCTTAAACATGCTTTTGTTATGCATTCAGAACATGCCAGGGTTGTTCTTTTCTCTCGTCCTTCCAGAGCAAAACTGTAAGGCCTCTGTACTATAACTAGAGCCAGCATCAGCGTGTTTTAATAACAGCAAGTTTGGGGACAGGCGTTGGAACTGAGCATTATTTAACCAGAACCTGTGCCTATGGTCCCCGGAGAGCTCATCAGGGGCTCCACAGACTGCCCCTGCTTTGGGGTGTCCTGGTGTGGCTCAGTTGATTGAGTGTTGTCCCATGCACCAAAAAGTCGCCAGTTCAATTCTCAGTCAGGGCATCGGCCCAGGCTGTGGCTTGATCCCCCTTCCTCTTTCTCTCTAAAATCAATAAAAGCATATTTTTTTAAAAAAACAAAACTGGACCAAGAATGGACTGCGCCACAGTTCTAGTTTTCTCTTATTCACAAACGTTCATGGAAAATATATTCTCACATCCTCATCTAAGAGGCTTGAATACAAGGTTTAACATGTAATTTTCTTCATCTGGAAATTCAAGATGCAACTCTCTCCTGGTAGCATTTCAGGCAGCAATGAGGATGTGGAGAAGGTTCTGAAAAAAGAAGAGGGCATGTTCTTGGTGCCTCTGGAATCACTATCAGCAGTTGTTATGTGATTTGAATTCACTTCCCACACCAAATACATCAAGACGGTGCCTGGCTCGTTAAGAAGAAAAATGAGCAGCACACACCACTAGATTTTAATGCTTAAAAAAAGACTTCTCCGTCTATTTAAGGATTACTATTCCTCAAAGAATTCAGTGCCATACGATAAGTGTTAATACCTTATTTCTTGGGGGACTCTGCAGTCTGGAGTTGAAATTGATTTCCAACAGAATAAAATAATTTGCTTTTTATCAGCATCCTCCAACAGGAACTTGTTTGCAGCCAGTCTGGGCCTCGGAGGAAAATGCTTTTACCTTCACCTCCCTAATCCCTTGGTAAGATTCCTAAATCACTACCCGTCACTCAGCGCCACTCAGCCAGAAAGGAGCAGCGCTCCGTGATAATGGAAACAGAATTGCAGTCACTGTCACCTCCCGCTGATGGCTCCTTTAGGGGCAGATGAGAGCGAGACTTCGGAGCCAGCTGTCTGGGGAGCGGCAAGGACCTGTGGGCTCTGCCAAGACAGGGGCGTCCTGTGAAAGTCAGGGCTGCTCCACGCCCTTGACTACCAAAGTTGGAATTCATGGCCTTCCCTGTACCCTGGAGGCGGCAGGCACATTGCTGAATGACAGTCTCCTGATGTGGTTCATTTCTGTTTTCTTAAAAATCAACAAGTCACTAAATCTAATAATTGGAAATTTCCACATAACAATTAGGATCTTATGCTTCTCTTGAAAAACAGGAGAAGTTGATATCCCTGCCTTTGGCTGCTGCCCAGAAGCCACACCCCACCCACCTCTCCAGTCCCTGGAGGCCTCTTTCTTCTTTGTGTCACCTGCCTGTCCCTCTTCTGTTCCCTCTCTCTCTCTCTGCCTCTGACTTCTGGAGGCTTGTTCCATGGAATGTGCCTAAGACCATGAAGCTGAGCTGTTCCAGATGGAACAGGACCCAGGCAGGGGCTCTGACTTGGCCTGGGTGTGTGGGCCACACCCAGTCTTATCACTCCAAGAAGGAGTCGGATGGACCAGGCCCATGGTGACCAGTGCTGGATTGGGGGCCTGATTACCTGTCTATGGAACTTTGATTTATAGGTAATTTTCCTCCAAGACTCTAGATTGCAGCTAATTTACTGATAGTCTTAAATCACCCCTCCTCCCAAGCAACGAAGCAAGGAGAGGCACCATCTATCTTGTGCCTCCTGTAACCACTGACTCGATTAAAACAGGAATGGGAAGAGAAATACCCGCCTCCATGCCAAAGGTGGGGGCTCAGGTGGGAGCTGGCTGTGTAATTTACCCAGAAACAGTGGCGGCCCATACACGGTCGGTTTAACTTCATGTTTGGCTGCTGATGTGTTTTCACTTACAGATAATATAAACAGGTTGACAGGACCCTAATTAACTGATTTGTGGTCCTTTGGGAACAAATAGTTATTAATATTCATGAACATTTGTGATGCTCAGGCAGATGCCTGGCCCTGACATGATCATAGTATGTCTGCAACTGCTGCCTGCAACTGTGATTTCTAATTTGTTTCTTGCCTGTGGACAACAAAGAGCTTTGTCAGGTGCTGGTGGCCCCATCCCAAGAGACAAGGCCATCTCTTGATCATGGTATTAGTACAAGATTTGCCAATTATAACTTGCTGGATTTTCCACAGTGCTTTCTTCTTCCTGGGTATCCTTGGCTCAGTTCTCCTCCAATCCTATTCTCTGATTTTCTTGAGCCAAGCTGAGAACTCCCTCCTCTGGGAAGCCTTCCTTGATTGATCTCCCCCCAAGGGGACCCCATTTCTCTACAGTAGAGGTCCCTGGTGCAGTGTAATGTTTACACGATGATTTGTTGTTTAATGTTTTTAGGTCATTTTATCCAAGAATATTTAGCCTCACCCAGCTGGCATGGCTCAGTGGTTGAGCACCAATTTATGAACCAAGAGGTCACGGTTCAATTCCCAGTCAGGGCACATGCCTAGGTTGTGGGCTTGATCCCCAATATGGGGTGTGCAGGAGGCAGCCAATCGATGATTCTCTCACACCATTGATGTTTCTCTCTCCTTTCCTCTCCCTTTCTCTCTGAAATCAATAAAAATATATTTAAAAAAAAAGAATATTTAGCTTCATGAACTTTTCCTAATGTCAGGGACAAACCAATTTCTCCCTTTTGCAATGGAGTCCCATCTTATGCAAAGTCAGCTGTCATATAAAAAGTAAATAGCAACCCAACAGCAGTAGCTGCCATCTACTGGCTATAGGTTTTCTGAGTTTTCCCAGTGACATCATGGCATCTAGTGCCTGGGACGCCCCCCTCCCCCCCTCCATGAGCCCAAAGGCAGGCTGGATCCCCACCTATGTCTAGCCCTTCTCTGCAGTTCTTCTCCTGCATGAGTGCTCTTGAATTTGTCAGTGAGTTAGATGCAGTATGGTGTGATTACCTGCTGTATTCTCCTTGGCTCATACCTGGGATGCATTTAGCAAACATTGGTTTAAAATGCAGCCAGAAATCCACTGAAAGGTCAAGCCACATTCTGAACCAGAAGCATTTTTCCCATACCTAATGCCTTATGGGAAGTGTCAGAGTTCTGATGGATCACCTGCCCGCCCAGCACAGGACTGTGAATCAGAGTGTCCTCAGCGCTCAATGACCTGCCCGTATCGTGAGACTTGTCAGTTACACAGCACCCCTTACATCCAGGGCTTCTGGAAATTTGAATTACATTTGTAAGCGGTGAGGTGCTTGCTCACAGTTTATTCATCTCTCCAGATTTTCATTTCTTCTCAAGCATGATGGGCCTGTGGGTTCTGACCACAGTCTCCACCCTAATCTGCTATAAAGCCACGTGGATGGCAGTGCCTTCCCTTTTGGAAATAAGGGGGGTAGCACCTGAGGCTGGGTTTGGCTCAGATTTTAAATTAGTAAACAAAGTGAACATTAAGCGTAGGAATGACTGAGTATATTCAAACCCAGGCTAGTAATCAGCGAGGGTAAATGAGCCCATTTGGAGTGGCCCTTGGCGACTGAGACTCGATGACGGATAAGCAGATCCATCGACCTCTCCACCTCCCAGGGCCAGGGCCAATGCAGGAGCGTGGCTGGGGTACTTTTACGCATTTAAGTAGTTAATGTCTAATTACTGACATTACAGTTACTATTATATTTGTTGTAAAACTAAAGATAATCATCCCATGTTTTATTTTCTGTCAAGTATATCCAGTTGTATTTATGTCTGGTACAACTTCATGGTAATCCTAACAATAAAAATATCTGCTCTTGAGGGACACTTTGATAGATTTTAAAGAGCCCTGGGTGAGATGAGGGGACCTGATGCTGCACCTGTCTCTTTCATTTACCTGCTGTGTGACTTGGGGAAAGTCACCTAATATTTCTGAAACATAGTCCTCTCTTGTCTAGGCTAGTGTCTCAGCTGTAGACGATTTTGCCTGTAGGGGACAGTTGGTGATGTTTGGAGACATGCCTTTGGTTGTCACAACTTGGAGGGCAGGGTGCTACCGACATTTAGTGGGTAGAGGCCAGGGATGCTGCTAAACATCATATAACTCACAGGACATCCCCCTACAACACAAAATTATCCAGCCCACAATGTCAACAGAATGAAGATTGAGAAACTGGTGTAGATATACAAAAGATATGAAAACTACTATAGTGAATAGCCACATGTCTACTTCCCAGATAGCAGGAGAGGTGAAGCCCGCTATGTATTTCCTCCCCCAACCCCACACAAACACACAGCCCTCCTTCCCTGCAGAGATAGCCACCATCCTAAATTGTGTGGTTATCACTCTCATGCACATCCTTACGTATGTATACATACCCCTATAACAAGGGGTGATGAAGCAGATTGACTTATTTACAAGGCTGCTATTAGGAGTTCGCAACAGAAAACCCAAGAAAATGTCTTAAGTATCCCATAAAATAACTCACAATTTGGGGTGATTACTATGATTTCATTTGCTTTTCCTAGGGCCCCTTTGAGTATTCAGAGTAGAAATCATTCTGCTATATTGCACAGATGTAGAAATGAGGCTCAGAGAAGTTGAGTGACTTTTCCTCATCCACACAGCAATTAGGACCCAAGTTGGGCTCAAACTCTAGTCCTCTGAGTTGACTTCTGATTTTAAGAATGGAGCTTGAAGGCCCTTTCAAAGAATTAGAACCACAGGCCTGGCGGTGGGGCTCAGTTGGTTGGAGTGGCTTCCCCTTCCACTCTCTAAAAAAGTTAGTAAAATATTTTTGTAATATATTTTATTGATTTCAGAGAGGAAGGGAGAGGGAGAGAGAGAAACATCCATGATGAAAGAGAACCATTGATTGGCTGCCTCCTGCATGCTCCCTACTGGGGATCAAGCCCGTAACCCGGGCATGTGCCTTTAACCAGAATTGAAACCGGGACTCTTCAGTCCGCAGGCCGACGCTCTATCCATTGAGCCAAACCAGCTAGGGCAATAGAATATTTTTAAAAAATAATTAGAACCACAGGAGTTAATAGAAGTTGATTCCGGGCCTCTCACCCAGGTTAGCAGCTGCTCTCCAGCTTGTGTCAAAAGCATTTCACTCTGATTATCTGCCTCTCTCCAAGTGGCCATTTCATGTCATGAAGCAGTCCTGTGCCATCTCTCCAGATGGATTGAAAATTGAAGCCTCCTCCAAAGGCATTTGCCCTTTCAGGTCGGCCTCCTCTCCAGAGCAAGAGCCAGCAGGGACAGCAATTTGGTTGCCTCTCATGTTTTTTTTTTTGTTGTTGTTGTTGATGATGTTCCTCATGAAAAACGGTTTAAAAAACAGCAACAGTTTTTGAGGAAATGGCCCAGGTGATTAGGTGAAATAGTTTCTCTTGCTTTAAGCTCTGGCTGAGAAATGGCAATCAAACTGGAGGAGCGGGAGGTGGGAATCAGGTGTGGGAGGGAACTGGGTCATCCTCCCAGGAGATGAAGTCAAGGTTGGGATGCAGACCCACTTCACAGATGTCCCCAATGTTATATTTTTCCATGTATTTAGTCAAAGGTATGTGCACACAGATTAACTAATCAAATCATTTAATAAGGTTTATTACAGAAAAGACATTTTCTTATTCCCTTTGCTCCAAATTTTTGCTCCCTAGGGTGACTGCTTTCAACTCTGTGAGCTGAATATATGGGTATTTAAATCTAAATTGCATGCTTGTAAAAAGCCTCCCTGTCCTTGAAGGGTAAGCTGGTGACCAAGGAGACCTAATCAGACGTTGCTAGGTGAAGGACACAGGTTCATCTCTGTGCACATCAGCAGCCACCTGAGGCACATGCAGCTAAGGGTGTTGAATGGAAAGAGAGAAGGCACTATTGTCCCATTAGCAATGTGGAACCTCCTTGCCTGGACGGCCAAGACTACGCCCCATGTCTTCTGTAGCTCCTTATGTGGTGATCATCGACTTCATGACAGCAGAGCTGATGATAAGGGTCAAGGTTACATAGACTTAGAAAAACCTTCTAGTAACAATTAAAATAGTAATAGCAATAGCAGACTTTTGGTTGTCTACCCAGCAGGCATCACCTCACCTTTCTTCCCTGCAAACAGATCCCTGATTTTGTGTTGAGATAGGAGCTAGTGATCTCAAGCTCTCAGGGAAGCTAACCCATCTTCAATCCCAGAAGATGAATCTGCACTATAACCATCATGGTACATCCTTTTCCCTTTTTGCCAGCCATTGGTTCAGGAGTTGCCAATGAGATGTAAGGAGAAGGACTGCCCTCCCTGAAAATGATACACAAAGCTTCATAACAAACCTTTGCCCCTGACTCTTTCTCCCTTTTAAAGATGGAAGAGCAGAATCTTGGCAGCAACATTGTGACCATGAGGATGCAGGCATGAGGACGACGAGCTGAGGAAGGCAGAGCAGAAGTGTGGAAAAACTGCATTCGCGGTGATGTTACACTGCTGCTACACCCGCCTGGGATCTCTTGGTGCCATATATCACGTTCATATGAAACAAGTTGTCTTTAAAGCCTAAGACAGAGTTAGTTGGGTACTCTGTAACCTCAGCCAAGCGCTTCCCCACTGATGCAAGTATCTTCCTGGTTGAGTATCTCACTCATGAATAAATCAACAAAGATTTCATCCAGCCACAAGGATGGACCAGCAATTTTCTAGGCTCTCAGAATACAGAGATGAATGGAAGCCAATCCCTAATCTCATGGAAACTGGAAACATAAGAAGGAAATAAGGCAAAATGGTGGTATTCATAATAGTTACTAGCATTACGCATCAGGTACTGTGCTAAACACTTGATGTCTCATTTGACCATGGCTGATCACAGCTGGTTGATACAGGACCGGTAATGGCTCTGCTTCCTGTCCACACCAAACCCTCATCCAAGGTTAGTCTAGAGCAGCAGTTCTCAACCTGTGGGTCGCCAACCTGTGGGTCGCAACCCCTTTGGGGGTCGAACGACCCTTTTACAGGGGTCACCTAAGACCATCGGAAAACACATATATAATTACATTTTGTTTTGTGATTAATCACTATGCTTTAATTATGTTCAATTTGTAATAATGAAAATACATTCTGCATATCAGATATTTACATTACGAGTCATAACAATAGCAAAATTACAGTTATGAAGTAGCAACGAAAATAATTCTATGGTTGGGGGTCATCACAACATGAGGAACTGTATTAAAGGGTCGTGGCATTAGGAAGGTTGAGAACCACTGGTCTAGAGGCTGAATTTCAAGGGTATAAGAACTCTGAGGGTCAATGGTGAGCTGGAATCCCAAACCCTGACTCTTTCTTGCCTTTAATAAAATGAAGTGTGCAGTCCTTAGCTGCAATGAGACAAAATTCTAGAAAATTCCAGAAACTCCAGCTTATGAAGACTTGAACCAAGCAGGCCAAATTGGACTCTCAAGTTCCAGCTCCTCTGCCCTTTGGGATGGGAACACAAATTTGTTGGCCTCCACAGTGTACACGTGGCAGGAAGGGGTATAATTAAGTGTCCTCCCCACCTTCCTGATGCCCCTCACCCTCTGAATGCTCCATGTGTGGCTTCCTCTCTCTCTCTGAAAGCCTTGCCCAGCCTGATGTGAATCCTAATTAAAATCACACACAGCATGACTTTTAATTAGCCTAGGGAACTCCACAAAGGGCACCAATATCAAGCAGTGAATTGTGCCAAGTGACTTCCCCCCAAGAGTCAGCTGTCCACGATGCCCCAGCTGTGCCCATCCTGGGAAGAACCATGGGGAAAGGGGGGTGTCAGGCTGGGCTCAGCCACCCCCAGTTTCCACTTGGGCTGCCTCTTTGAGCCAGGATACAATGACTTCCATAAGACGGTTGCAGATTTATTTTATGTTAACTAAATGGGATTTAAAACACCTTCCAAAGAGCTAAGACAGCTGGCCCCTAAACAGCATGCCTGCATTTTCTATCTTGGGCAAATAGGCAGGGATGAAAGTGGAAAGGGGGAGTATAGATCCAAATCTTTTTTTTTGGGGGGGGGGGAGCTTTGAGTCTAAACTTAGAGCAGGGAATGAATGGAAAATGAAATAGCCTTTTATTAAATAAAATAATTGGGACCAGATTATTATTTTTTATTTTTTTCATTGATTTTTAAAGAGAGTGGTAGGGAAGGGGGAAAGACAGAGAAACATCAATGTGAGAGAGACACATCAATCGGTTGCCTCCCACACACGCCCCGACCAGAACTGGGGATTGAGCTAGCAACCCAGTTATGTGCCCTTGACTGGAATGGAACCTGAGACCCTTCAGTCCTGGGCCCGACACTCTAACCACTGAAAAAACTGGCTAGGGCAAGAGCCAGGTGATTTCTTAAAGCAGAAATTATTTCACTCTTCCTTGGTCCCCTAAAGCCATAGGTTTTTCCGTGCTTTCGCTCATGAATCAACCCGAAATGTGATTTAGGTGAGGTAGAGTAAGAGCATTTTTTGCTCAGGAGACTTCATTAGGCATTCTGGAATACTGAGTCATAACTCACTTCAGGTGCAGGTGGCTGCAGGCTCCCAGAACCTGAGGTTGGGGAACCCATTTAAAGCTGCAGGCAGCTTTCCTGCAAAGAAACTCAGCTCAAAATGCATGCCTGGTTATAAGCAGGTCACCAAGATGCCTTCCTGGAGGCCTAGACGCTAAGAACTCCTTTGGTCCATGGAAATTTGGGCTTAAAGGAGATATTGCCTATAGAAGGGCAGACCTGGAAAACACTAGCTAGTGGGGGAGGAGAAGATAAGCTACCCATGTCAGAAACCATAACAGAGCAATGGAAAGAAAGCATTTGCGTAGTACACATACATGCACATCACTTTTTTGCAAGTCTAGGTGTGGTATCTCTTGAAATAAATGAGTTGGTTATTGACAATATTTTCCCTTAAATTAAGTGTTTTGATCCCTTATTTTAGGAACTTGACATTTTAAGAATACAAGATAGAGTATTCAATTCAACCAATGGATAATGAGCTCCAACAAAAAGGAAGCCTTGTTTAGCTTGAAGTGAGAACGTGTGTGTTTGGTGGTGGTGAAGGTATCCTGAGGCCACAGTTCCCAGGGCGATACAGGTTTAACAAGTCAGGTTGACAATATATGCCCTCTTCAAATTCCCTGAGGTCATGAAGTGCTTCTGGGCTACGCTGCTTTCAGCAACTGTGCACACCTGGTGATCACTTCCCACCAGGAGCTTTGGTGACAGGCATGATGTTCTTCCAAAATAAACTAGGTCCCACTATCATTTGTTCCCTCCTTGATTGGCATCACCCACCTACAGGCTTCTACGGCACTTTTGTGAAACCTTCATCCCATCCGTACAAATGCCATTGGTTGGCCACCATGTTCATCAGAATACGCAATCATGGCAGAGAGAGAGGCAATGGCACAACTTTGCTTCTCCTCTTTCTCTCATGCTCCATCCAATGTGGCAGTGAATCCAGCTGGTCCTGCCTTCCAAAATACCTAGACTCCCACCTCCACAGATAGCACATTGGTTCAGGCCGGTGGGGTAAGAACCTCTGTGATCACATCACTGGGAGATTGTTTGCAACCGGTTTCTCCACTAGCAGGAAAATAGAGGGCTACAGATGCACCCCGAGTCCTCCTGCTGGGCACGCTCTTCCCCATCAACAAGGGCACCACCATCCTTACATTACATTATAGGGTGAGTGGGCCCTGGAGGGGTGGGGTAAACATCTGCCCTAGTTAGACAATGTCTTCACCTGGTGCCTCGGAGATGGGGCCCTGGACAATGGGGAAACCTTTGTTTCCAGGTCATGCAGGCTATTTCAGAGAGGGCAGAATGAAATAGAGACTGGAGTAGATTGGATAGGTTTATTGGAATGGACTGAAAACTGCCTGGTATCCAAAAGGTCAAAGTTGGCAAGTTGCCCAAACATGTTGTGCTGAGGAGACCAACAAGGAGACCTATGCATGCACCCTCCTAGAGGTGGTGGGTGTACTGGTTAGGAGCACGAATTCCGGTGGCACACTTCCTTGGTATAGATCCTTGCTCTGTCATTTTTCTGTGTTACCCTGGACACATGACTTAAACCTCTGTGTGTTTTGAGGCTCCAGATAAAAAGTACAAGTAATTATGGTACCCATTTCATGGGATTGTTCCAAGATGTACATGAGCTAACATGTGGAAGGTCCCTAGAACAATGCCTGGGGCACCTTGAGTCCTGTATGAGGCTTGCTGTTCATAAGGACAGATTCCTAAGCCAAGTTCCATCCTACTGTTTGAAAAGTCACCTGGGACACATCTGGACTCAGAACTCTTGGTACGTGAGAGGAAGAATTCAGCTCATGCGTGTCTTAACTCTATTCTCAGTCTTTAATCAGATTAAGCCTATAGTTACTGACTGGGGGTCTGCGGTGTGGGCGGCTCTGGGCTGAAAGCACAGACCTTGTAATCAAGACGTGGAGCCAAGACACAAACATGTGACTTGTTGAACAGAAAGAGGTGCGAGTGACATGCAGGATAGTGACAGGGGAAGTGTTAAAGGGCAGCACATGATTAATGACCAGACCCTTGGACAGGCTGGGAGAGGTACAGGAATTTGAACAGAGGATTAGCCCATCATCTACTTGGAAAACCCATGAGAGTCAAGTAGAATTTTCAGAGCTTATAATTGTGTCCAGAAGTGCAATGAACTACAGAATCAGCATATATTTAGGGAGCTAAGCAAGTCAATTATAACATTTCCATAGAGCACCTACAAGTTTGTTGAAAAAGAATGAACATTTTAAACAAAGTGGTCAGGAAGGCTGACCACATCCAGTCCATACCTTATTATGTACATCAAATAAATTCCAGAGGCATTGGTAAGGTAAATGTAAAAACATCAAAAGTCCTGGAAGAAAAGAAATGAATGTTTATAGAATATTGGGGAAGGTATAAACAGGGGAAACTTCTTCTACCAAATTTGTTGTTGATTCAGAAATAAAGAAAAAGGTTAATAGAGGAAAATCCAGATGCAGAAATTAGTGTATCCTATGCATTAAGAATAAGCAGTTAAACCCAAAACAGAAACAAATCCAGTTTTCAATAGAAATAATATACAATAATTAAATATTATTATAATAAGTCTTTGTGATCCATATGAATAAGTTAGGGAAAGAAAAAAAACAATAAGATAATAGCATATTCCTGGATAGAGAGTTAATATTGACTAGATTTAAATCTATAAAATGTGAAGTTCCATAAAGTTATGAGAAAAATGGTATAAATAGACTTGGAAAATTAAGTCTTAAAAATACTTTTTGGGGAAAAAAAGGGAATTATGGAGTTATCTCTACCAGGTATTCTCACATATAGAGTTATAATAACTGATGTATGGGGCTGATCGGAACAACAAAACTCAATAGAAAGTTCAGGAAAAGACTTGCATAGATATGACTTTACAGTGTAATAAAGCTTGCATTTCTTTTATTTGGAGGAAGATAGATTATTCAATAATGACATGCAGACCATTTTGAAAGTGCCTAATGATCTTGACAAAAATATTAAATCCAATCCATATCTCATTATGTACATCAAAATAAATTCCAGAGGCATTGGTAAGTTAAATGTAAAAAACATTAAAAGTCCTGGAAGAAAATAAATGAATGCTTATAGAATATTGGGGAATGTATAAATAAGACATTAAATGCAAAAAGCACAGGGGGAAAAGTTGGCTGAATGTGAAACACAAATGAAAAACTTTTTTTCAATATCTATCAAACTCATTCATTCCTCAGTTATGCTAAGATATCATTCCTTGACTGAATTCATTCATTCATCCATTCACTGTCTACTCTCTGACAGATGCTGTTGCTGGTACCAGGGATACAGTAGTTAAAAAAGGAGGTTGGGGGAAAAAATACTTACCCTCTAGAGCAGCGGTTCTCAACCTGTGGGTCGCAACTCCTTTGGCAGTCGAATGACCTTTTCACAGGGGTCGCCTAAGACCATCCTGCATATCAGATATTTACATTACAGTTCATAACAGTAGCAAAATTCAGTTATGAAGTAGCAACGAAAATAATTTTATGGTTGGGTCACAACATGAGGAACTGTATTTAAAGGGCCAGAAAGTTGAGAACCACTGCTCTAGAGTTTGGATTCTAGTGGGGCAGAGAGAGTATAAACAGAATAAGTAGTAACATATATAATATGTCAGATTGTGTTTGGATTTATGAAGAACAACAAAGGAAGGGAAGGAGATGTGTTTGGGGGAAGGAGTAATTTGTAATTTTAAACAAAGTGGTCAGGAAGGCTTCTCTGAGAAGCTGACATTTGAGCAAAGAATTCTAGGAGGAAAGCAGGTGATTTATGTGGATAAGAGCAAAGACCCTGAGCCAGATGTTGCCTAATGTTTGGGGATCCTTAAGGAAGCCAGTAAGTAGGGAGAAGAGTAGCGAAGGTGAAGACAGAGCAAATGTTAGGTAGCCCGGGGGGTGAGGGCTGGCTGGTCATGTGGGCTCTTATTTCCCCAGGGTCACAGAACAAAATGGTCCTAAAACCAAGACTCAAACACAAGTTACCCAATTCCAGGGCTTTCTTACCTGTTCCTGAGCCCTTATCTTCCTGTACACTCTTCCCTGAGGCTTTAGTCACACTAGGAGGGGGGGCTCCACATGAGATGACTACATGACTTATATCCCAAAATTCACTGAGCATGAATGGGGCCACCATTAATAATTATTCCAGGGCTTAGGGACTGTCCGGACACACTGGGACTCGTGGTCACTCTAACCGGATGCCATTACACAGGACCACGAAAATGCCCCTTACCTGCATGGAGAACGGGGATGGGCTGGTGACCCAAAAGGGTTGAAATCCAGGCTCCTCCGGTCCCAGCTCTTGTGACCCCTGACAAGTTATACACCCTGTCTGGGCCTCGGTTTCCTCATTAGTCAAATGGTGGGGCAATAATAACCCTTCCTTTCAGGGTTTCTCTAAAGGTGAAGTGAGATAACACATAGAAAGCTCCTCCTACTACAGGCATTGCTTGAGAAGGATTAGTTCTCATTATCATGGACCCAAAATGGACCTTAAACATTTACACTAAAGTGTTGGCAGGGCTGCTCTCAGGAAGAATCTGTTTCCTTGCTTTTGCCACCCTTTTAGAGGCCACCCACACTCCTTGGCTCATGGCCCCTTTCCTCCATCTTCAAAGTCAGCAATGTCAGGCTGAGTTCTTCCCAGGCTGCCATCTCTCCGGGTCTCCCTCTTTGGCCTCCCTCGTCCATTTATCAGGACCCTGACAATCCAGAATAACCCAGATAATCCAGGTGAATCTCCTTATTTTCGGTTGGCAGATTAGCATCTTAATTCCATCTGCAACTTTTAATTCCCCTTTGCCATGTAACTTAGCATATTCAGTTTCCAAGGATTAGGGTATAGCCATCTTGGGGGAAACATTCTGCTTACCACACGGGTAATTGAAAGCAGATCTTCTCCCATTTCGCAGGTAGGAGCATTGAGGCCCTTGAAGAAGTGAGCTGCTCAAGGTGCTATGGCTGGTCAGTGGCAGGGAGCAGACTCCACCCATAAATCCTCACTCCCAAGACTTTTCCAGGTAGAGAAAGTTCCACGTGATGTATTTTGCAGCTGGAGCATTCAGAGCGAGATTTACTGCATTGCTGCAGTGGGAAGCACCTAGCGCATTTTCCCGAGCTGCTCAGCCTGGGGTCTTTCCTCTTGGTAATAAGGGGTAAAAGGAAACCCAGTGACAATCAGTGCTTTCTCTGTTGCTGGAAGTCACATCGAGGTCAGCAATAATAATTGTAGATGCACTCTTCCCAAATCACAGATTCATTGCAGGAAATATTTCAAAATAAATGTGCATCTTCCACCCCTAGAATAGAAAGTTGATACTGCAGTCGTGCTCGGGGCAGATGGCTGGTCCCCGAGCTGATTGAGTCATACTCCACCATCTCAAAGGTCACTTGGAAACCTTCATCATGAGCACACCCCCTCTCCCACCCAGGCCGGGGAGGGAGGAGAAGGCGGCTCATTTATACACATAATTACGCTCACAGAGTGCACAGATGGGAGACTTTCTCCAGGGGACATGGTGTACACGTCATATTTCTCACTGGGGCAGCAGGGACAGTTCCAGTTAACCAACTTCCCGTGAACCTGCCCTCAACAGAGCTCAGGGGAGGGAAAGGCAGTGGAAAAATGTTCTATGTTTGCATCTGTTGAAGCACAGTGCCCACTTGAAATCTTAAAGATCTCCCCATGGTTAAAAGTGATGTTTCTGGAGTCAGAGAGGCTGCCAATCGTGCTCCTGTGCCAGCTCCAGCCCACATGGCTCCTCCTCTCCGTAGCCAGGAAGTCGGTGTTGATGGAGGTGTGCTCTCACCCTTGTGTGGGAACACAAGGAACCCCACAGACGTTGGTCCTGACCTTAAGGAACATGTCATACAATTGAGAGAGATGGAGTAATGGACAGGAAAGCTGCTAGTGAGCAGTGACCATTTAGGCTAACTAGAGTCCCATGTGAACTTGTGAGACAGATCCAGGTTCACATTCCCGCTAAGTTCCATACTTAGCTATGACCTTCAGCAAATCATTACTACCCTCTAAGCCTCAGTTTCCCTGGCCAACAGAGATGGGACATCAACACCGCCTGTGAGAGTGTTGAGGCATTACCGAAATGACATCCATAACATTTTTCATGCGATTCTTTCCCCTCCTTTTTCACTTTAGTTTCTCCAAAGGGGAGGGGAGCCCATTCATTTGGGATAAAAATGGATTTACAGTGTGAACTGAGCTATAAAAAAGGGTGCGCCAGACACTGCTAGCTGCTTTCTCAGTAGCCACTTTCCCCCCCTAACCATCAGGACCCTGACTTTGTTCAAGATGGCATGGGGTCCAGCTAAGATACTCATTTTTGCAGATTCCCTTGCAGCGAATGGGGGCCACATGACCCTGTTCCAGCCAATGAAACATAAATGGGTGTCTACATGGCGTTCCTATGAACCACCTCTACTTCCTCTCTCTCCTTCCTGTCTGGAAATGAAGCTGCTACTTTAGAACCAGAAGGGGATGAGCCTCTGGATGAAAAGGAGTTTGCTGAGGATGAAGAGCAGAAAGACAGAAAGCCTGGTCCCTGGATCCTCAATGATGATGCAGAGCTGGCTCTGCACTGCCTGCCTCTGGGCTCCTTGTGATATGAGAAAGACAAACCTATCTTCCCTTAGTTGGGTTTCCTATTATTTGCAACTAAAGGGATTCCTAAATGATACAAATGGTTTGCCATGATGACACTGAGGAATGGGACAGGCGTCCCTGCAGGAGACAAGTGAAGTAGAGAAGCACAAAGTCTGTGCAGTGGCTTCTCTACCACCCAGTCAACTCCAGATGATCAGTCTCGGTACCTCACCCCTGCCGGTGATTGGTGGAGGAAGAAGCCCGGGACCCACTACTGGCCAAGTGGACATGATGGAAAGTCTTTCAGAAGATTCTAGAGAATGTTTTCAGACTCCTAAAAAAATACCCATGAATGAACCCCTCCCTGGTCCTCTTTCTCAGACATTCTTCACATGTGGAACAGCCGGAAACTGTGGCAGCCACCTTGCTGTCAAGAGGGGAGTTGGGCCCAGACATCTCTGGATAGAAAGTAGGAAAGACCCAGTTTCCTTAATTACGTCCTTGAGCCATTGGATGATCCAGACTGCAGCTGCCTGAACTCCTATGGTAATAATAGTAATCATTGAAGACATTGCGATGGCTTGGAGTTGGGTTGTTACTTGCAGCCAAAATCATCCTAACTGATGCCTTGTATTTAATGAGAAAAAAAAAAGATTGCTCAGTAATCTTCAATTAGCTAAGCTGATACTCTGTTGCTGCTTTCAATTATTGCATACATGACTTCCTTTAATATTCCAGAGTAGATCATAAACATTTGCTTTATGTAGGGAGGAACAGAATTGTTCCAGGGGAGGACTATTTCTGTCTTTGACTAATTCTGTGTCACATGTCAGAGAGCACAGCATCGACTGTGGGTCAGACAGCCTAAGTTTAAATCATAGTTCTGCAAATTTCTACCTTTAAGACCTTGAGTGAGTTTTTTAAACTCTATGGATGTTGTTTACTTAAAAACTAGGTTGTCCTTCTCGGCGTGGCTCAATGGTTGAGTGTCGACTGATGAAACAGGAGGTCAGGGGTTTGATTCCCAGTCAGGGCACATGCCCGGGTTTTGGGGTCAGTCCCCAGTGTGGGATGTGCAGGAGGCAGCCAATCAATTATTCTCTCTTATCATTGATGTTTCTACCTTTCTCTCCCTCTCACTTCCTCTCTGAAATCAATAAAAATATTTTTTAAAATATATTTAATAATAGCATCTACAGGGAAGAAAGAGTAAGTTCCTGACATGTGTGAAGTGCTGAAGAAAAGTTAGCTTCTGTCATATTGATATACAGACAAACAGCATTGTTGATCCCAAATGTTTTTCTGCTGTTATGGCAATAATATTCCCATTTTACAGGTAAGGAAATCGAGGCGCAGAAAATGTAGGTTATTTGCCAAAGGTTTGTACAACTGGGATTTGAACCCAGGCAGTGTAGCCCAGGGCCTGATTGCTTAACCACCATTCTATTATAGATCCTTTGCATGATGGTCAAGTTGAATGAGCCAGAAAGCTAACCAGGGTGGTCATGAAGCGGGCTGGAATCCAGCCTGCTTTGCTGGTGCGTGAATATAGTCAAGTTACCAGAGACAAGGCCGGGGTCCTTCTCTGCCAAGCTCCTCGCAGCTTCCCAGCTCCAGGCATTTCAAAAAACCATTATAAATTCTCTTCTGCATTTTGGAGCCACTGAATGGGTCAGCGGGCTCACAGATACAGAGGGAATCCAGCCAAATCCCCACCATCTGGCACCGCCTGAGACACAGCATATGCTGTGGCCCTCTGCATGAAGCGACCCTCCTAGTGCCTCCAAATGAGATCCTAAATGCCCCCCCACTGAGGAAGGGTGGTCCCCAAAGCCCTGCTGAGGTCTGTCGGTCCTCACAGCTGACAGGCTCCCCGTGCCCTGGGTGTTCTTGGGCTTCCTGGGCCAACAGCCCTCTAAGCACGAGCTTGGATGGAAGCACTGTTTCTTTTTCAGGCTGGAACAGTGCCCTGCAGGCAGAAGGTATGAATAAAATAACTGTCATGAGACCAGACTGCAAGCACAGGGCACTAATGTGGCATCTACCAGTCCAGGCACTGCACGAGGTGCCAAGAACACAACGATGAATACTGCCTGGTTCATGCCCTTAAGATGCTCATGGTTTAGAGAGTAGGACAGACAGTAAACAACTAATAAGAGAGCCACTATTGAGCACTCTCCGTGTGCCAGACACTGTTTTCAGTGTGAATACATTTGGTCTCCATGCCTACTCGGTGAAGTAGTCCCTTTGTCATCGCCATTTCCCCGGAAGCTGAGGCATACACAGAGAGGTCAGGTCATTTGCCCTAACCTTGAGCCAAGTATGAACCCAGGCTATCTGGTTCCAGAGTCCAGCCCCTTAACCACCTGCTGCCACGAGCACTCAGAAGAGGCAGGAGAAGTTCTCCAAACAAGGACTAGATGGCCTCAGAGCTGTGACCTCACCACTAGACCAAAAGATAGGGAGATGGTCCAGGGAGAGGAGGCTGCCTGGGCAAAGGAGGGAGCATGGGATGGTACCTGTGCCTGGGTAGGGAATGAGTCAGGGTGCACGGCCTGGGGAGAGTGCAGGCTGTAAGTGAAGGGACATAAGGGGAGTTGGAGGGGTGGGGGGAGAAGGTTAGGAAGGCCTTCAATTCAGGCTAAAAGGAGACTTCAGCCTGGACATGGTTGAGAGATGTGGATGGTTTCTCTGAAACAGGGTCACATCCCGTGTTTAATGAGATCTGAGTTCTGGGTCTGGCTGTGATAAACATGTGACCACGTCGCTGAGACTCAGCTTTCTCTTCTATGAAATGGACCATCACAGCCTGTAGTAAGATAAAATGTCCATGCACAGGGTAGTGTACAAGAGTGAGAAGTGAGGAGTCCATACTTGCTATTAACGTGGAGTACAAAGTGTGAGATGGGGCACCGGGGCATGCAGCTGGAGGAGTGAGCAGGGCCAGGTGGGCAGGAAAACCAGGGACAGCTATTTAAGTGGGAGAGTGATGTGGCCCGTATCAAGCAGGCTTCTTAAACAGTAGACTCCACCTGGACTGGTTTAAGCAAAACTGAAAATCATTGAACGATAGCAGGCAGCATGGAGAATATTCCAGAGGCAGAAGGCCAAGATCAGTGCATACACAGCCAGGAGCTGCACTGGACACCAGAAAGTGCACACCAGTCCCCCAGGAGGACCAGCTGCATCCATGGCCTTGCTTACCAAAACCTCAATTCTGTTCCTCCCTGCATTTTCCCTTCCAAAGCAGAGTCTCAAATGAAAGGATCTGATTGGAGAAAGTCACATGACTGCCTCTAGCAGCAAGGGAGACTGGGAGAATGCCTCTGGGGAGGCAGGAACTGTAGGAAACACAAGGATTCAGAAGGTGGGAGGCAGCCGCAAACATTCTCGGATGTCCTTTCCATGGACCAATTTGCATTGTAGTTAGATTTCTCCAGCAGGAGCTGAGAGTTGAGATTTTAAGGACAAGGCTGGAAATGAGGGAGAGCGATGGGGAACAACAGTGAACTGAACACCCACATTAGTGGCCAAAATGCAGAGAAGGGGATGGGCCTCGGACATATTTGGGAGTTAGAATCAGCAGGACTTGATAACCGGGAGTTAAAACTGTCAGGAGCACACGAATGGAACCAAAGGATTCCCCAACATTTGAGAGCATTATAATCCTATTTATGCTAAAACAATACTACTGTTGGGAAGGATGCAAACCATTCTGATGGCTGAGTCTCAGGGAGGGAAGTGTGCAGAGGGACTTTATGGTTCCACTTGCAGCAGAAATGTGCTCCTTAGCCAGTATTCCTTTATTGTTCTTCGGTTCAGATATTGCCTTTTAAGGAAATATAGCCCCAGAGGCTTGGCAGGGATGGGCATCAAGATCCTCGGGGGCTGAAGTCTGTGGTTTGTTTTCCCTTTTAATCCAAGGATCTTGGCATAAGACCCACCTTGGGTATTCGGTGACTGTTGATCATGGAATGACCGCGTCTGCTGGAGCTAGACTTTCAAGGAGATCACTTCCATTAGAGAAATAAGCAACGAGAGAAAAGTTATTCTGTATTCCTTTTAGGCAAGAACGTTCTTGAAAGAATGAGCAGCACTCCCTGTGTTCACACAATGATATTTTATTACGCCTACCCAGTAAGCCAGCCTAGGGAGGAGAGGTGGGGAGAAGCATAGGAAAGCCCTGTCCTCGTTAGCTCTGACGTATGTCAGCCCGCTGCAAGATTTAAGGTTTGGCAGTAAAGTGGGAGTGGAAAGGGGGAGCAAAGAGAAGAGTTCAGAGTCTGGATCCACTGTTTACCACTAGTGTGACCCAGGTCAAAGGCAAGTTGATTTAGGTTTCTCCTGGTCCTGGGTTGTCTCCACTAGACCAGACCATTAGGAGCCACCAGGACCAGAACAGGCACAGGCCCTGGGCAAGACGATGATAAGGTGGCAACTGGAGAGGAGAGTTGATGTTGGGAGAGAAGTTTCTGAAGCTCTAGTGTTCAGTGAACAGGGTACTTGGGAAAATGACAGAGGGAACCCTTTAAAGATCTTGGGAAAGATCTTGCTAGACAGAGAGGATCACATGTGCAGAGGTCCTGAGACAGGAATGAGCTTGGTGTGTTCAAGGAACAGAAAGCATCCTGGCCTAGCTGGAGAGTTGTAAGCATGATAAGGGGGCCAGGAACACAGAGAGTAAAGCCAGAGACGGAGGTGAGATTTTATTCTAGATGTAATAACTCCTCAGAGGACATTAGCCAGTGAGTGACTTGGTCTGCTGTATCTTCTTAAATGACCTCTCACTATTGTATGGAAGATGGGTTGGAGTGTGAAAATGGAAGACAAGTTTGAGGGATGCTGAGTGGTCCAAGTTACAGATGACGGTGGTTTGGACCAATGTGGTCTTGGTTGAGATGGAGAGAAGTGGGCAATGCAGGGTCTATTATGGAGGCAGAGCCACAGGGTTTGTTGATGCCTTGGGAGGAAGCAAAAGGAAGGAATGTGAGCAAAAGAGCATTGACCTTGAGTCATGGACAGCTGGCTAAAACACTGCTTCTGGAAGCTTCTCCCACAGGAATGGGAAGGTGTCTCAACAGTGGCTAAACAAGTTGTCTCGCACCCTTAGGAGGAGGTGAACAGGACCCTGATAAATGCCCACCTTCTTCTCTAGCTTCTCCTTGAGGCTCATTGCCATGTGTCCAGTGAGGGGACAGGCCCCAGAGGCCGCCAGCTCTCCCAGCTCTCTGGAGGGGTGCATTCCAGGCTGTCTGGGGCTCCTGGATGGGGAAACTCGAGGCAGAGGGAAAACATGAGTGACTGCCAGCCCCGGCCCTCCCTCCATCAACAGTCTGCTCAGGCCTGTGTCCCAGTGCCAAGCAGGCCTTACAGATGGGCTCTGTTAGCTCTGAGCACACAGGCCCGGGGATTGCATCCATCACCAGCTTGTGATGGATGGTGATCCGAGCTGACTCCGCCAACTGCAGAAGACTTGGAGGTGTTCAGAATGGCAGATGGGGTCGCCTGAGTCCTCACAGTGCACCTTTCTACTGGAACAGAAGCATCTAGAAGGGTCTGGACCTCACTCTGTAATTCCCTCTGTGAAAATGGGAGGAGAAATGGCTGTGGCTTTGGCATGTCTTCTCTTGATGGCCACCTCCCAGGATTCCTATGGTCTGCTAACAGCCTTACTCCCTCTACCCCCAATTTCCTGGGGGTGGGTGGGGGTGGGGTGGGAGGTGTGGAGGAGCCTTTGGCACTCCACCTAGGCTTCCCACCCCCCTGTGGAAGTTTCCTGCATTTCTTTCCATCAAAACTTCTCCACTTTACCTTATCTCATCAATGAAGACTGTTTTTAGAGCTTAACTAATCTGACAGATGAACATGCAAAAAGTGTTAAAAGACGCCTTGGCTATATGTTTTCTATGACCATTATTGCTGCTTGATGGAGCTGCCTGGGGCACAAACTCTGGGTAAGCCACATCCTTTGCTTTTTCTGTGGAGCAATTCTGTTTCTGACTCAATTCTGGTGCTAGCAGGGTTTCAGCAACTCTCCAAACTCCAGCACTAATTGGAAACGGGCAGTCCAGACCCCATCTTCATAATCACAGCTGCCATTTACCGAGTGCCCGCCATGGGCCTCCTTCTATGTCAGGCGCTTTAACATATAGGTCCTTACCTGATCCTCATTACAATGCTGTTAACATTTGTATTCTTTTTCGGATGGGAACTTGAGGTTCAGGCACTTGCCCAAGGTCACATGCGGGGGCGGGAGGGGGAGGCTTCAGCAGGTTGAAGCCACTCAGAGCTCGCTTGACCCAGCATCCCTGTCCTCTCTATGACCCACTTTCTTCCTGCTTTTGTAGAAAATGTGTTCCAGATAGGCCCGGCTCGATTATCCTAAGTTTTAACCACTCTTCCTGTAAGTTCATTTTTGACTCCTGCTTTGCTGCATTTGTAAAGGGGTTTTCCCTGAGGCTCACAGAGACCTTCATTGTATTAGAGGCCAGAGTTGTTGCATCTCCCGATGTGCTCTCTTCTCTCCCCTCCTTTTCTCACTATCTTCTCCTCTCTGGTTAGCCAACTGATACTCTAAGGCAGTGGTTCTCAACCTTCCTAATGCCGAGACCCTTTAATACAGTTCCTCATGTTGTGGTGACCCCCAACCATAAAATTATTTTTGTTGCTACTTCATAACTGTAATTTTGCTACTGTTACGAATCGTAATGTAAATATCTGATATGCAGGATGTATTTAGGCGACCCCTGTGAAAGGGTCGTTCGACTCCCAAAGGGGTCGCGACCCACAGGTTAAGAACCACTGCTCTAAGGTCTCCTTTATTTCAAGCAACAAGATTTCTAATCCAGTATGGTTTATGCATAAAGAGAATGTACTGAAAACAGCAGAGCAGTGGCACTGGCTGCAGGTCCAGTTTGATCAAGCTGCTTAAAGTCTGTCATCAGGATCTGGTTTCTCTATCTCTTGGCTCTGTTTTCAGAGACATTTACCCTTTGTGGCTGTAGCATATTTCATCTCTTCTCAGACTCAAGGCTTCCGGGAAAGAGTGAGCAAATTTGTGCCAACATTAATCTAGTCATTCAGCAAATATTAAAGGGGCACCACTTTGTTCCAGAATTTTTCTAGTTTCCAAGGATACCTGAGACAAAACAGACATGAATCTCTGCTCTTTTGGAACTTACAGTCCAGCCAAGTGGCTGATAATAAATACATTATCAAATAAATATGTTAATAATATCAGATGGGGACAAACGTAATGAAGGAAAATAGGGCAAGGCAAAGATAAAGAGGGACAGAAAGGACGATGTTAGAGCGGTCAGGAGAGGCTTCTTGAGGAGGTCAGTTTTTAGAAAAGATCTGCATGAGGCAAGCTCTGTGAGTATTGGACAAAAGACCATTCCAGGCGGAGGGACCAGCGAGTGCAGAGGCACAGTGGAGGGACCAAGCTGGGTGAGTTAGTGGAAGCCCAGGAGATGAGGGTGGCTGGAGATAAGGGGTAAAAGGGAGGACAGAAAGAGGTTGGAGAGGTGAGCAGGAGCCTGATCAGGTCGTGGGAGGAGCTTGAGTTTTACCCTGAACGTGAGAGAGCGGTCAGTGGAAGGTGGAGAGGGGGGGTGAGAAGCTCTTATCTGCACCCAAAGGACCGCTGGCAGCCGTAAGTCTCAAGGACTCCTGGAGTCACATGTTCATTCCTGGCTCTTTACTGCAACTGAGGATGTGAGACCCTGGTGGGCTGAGGTCTGAGCTGAGCAGGGGGCGGAGTGGGTCTGCAGTGCTGCCAGCAGGAAGAAGATGAATGGATTACAGAGGCTGAAATAACACGGTCCACTCCAGCAGCCTTCACGTCCACTCCCAAGTGTCACCTCCAGGGACATTCCCAATGCCCACCCCTCCACACGGTCTCTGCAGACACACGTGGGGTCAGTGCGGGTAATATAAGCCCGTTCATGCCCTCTGTTCACGTATGTATGTCTTGCCTTCTTTGATGGATCAGAGGTTAGCAAACAAGTGCCCTGGGCCAAATCCATCCCATACAGCCTCCTTTTGTCCAACCGCTGAACTAACAGCAGTTTTTTACATTTTATGCGCTGCGCGCGCGCGCGTGTGCACGCACACACACACACACACACAGTACAACAAAAAACCACATTTGGCCTGCAAAGCCTAAACTATTCCCTCTCTGGCTCTTCACAAAGCAAGTTTGCCAATTATTAGCCATTTAGGGAGGGCCTTCTGTTCCCTCCATCTCTGCATCTCTAACTGGATGGGTTCCAAGGACAACATCTGATTGCTTCGTGATGCGATCAGACCTCCATGATTACCAGCAAACGCCATGCTTTAGAGAGCACCTTAGGAGAACCGAGTTTGCTCGGGTTTTCATATACAATAGTCACAGTGAATGGTTGGTTCTGACAGTCAAGCAGGACATCGGCTCTCTGTCCCCTCACAGCATCCCTTCTACTTCTTTGGATCACAGCACCACTGTTTTCGTTTGGCGACACCTCTACTCTTCGCACTTGAGTTTACTGGGTGCATCAGCCCAGGTTCCAGGAGGGAGTTCTAAACCCACACTGGGCCAATGAGTTGAAATTCTTTGGTTTCTGTTTTAAAACTTGTGTGTGGGGGGGAGGAGGGTGTGGAGATGGTGTGTCTTTTCGTTGGCCTTGGAAGTGAGAGGATCTCAGCCTGGACCACTGTGGGGTGGAAAGTCGAACCCAAACAGAGAAGGCACTGCTGAGAGGTGGAGAAAGAGGGAAACTGAGTCTGTGATGTCAGCTGATCCCCTCGTGGCTGTTTGTCATCCACGCTTCTCCTCTTCCCAGCTGTGTGACCGTGGTAGCATACCCGTAGAAGTCCTGGCCAAATCAGATCACTTTGAGAGTACATGGGGGTGCTGGTCACCATTACTTTGGGGCTGCCTCAGGCAAGCCAGGATGGATAGTCACTCCAGATCTGGGCAAGTTACTTGTAACCTAGAGGAGGCTCCAGCAGATCCTCGGTGCGGGTCCACAGGACACAGCTCTCCAACAGCATCAATGTAGGGGGCGCTGGTGCTGGCGCCTGGGCTCAGCTGCACGTCCCCAGGAGCAGGGACAGCAGTGTTGGCTCTGGTGCAGCTCTTCACGACAATTTGGATGTTGCTCCTGGTTTCAGAGCCACGAAGTTGGCTTCTCCTTTCTCCCCAGAATTTCTGTGAACCACATGTTAACCTTCAATAAGCCCTTTTACCCTTAAACAAGCGAGATTGATTTCTCCTGTTTGTAACTACTAACCAATCAACACTCCCAGATCCAACCAGGCCTGCAGCCCTCCCCCAGACTTTTCAGTTAAACAGTCATCCTGACCCATTTCCCCTTATCTTCAAATTCAATTTAATTTAGATCCCTACCACTTGCAGCCAAAGCCTGCTAACTTAATACACATACCTGCTGTAAAAAATTGGGGAGAAATGTAGAAAAATAAAAACCATAGTTCTCGTATAAAAACCTTACCACTACAGTTCCTTCGACACGCCCCTTCCTACCATCCTCACTCATCAGCCATTTAAACAGAGTCCCTGGCTACCTAAACACAAAGCTCAGCATAGACAACAGGTGTTCCCTATCTTATTACTGTACTTCCCCGTGGCTGGCTTAGAAACTGCAAACAAAGGCTAGGTCTGTTGCTGTCTCCCTTGGCAGAGCTCCAGGAATAAGTTGAATCACTGTGTGTGCTTTGAAAGGCGATTGTCTCTGGAAGAGCCTATCTTTCTTCCCACCTTGAACTTGTGGTTGCCCGATAGCTAGAGTTTTGTGAACGTATAAAAAGGAAAAGAAAGCACAGCACATTCAGATTGATTGCCGTACAGCTCACCACCCCACCCCCACCAACTCCCTGTTTAAAGTGCAGCCCAGAGAAGGGCAGGTTTTCTGAATACAGACCTTTGTGAAAATCCTCTAAGATTTATCCCTTTATCAACACTCTCAAATAATTTATTTGGATATGAATAAGGGTTTCAACCCAAGAGCAAAACATCACACACATCCATCCCTGAAAATAAAATTCCCATTCATGCTCGAAGTTTACATTTCTAACATAATTTCCATACGCCTGTCAGAACTGGGAGGAGGAGGAGAAAAAAACTGGGCATGAAGACCAGGGCTCTGAATGTGCTGTGTTTTTATGGGCAGACACAGTGTTTGATGCCTTTGAAGGAAGGGCTCCCAGCACCGTCCTCCTGCTGTGATTTGGTTCTGGAAAATCAGGCCCTACCCAGATGAGAGCAGGTCTATGGGAGAGATTGTGTTTGTATTTTATTTTTGTGTTTTTTTTTTAATTCTCACCCAAGGATGTGTTTCTATTGGTTTGAGAGAGAGAGAGAAGGGGGGGAGGGAAGGAGGGAGGGAAAAAGAACGAGAGAGAGAGAGAAATGTCAATGTGAGACATAAATTGGTTGCCTCCCATATGTGCACGGACTGGGGACTGGACCTGCAACCCAGGTGTATGAGATGATACTCCAACCAGCTGAGCCATCTGGCCAGGGCAAGAGTTTTTTGTTTGTTTTTTTAAAGAAAATGCAACTAATCATTTAGAGATATCAGTTTTGTGTGTGTGACTTTAAAATGTCATTTAATAAATATTATTCAATAAAATTGACCTTTTGTGGTGTATGTTTCTATGAAATGTGGTGCATGTGTCTGTGTTGTGTAACCCTCTCATTAACAGGATACAGGACAGTTCTATCACCTGCCCCCCAAATCTAACCCCCTGCTATTTCCTTATAGTTGCAATCCCCCCTTCATATAACCCCTAGCAGCCCCTGCACTGTTCCCTATCACTATGGTTTTTCTTTCTTTTTTAGGAAGTCATATAAATGGAAATGTATAATATGTAATCTTTGAGACTGTTTTCTTTCATTCAACATAATGCCTTCCAGATTCAAAGAAGGCACTGTGTGTATCAATAGTTCATTCCTTTTCCTGCCAAGTGGTATCCCATCATGTGGATGTGCCACAGACTGTTCCTGCTGAAGGTCATTTGGGTCGTTTCCATGTTTTAGCAATTATAAAGAGAGCTTCTAGAAACATGTGTGGATGGTTTTCATGTGAACATAAGTTTCCTTTCCTTTAAGGAAAATATCCAGGAACGGGGTTGCTGGGTCATCTGGTGTGTGTCTCATTTTATTAGAAACTGAACAACTGTTTTCCAGGGTGACTGTACCACCTTATAGTTCTAAAAGCAGCCTGTGAGTTTCAGTTGCTCCATTAGCTCTAGCACTTGTAGTGTGAGGTTTTTACCGTAGTCATTCTAATAGAGGGGCGGTGGTATGTCACTGTGACTCAGGGGTCCTCAAACTACGGCCCGCGGGCCACATGCAAATACAAATATTGTTTTTGTTCCCGTTTTGTTTTTTTACTTCAAAATAAGATATGTGCAGTGTGCATAGGAATTTGTTCATAGTTTTTTTTTAAACTATAGTCCGGCCCTCCAACGGTCTGAGGGACAGTGAACTGGCCCCCTGTTTAAAAAGTTCGAGGACCCCTGCCAGTGTGACTAATTTGCACTTCCCTAATGGCTAATGATATAGAAAATTTTATCATGTGTATTTTTGCCATCTGTATATTCTCTTTCATGAATCATCTGTTCAAGTCAATTCTTAAATTGGGTTGCTTGTTTTTTTTACTGTTCAGTTTTGAGGATTGTTTTATGTATCCTGGATATGTGATTTGCAAATACTTTTTTCCCAGTAACAAACTTGACTTCTTTTCACAGTCTTTTGACAGTGTCCTCTTTTAGCAGTATCTTTCACAGGATAAATATTTTTAATTTTATTAAAATTAAAGTCAATTTTATTAATTTTTTCTTTTATGGATTATGCTTTTGGTATCATATCTGCAAACCTTTTCCTAACTGCAGGTCACAAAAGTTTTTCCTATTCCTTGCTTAGATTCCATTTCTCCACTTGTTCCACCCATACCCATACTTGTGTTTTGAAGGATTTTTACCATAGCTGCTTGAAAGTCTTTGTCTGAAAATGTCAATATCTGTTGATTTCATGGTTCATGTCTACTAATTGTCTTTCCCCAAGAGTGTTGTGATTTTCTTGGCTCTTTATATATCAAGTAATTTTAGATTTTATCCTGGACATTTTGTATATTTTGTTATGAGACTCAGAATCTTTTCAAGTCCTGTGCACCAATACCACAAGATTGCTTAAGAATTTGGGCATGAGCCCAGCCTGTTTGCCCAGTGGTTGAGCATCGACTTATGAGCCAAGAGGTCATGGTTTGATTCCATGATCAGGGCACATGCCCGGGTTGTGGGCTTTATCCATGATAGGAGGCATGCAGGAGGCAGCTGATCAATGATTCTCATCACTGATGTTTCTATATCTTTCTCCCTCTCCCTTCCTCTCTGAGATCAATAAAATATATTTTAAAAAATAATTGGGGCCTGAGTGAATGGAGAAAAGAAGGAAAAATAAATGGGGATGCCCACACTCTCTTTGAGTGTTAGGAGTTCCTTTATCAGAACTGGTTCCCTGACAAGACTAGGGGCTCCTCTGGGCTTCTCCCTGAACTCTTTCCATCTCCACCCTAGTGCCCACTTCTGGCTTTTTGGATCAGGTCATGTGATACCAGAGGGCAAAACATGGCAAACTCACCACCGGTTTGGTGGGACTTCAAATTCTGATAGTCCTTTCTGACCCACCGACAATAATTTTCTTTTCAGAGTCCTCAATTCAGAGCTCCATGAAATCTTTTCAGATTCTATAGCTTTATTTGGTGGGAGAAACAGGTGGGTGTTTACTTCATCTTACCTGGAACCAGAAAGGGATAACTCCTTTTCTTTTTAAAAGAGGACTCATTCATTCATTCAACATGTGTATTACAATTTTCCCTGTGTCACAGCCCCATGTACATTTTCCACCTACACCACTGGGATGGGAGCTTCTCCTGTTCCAGTGCCTGGATCCATTCATCCCTGAGGCTGCCCCAGGACTAAACACAGGACGGGACATAGAGTAGACATTTAAAGTGGTACCTAACATTAGTATGTAGCAAATGTCAGAAAAATCCAGCTCAAACGAGTCTAATCAATAAATGGTTTGTTTTGGTTCGGTTTGTTTTGGTTCGGTTTGGTACCCCTAACAGAGTTCAGAGGCAGTGTGCTTTAAGGCAGGTGTGATCCGGGATCATTTGAACCAGTTCCTCTCGTTCATCTCTGCTTTTTCTAATGTTAGCTTCATCCTTGGATTCCATCTTCTGGCAGTTCTGGGTTCTCATCTGGTGGCAGAATTGCTCCTGGGTATCTAGAACACAGATCCTGACAGCACAAACTAGGGGCAGATAGGGGGTCTCATAGTCTTATATATGTTTGCTCTCCCAAACTGGGTCATGAGTCTACTATTAGGAGTCTACTCCTAAACCAGTCATCTAAGCCGTTGTGGTGGAGAGTGCTGCTTGCTGTAAACTCATATGAGCTCCCCTATGTTTCTGTGCATTGGATCAGTCTACCCAAAATGTGTCTGGGGAGATAGGAAGAATGATTTTCCCAAAGGAAAAGTCAGGGTAGAGACAATAGGAGAAAGGGTAGATAGATCAATAGATACCATGGAACTAAATCAATTAGATTAATTTTGAATGCAAACATCAAAAGTGCCAACACATTTTTACTTAATTCTTTTAAATGATTTGTTGGTTCATGTAAACAGTAAGTCCAAAGGTTGGACCATCGGGAGTGCCTTGATTAATATCATTCTCTATTTTGTATTTGGTTTTCTGTAGGGTGCCTTTCTGCCCTTCTCCTCAACCTGGCTTCCCCAAATGGCCCAGCATTTCCAGGATTCAAATCACCATTTCTTGCCTATCCAGAAGGAGGTTTCCAAGGAAAATATGAACTCTACACTGATTGGGCCACTCTGTGCCTAAGAAAAATATTATATGCTGATTGGCGTATGCCTTGTTTTGATGAACCAATCATGTGGCAAAGAGGGTGGGATTATGCAAGCATTCAGGTCCCACTGCTGTAATTAGACATGGGGTCAGTTTTCCTGCCAGCGAGTGCTACCTGGGAGAGGGGTGAGCATCCCCTGAAGGTATTCCATGAAAGGGGCCTGGGCTGGGGGTGAGCACAAAAAAATACCTACAAAAGGTATCAAACATAGAACTGAGTCTTTCCAAAGCAGAGAATATCTTCTCCGTTTTGAGTTTCCACAACATTCACAATGAAAGACACTTTGTAAGCACTCAGTCAATTTTTGATGACTGGCTTAATGAGTTAAAACCATCAGGCTATCGGAAATAAAATCCTAATCACATTTTAAAATAGGATTCACAGTCCTAGGGCCAATTCCAGTTGTAGTCACTATAACTGAGAGACATATTTTGCTGTAGCTATATCTGCAAAGAACTGTCAAAATATTTTGAAGTTAGGTAATAATTTGGTCTATTAAGATTCTATCTTCAAAAAAAATGTTTTTTCAGCGAACATAGGGTATTAAGGACAGGCAAACCAATGTCAAAACATTTATTTTATATCATTTTATCTTGGCATCTAGGCTAAGGGCTGTGATAAATTGACACATGTCACAAGACTCAAAACTCAGACAGTCCTTAGGAAAGGACCTGATCATTATTTGAGACACAGCTCCTGATGGATGATTCTGGAAGTAAATGCTATAGAATCTCAAGAAGGTGAAAGCCTTTCAAAACTCATAGTCAAGATGAGATTTGAACAAGGTCCTGTGGATCAGTGAAATGATTCTACAAGTCAAGGGCGGTGTTGCAGATAGGATGAAGGGCCTAAAGCAAAGGCTTGAGGTCAAGGAAAGGGGAGGGGTGTTGTGTTGAGGGTCCCCAAGACCACTCTCAGGTTTGCCGATTCACTAGGAGGACTCAGCATAGTCATGCTCATAGATCAAGTACGACTCAGCATAGTCATGCTCATAGATCAAGTACTCAGATGATTTTATTACAGTAAACGGATACAAAACAAGTCTGCAAAGGGAGAAGGAGTCCTCCCCATTGGAGTCACACAAGACTCCCTAATTCCTCCACCAACAAGTGTGACAGTGAGTGTGGAATGTCGCCCAGCAGGAAGCTCATTAGAGACCCAAGATTTTCAGTGGAGACTGGTCATGTGGCAGCCGCTGCCTGGCATGTACCAACTCTGGACTCGCAGAAGGAAAGCCTGCTTTCTGCATAAACCGTATTGTTTTGTGTAAACAGGTAACGCACAGTGATCACTCTTATCAGTCAGGGTGTGGGAATCTCCAGGAACCCAAGTTCTCGGACACCAGCCAAGGACCAATCCTGCAAACAGGCCTTTCAGAGAAGAGCAGTCAGGCCTGCTACGGCCACTCTCTGTGCACAGATGGTCAAGAGTTCAATCTTTTACTTCTCTAATCATGGGATGTGACATAATAATATTTAACACTTACTGCTCCTCCTCTGTGCCAGTAATTGGGTGAGTTGTTGTCTTTCTCTGAGCCTCAGTTTCTTTATCTGAAAACAGAATCAAGGCCACTCACAAGTGGCTGAGCCAGTTAACCCAGGCAAGAGGTTCAAACACCTGTGCCCCCCAGGCAGTCGGTGAGCATCATCTCTCCCCACCCCATCTCCCCAAAGCCTCAGATTTCAGGCAGGGGAGGAGGCGGGGGGGGGGGGGGCATTCCTTTCCACTCACCCCACACAGGCTGGCCTCAGTGAATGCCATGCAGCCCAGCAGAGCAGGAGGCATGAGCTGGGAAACAGGCTGATTTATGCCCTGCCTTTTAAAGCACTTTAAGAATGTGCACCTGCATAACCTCATTTCTCTCACGAAGATCAAGAGACAACCCAGATACACTGAGATGGATGAGTCTCTCTAGAACAGTGCTTGATACCTCGGGTGATCAAAAAGCGTTTGCAGAATAAACAAGTACATTAAGAAATAAATGCCTGAATGGATGAAAGCTGATTTTGAGCAGAGAAATCTTTTGAAAACGACTTCCCTTGGGTTCAGCAGAACAGAATTTGCAAATTCAGTCGTTTGTCAGTTGTTGCCAACCTATCTTATCAATTTACAAGAAGCACAGATTCCCACACTCACAGGCCCTGGGGCCACCGTGGCTCTGATGGCAGCTGGGCTCCCCAGGGTTGGTGCAGGCTGGGGCTCAGGTCTACGCCCTGCTCCTTCTTCCTAGCCAATCCCTAGTGTCTGGTCCCTAGAGCAAGAGCAGAACAAACAAAAGCAGGGACACATTTCTTCATTCTTTTCCCTTCCACTGACATTCAACTGGTCAAAACAACTCACAGAGCCAAACCCACATCCAAGGGCTGTGAAGTGTTCTCCCCTCATAATGTGAAGGGAAGGAAGGGAACATTTGCTGAACAATCATCCAAACTATCACATAAGCCATGGCTGTAAACTGGCAAACAAACAGTAAGTAAATAAATGCTAGCATCTTAAATACCCTCCTGAAGCTAAAAAAAAAAATCACAGTGGCAGCTAATGCAAACACACCCCACAGCCATGTGCCAGCAGCCCCAAGTCTCAGTGGCACCAAGAATAATGGCAATTGGCCCCAGGGGGCTTCTAGCCAATTCCAGGATGGAAGATTCGAGATCATCGCTCTCCCCGAGCAGGTGAATTCAACACAGCACACATTTAACCCCAATTTCAACTTAAACTGCAGCTGCTGTTGTTGCCTGGGGACCCCTATCTTTTCACATGTTATGGTAGATCAGGTGCCCGCTGCTGCCATAAAGAACTCTCGATGGGTTGGCTGTCTGGAATTTCTAAATCAGCACTGCGGGGAGCCTGGAGGAGAAGCCAGGCAGCTCCCTGTCCAGGGTGATCGATGCCAGACTCCAGCAGGCGATCATGGGGTCCTCGCTTCATGAAACCAGCCCCCATCAGCTCATCCATCAGCTCAGGGGAGGACGTGTGCCTCCCCTGCGTGTGAGGCCAGTGGTGGGTGTGGCTGGGTAGCAGGAAAGGATGCCAGGTGCTGGACACACAGCGTGGCGTGGTAGGATTCGCCTGTGTCATTGGCACTCATGAAAAAGCACGCGCCCCTTCCTTTAATGCCTAGTTGGCTCCCAACTGAGTCCTTATCACTATGCAGTGGAGGGGGCAGAGATGGATGGGCAGGTGCCAGAAGAGCCATCATCCAATTGGAGTCCACAGGCCCCTGGGGGTCATGAAGATTTTCTAGAGGTTCACAGGCACGAACAGTTTGAAGAGATCCATTTACAGACCCTCCACTGACATGAGTCCGTTTGCCACTCCCTCCTTCACAAATGTCCTTCAAATGCCCACTAAATAAAAAACAGGTTTGTCAGTCAGGGTACCAACATAAAACAGAAAGTGCACTCAAACTGGGGAATTGGATGAGTGTTTCATGGAGGAAATGTTTATAAAAGTGTGGCTGCAGTGGTAGTGCAGCCCCCTTGGGTGGTGGGCCCTGAGTTGGGTGAGGGGAGGGAGAGGTTTCTAGAACCTGGAGACAAGGGAGGCTGTGCAAAATGGGAAGGAGCTGGGCCTTCTGAAGATGCAGCCTGGGTCCCTGCAGGTGAGACCTGGGAATAAATGCCCGACCTTACTCCTCCCCTCCTTCTAGATTTTACCCACAGCCCAGGTTTCTCACTGGCCAAACCCAACTGGCAGCCACGGGAAGGGAGCCCACTGAGGTCCACGCAGTCGGCCTCCCCCAGCGAAGGGAGGGTGGAGAAGGTGGAGAATGGAGGCCATCCCCACTGAAAAGGCGTCCACCACCCTGCAGAGTGCCTCCCCCTTCTGAGAAAAGTCCTTCGGGCACCGAGGAAAGGCACATTTTGAAATACTCACCTCAATGTGCAGAACACTAACATTTCTGATCCCTGGGAATCGCCACCTTGTAGAGTCCGATTATGTTCAATTCTCCACTGTCATTGAAATTGAAGATCCTCGTACTGATGTCAGCTCATAGATGATTAAAAATCACTATTACTTTTTGGCATATAACCTGAAAGGAGCCCCAACACATGAGCAGCATGCAACAGGGGCCCTTCCTTCCCATCCGCAGGCTTATGTGAACAGGCTGTCAGTGCAGACACCAATGGAAACACAATTGAGGCTGAAACCTGTCTGTCTGAAATACCAATACTCATTCATGAATACATTAATTGAGAAATAAACAGTCCCCCCTGTCATATTAAGAGAAGTATGTCCCAAAGTACTTTACTTTTTAAAGGATTAATCACTATCACCAGCTGTGACATATTTATGTTGTTTTGATCTATGGTGTTCTAACAAGCATAATAATAATTGAATTAAAAATAATTTATTTTAAAATTTAAAGACTTGTAGTCAATTAAAACTTTAAAATTTAAATTTATGAGCCTATTTTTGTTGCAGTCAGTGATATGTGATAGAGTGATTAATAAAAGACTTCCAAGAACAAATATATAATACATTAAGATGGAATTTCTGCCAGGGAATACAAGTTCACCCAGAAAAAAGAACAATGCAGAATTCCTAACAAAGTGAAGCTTATATATATATATATATAATTCCATGATGGTGGGTATCAAACTACAATGATATTGAACTTCATTTGGACACATTTTGAATGTTTTACTACAATTTTCTTTTCAAATATCCATATTTACATGACAAAAATTACATCCATTTATATATCTTTTATTTATGTATGTATAAACAAATATATTAAAGCTTAGTAACTTATAATACACTAGAGGCCCAGTGCATGAAATTCGTGCATGGGGTGGGGTGTCCCTCAGCCTGGCCTGCACCCTCTCGCAATTCGGGATCCCTTGAGTAGGGTCCCTAGGCCTGGCCCACAATCAGGGCCTATCAGGGCTTTCCTTCCCCAAGCTGCAGGCGTGGTTGTCTGGAAGGTCATCCGGGTGGTCGTTCTGCTGTTCAGTTGTTCGGTCAATTTGCATATTATGCTTTTATTATTATAGATAACTTATAGATTAACACAACATAGCATTTATATAATTATATCCAAATATATATATTTAAATCTACAATCAAAAATTTAGATGACAGCTTAAAAATGTGAGTGTACGGCCAGGCCAGTGTGACTCAGTGGTTGAGCATTGACCTATGAGCCAGAAGGTCACAGTTTTATTCCTGGTCAGAGCACATGCTTGGGTTGTGAGCCGATCCTCAGTAGAGTGTGTGCAGGATGCAGCCAACCAATGATTCTTTGTGATCATTGATGTTTCTTCTCTCCCTCCTTCTCCCGTCCTCTCTGAAATCAATAAAAATATGTATTTTTTTAAAAAATGTGAATGTATGGGCATGATTTTTAAAGTTGAAGGAGATTCAAGGTGAATGTACAGAAATAAGCAGGGGTCAGCTATTTGAAGGGCCTTGTATGCTTGTCAAACAAGGAATGAAGTGAGGTAAAATCCATACAGGATGTCACAGGACAGCTTCATCCGGTGCCCAGTGACAAGGTATTAACGTGCTGTCAGAGGAAGGTAAGATGCTGTGAACCAAGGTGATCACAATAGATGCCCTAGAGGATGAGGGAATTAACCTAGGATTGGAAGGAGAATTTGACTGCATCTGACCATGTGGAGGGAAAGTTGCCAGGGAAGTTTAGACCCTGGAATCCTCTCATTTACAGAGGAACTTACACTCAGTTACTCTCAACCATAACAACAACAATAGTAATAATATTACTAGTCTATATTTGTTGAACACTCTTTTGAGGCATTGTTCTGATATAGATAAATATGTAGATACTAGAGGCCCAATGCATGAAATTCGTGCAAGGGGCTCGGCCCTTGCAGCCCCGGCTTTGTCTGGAAGGTCGTCCGGCTATCCGGGCTAATTAGCATATTATGCTTTTATTATTATAGATTACTAGAGGCCCGGGCACAAAAATTTGTGCCCTCGGGGGGGGGGGGGTCCCTCAGCCCATCCTGTGCCCTCTCGCAGTCTGGGACCCCTCAGGAGATAATGACCTGCTGGCTTAGGCCTGCTCCCGGGTGGCAGAGGGCAGGCCCAATCCCTAGGTGCAGCCCCTGGTTGGGCTCAGAGCAGGGCCGATTGGGGAGTTGGGGCGCTGCCCCCTGTCATGCACAGAGCAGGGCGGATCTGGAGGTTGCGATGCCACCCCTAGTCACGCTCAGGGTAGAACCGATTGGGGGATTGGGGAACCGCCCTCTGTCACACTCAAGGCAGGGTCGATAGGGAGGTTGCGGCATCACCCTCTGTCACGCACAGAGCAGGGACAATCAGGAGGTTGGGGCGTTGCCCCCTGTCATGCATAAAGCAGGGCCCATCAGGGGGGTTGGGGCTCCGTACCCTGTCACACACAGAGCAGGGCCGATCAGGGGGTTGAGGAGCTCCCCCCTGTCACGCACAGAGTAGGGTCGATAGGGTGGTTGGGGCGCCGCCCCCTGTCATGCACAGAGCAGGGCGGATTGGGAGGTTGCGGTGCCTCCACTGAGTCACGCTCAGGGCAGGGCCGATTGGGGGGTTGGGGCACT
>NW_005871138.1:1739236-1741576 GCF_000147115.1 Myotis lucifugus
TTCAGGGGTTTGGGGATCTCCCCTCTCTCGAAACAGAGCAGGCCCCTTCAGGGGTTTGAAGACCCCCCCCTTATCACACAGAGAATAGGGCCAATAGGGAAGTTGGGTCACAACCCCTTGTCACACAAAGACCGGGGCGGTTCAGGGGTTTGGGGTCCCGCCCCCTGTCACACTCAGGGCAGGGCCGATGGGGAGGTTTGGCCTTTCCCCCTTCACAAAAAGACCAGGGCCCGTGGGGGGGGGGGCGCCGCACCCTGTCACACACAGAGCAGGGCCCATCAGGGGGTTATGGCTCCACCCCGTCACACACAGAGCAGGGCCCATCAGGGGGTTGGGGTGCCGCACCCTGTCACACACAGAGCAGGGCTGATCAGGGGGTTGGGGCACCTTCCCCTGTCATGAACAGAGCAGGGAGGATAGGGAGGTTGTGGCCCCGCCCCCTGTCACACACAGAGCCGCAGGGCAATCAGGGGGTTTGGGCGCTGCCCCCTGTCATGCTGATCCCGGGTTCGGGAGGGCTCGCGGCTCCGTTGATCCCAGTGCTTGGAGGCATGTTACCTTTTTACTATATGGGATCGAGGCCTGGTGCACGGGTGGGGGCTGGCTGGTTTGCCCTGAAGGGTGTCCTGGATCAGGGTGGGGGTCTCCACTGGGTGCCTGGCCAGCCTGGATGAGGGGATGATGGCTATTTGCATCTGGTCACACCCCCTTCAGGGTGGGGGTCCCCACTGGGGTGCCTGGCCAGTCTGGGTGAGGGGCTGAGGGCTGTTTTCAGGCTGGCGGGTGACTGAAACTCCCAACCGCTCCTTTTTTCCTTTTTTTTTATTCTGGGCCAGCTTTAGCTCTGAGGCCTCGGCTCCAGCTATGAGACCTCAGCTGCTGAAAGCAGGTTTCTGGCCTTTGTTTACCTTCTGTATTTGAAACAATGTTGCAGTCCTGTTGGCTGAAGCCTGGCTGACTGAAAGCAGGTTTCTGGGGTTTTGTTTAGCTTCTATATTTGTTACAATGTTTCTTAGAGTTGCAGCTCAGAGGCCGGCAAGGCAGGCGCGGAAGCTTGGCTTCCTCCCTCACTGGAGCAAGCAAGCCTCCCTGTTTGCTTCAAGCTGCCTGGCTGCCGGCCACCATCTTGGCTGGCAGTTAATTTGCATATCTCAGTGATTAGCCAATGGGAAGGGTAGCGGCCGTACGGCTAATTACCATGTTTCTCTTTTATTAGATAGGATGATAGATAGATTCTAGGATCCCAGCACCCATTCTGAGCCACTGTTCCACGTTACTCATTTGTTTCTCTGGGTGTTCTTCACTTCATTCAGCAAATAACAGTTGTAAACTGTCTATGTGCTAAGGACTCTAAATGGATTTGTCAAGATGGCAGACCTGTTGATGAGTTCTCATCTGCGTTGATTTCCTTGCAGTATCTAACCATGCTGTGGTTTGACTCCCCTTTTCCAAGCCTTGGAAGAGAACCATGTTCTCTCATGCTCCCTCTCCCTCATGCTCCAGTCTCACCCAGCTCCCATTTCCAACTTGTCCTGGCAGGTGCTTTGAATGTCCACTTATCTCAGAGCTAGGGCTAGAACTAGGGTTAGGGTTAGGGTTAGGGCTAGGGTTTAGGGTTAGTGTTAGTGTTAGTGTTAGGGTTAGGGTTAGAATTTAGGATTAGGGTTAGTGTTAGGGTTTAGGGTTTACAGTTAGGGTTTAGGGTTAGGATTAGGGTTAGGGTTACTGCTTAGGGTTAGGGTTAGGGGTTAGGATTAGGGTTAGGGTTACTGCTTAGGGTTAGGGTTTAGGGTTAGTGTTAGGGTTTCAGCTTAGGGTTAGGGTTACGGTTAAGGTTTAGAGTTAGGGTTACGGTTAGGTTTAGGGTTAGTGTTTAGGGTTTGGGTTTTGCTTAGGGTTAGGGTTAGAGTTTTACTTAGGGTTAGGGTTAGGGTTTCTGCTTGGTATTAGTGTTCCAATTTAGGTTTAGGATTAGAATTAGGGTTAGGGTTTAGGATTAGGGTTAGGGATAGGGTTAGGGTTTAGGATTGGTTAGGGTCTTAGGGTTTTAGGGTTAGGGTTAGGATTTTAGGGTTGTTAGGGCCATAAGTTCTTATATGTGCCCTGACTGGGAATCAAACCTGCAAACTTGGTGTATGGGAAGGACACTCTATTCAACTGAGCTACTTGCCAAGGTGGGTTAGTGCTGGGGTCCAACCCCAGCGGGTCCAGGGGTCCCCAAAGGTGTGGACGGAGTCGGTGAAGAAGGAATGACACGGAGACAGCCTTCAGTTGATCAGCAGCCTAGCCAGGATCCCTAGCCAGGATACTGGTTAGGACCTCCAGCGAAGTTCTGGTTAG
>NW_005871138.1:1753962-1790507 GCF_000147115.1 Myotis lucifugus
AGCCTGCTCACCCCCAACTGCCCTCCCCTGCCAGCCTGATCACCCTTAACCTCCTCTGCCTCAGCCCCACCACCATGGCTTTGTCTGGAAGGATGACTGGAAGGTCTCCTGGTCTAATTAGCATATTACCCTTTTATTGGTATAGTGTTTCCCAGGACTTCTTATTCTCTGACTTATTACATTTAGTCTTTGTATATACATGTTCATAGATGGGCTTTCCATTGATGTACCATCCAATTCTCCTATTTTGAATCAAAAATTAAATGTTTCTGCCTATAGTCAACAATACTGCATGATACCCTTAACATTTTATTCAGAGGGTAGATGTTCTTATCACATGTTAAGTGTTCTTATCACAAAAAAGCAAAGACTCAAGGAAACTTTGAGAGGTGATGGATATACCTGTCACCTTGATTGTGGTGATGGTCTCGCAGCATGTGCATATGTTCAAACTCATCCAGCTGTGTACATTAAATATGTGCATTTTTTCCTGCACCTATGACACCTCAACAAAGCTGTTTAAAAACAAGTAATAAGTAAATGCTTCCACTTGGCTCTCACGGGGACGCGAGCAGGAATGACTCCTGCATGTCAGACACTGGGGTGGTGGCTAGCCCGGCAGCCACCAGCTGTTCTGACCCAGAAATGATGAGCGTGTAAGGTAGGAGGTCTTAACCAGCACATCTGCCAGGGTTGCTGGCAATGGAATCCGATCTAGCTATTTAAGCAGAAAAGGAATTTAGTAAAGGGCATTGGGAGCTCACAGACTAGACTCTCTGGAGGCATCAGCTGATCGAGCTTCTTGGAGTCTGTGCAGCTGGGAGAAATGCTGTGTGTGCCATCCCATGGGAACTGCCAATCCCACCAAAGACAGAAGAGCCAGGACTTGGGGCAAACAACCTGAGAATTTTCAAATCTGAAGAAAAGATTTTTTAAAATAAAAGCAGTTCAGGTGGTGGTGGTACCTGAATGAGCTCCCACTTTGCTCCTGGAATCCAAATAGTGGCGCCAATATGGAGTCCAAATGGAGGCTCAATGTATTAATGATTAAGTTGCTGGTTCGATCCCCAGTCCAAGTGCGTATGGGAGGCAACCGATTGATATAGAGATAGAGATAAAGAGAGAGAGAGAGAGAGAGAGAGGGAGAGAGAGAATTTTTTTTTAAAAAGAAATAGCATTAGACCAGTGGTTCTCAACCTTCTGGCCCTTTAAATATAGTTCCTCATGTTGTGACCCAACCATAAAATTATTTTCGTTGCTACTTCATAACTGTAATGTTGCTACTGTTATGAATCGTAATGTAAATATCTGATATGCAGGATGGTCTTAGGCGACCCCTGTGAAAGGGTCCTTTGACCGCCAAAGGGGTCGCGACCCACAGGTTGAGAACCGCTGCATTAGACAAAGAGGGTAAAGGGAGTCAAATCTATGGTACAGAGGGAGACTAGATAGTATGTTGAGCACAGGATGCAGTACACACAATATGTATCATGGAATTGTGCACCTGAAACGTTTATAATGTTATTCACCAATGTCACCTGAATAAATTTATTTCAAAAAGGAAATATGATCGGTATCCACACTACCCACCTATTGGGTCAGCAGCACTTCTATTCTAACCACTTGGGCAGAAAGAAGCTCAGCCTGGGCAATGGCCTGAGGAGCTCTTTGTAAGGAGGAGCCCAGAAATGACCAGTCAAGGACCGGGGGTCAGTTTATTCCTCCAAGTTACCATCTCTCGTGTACCCTCCACGTCTGCCCACGTTTCCTGTCAAGGAAAACATGTGACACAGATTCCTCTGGGCCATTTTTCTCCTACTTTTTCTTTCCTCGACTGTGGTTAAATAAACTATATTGATTTTTTCCCCCAAAAGTAATTTAAGAGGTAATACAGTTCTGATTTGATAAGTAGCACCTTGATGCATTCAGAGTAAACAGATTTTAAGGATTCGATTAGCTATTTTCGTCATCAGAATCGACCACATGACGACTGGCCCCTGGAGACTGCTGCCTGGTCTAGATGGGCACGGAGGCTCTGAGGCAGCAGGGAGCTTTGCACCTGCAATGACTGGCAAGGCGTGGGTGCGGCTGGGGCAGAGTGGGGGAGGGCAGAGAAGCCAGTGGTGTGGAGAGGACCCTTTCTGTGGGCACCCCTACCCTGGAGGGCTCAATCGGAGCTGGAGGCTCCTTCCCCACCCTCCTTTTTCCCCTTTTCTCCCTCTTTTGGGGTTTCCTTGTGCTCCCTTGCCTCCCCTATCTTGTGGCTCTCTCTCTATCGCGTGCTTGGTCTCTCTCTGATTCTCTTCCCCTGTTTATCCGACCCTCTGTCTCGCTCAGCGCACAAGTTACATGAGCACAAGTTAGGCCTCAGGAAGTGCCCGAGACACTCACAGACATGACTGAAGGCAGGCAGCCATTGCCATTCACTCAGGCACAGACACGGGTGAAGGGCCCGGCATGTGCCCGTCCCTGGGAAGAAAAGCCCAAGAAGCCGACAACCGATAGGGATGGTACTTGTGCAGAAGAAATCACAGAACCGTATGACCATGCCCTTCGAGAGCCAGGAGAGAGCTTGAGGGAGCCCCGGAGGGAGTCCTGAATTCTGCCTGAGAGGGTCAGGGCGTCTGCATGGAGGTCGGGACATCAGGCCTGGGGTGGAGGGTGGTGCTGAGAGTGTGGGCTCTGAAGCGAGGAGGCCTCTATCCCCCCAGGGACCCAGATGTGTTGCCAGTGAGTCCGCCTCTCTGGGCTGCCGTGTCCTCTGTGCCTTGTCTGTAAACTGGGAAGGTTCTCATCCTGGTGCCCACCGAGCAGGAAGAGTTACTGTGAACGTTGTGCTATGAACTGGATGTTTGCGTCCCCCCACATTCGTGTGTTGAGATCCTAGCCCCAAGCTCACGTTATTAGAAGGTGGAGACTTTAGGAGGAGATTAGGTCGTGAGGGTGGAGCCCTCATGAATGGGAGTAGCACCCTTACAAAGGGACTCCAGAGCGATCCCTCCTCCTCTGCCGTGTGAGGACACATCGGAAAGAGCCGTCTAGAAAACAGTTCCTCACCAGACACCGAATCTGCTGGCGGCATAACCCTGGACGTCCCCTCTCCCCAGAACCGCGGGAAATACATGTCTGTCGTTTCTAAGCCATCCAGTCTGTGGTGGTGGTTGCAGCAGCCTGGACAGACTAAGCCAAGGTGTGTGAGGTGACACACACAAATCTTCCCACAGCGCCCAGCACATAAGCGCTCGATAAATGTTTGCTCCTCAGAGAATAAATAAAAGATGGAAAATATAGTACAAACGGTCTTTGTACCACAGGATAAGACCAGACCAAGACAACATTTAGGTATGTGCCCTTCAACGACCTCCAAACAGAGGTCATTCCCTCTGAGCAGCTGTAGCCCGTCATTCTGCATAAGTGATGGATCCCAACCACTGGCATAATCACCAAAGTTTTATTTCCTCTTCTTCAGGGGTTGCAGGGTGCAGAGTTCAGGGAGCGTCCTCGGGGGCCTTATGCCTGGCTTCAACATGCAGATACTGACTCTGCCACTGACGGTATAACCTCAGCCAAAATAACCAACCTTCCACCTCACTGTCCAGTGAAAACAGTCTTGCTCTGAGGGTTGAAGTAGCTGCCTGTAAGGTATTTTGACGGTGTCTGGGGTGCCTGTGCGATGTAATGTTAATAGAGTTGATTCTCTGTTTTAAAATGCTTTGCAAACTGGAGAGTCCTGTACAGGGTGTGTGTTGGTTTTAGAAGGTGGTCTGAGCTTATACAGATAAGACAATCCTTATTATGGGCAAAGCCAAGTCATGTCCCCCCAGCTGGTTTCCTGTCTCTTGTATTGGTACCTAATACTAATAATTCAGATTTCCCCAACAACTATCAAGCCAGACCCTTCCTCCTCTCTACTTGCCTCAAGTTCAATCTTTTCTTGAGTCCTTAACCCCAGATCATATTGTGGTGCTTCTCTCTGCTCTGCTCAGTCCTCCCCAGGCCCTGTCCTCCATACTGGCACTACCCCCACCTGGTATCCCTCATGAAGCAGCCAGTGGCTCCAGAACGCCAGGCCCCTTTCTGCACAGCACACATGTTCCTTCATGCCCAGTGTGTGTGGGGGGCTTAGCGTCTTGTTCCAGCTCACAGAGCTGTCAGCAGGACAAAGCTGGAACCTCGATCTCCCATCTTTCCAGGGCTGCACCCTGCCAGGCTGTCAGTATTGCAGGAGGAGTCCTGATGCCGTGGGAGGGGCATTGCACGGCCCTTATTCATTCACTCCAGCATTTACTTGTGACCTCACTCAACGAATATTTCTGATGCCCGCTATGTGCCAGGCACTACTCCGGGTAAGAGGAATGGGTCCCGCCCTCTGAAAAAGAAAAGGGAAAAATTACTGCTTATTTCTTTTGGAAAATACATGTACTCCATATTGGGAAATGCATTCGTGGCTCCAAAATTTTGTTTGCAGGAGGGTCTTAGAGGCGTTAAATTTTTGGAAGGGGAAATGATAGAAATTCTGAGTGTTTATACACAGCTGGTTCTCCCATCCTTCGGGACACACAGGGGCTGCCACTTCCTGTTCCCTTGAAGCTGGGGAGGGGGTGTCAGTGAGACACATTCTAGACAATTGGTGTGGACGGAAGAGGCGTCGTGTGTCACTTCACTGAAGCACTGCATGGCAAGTACAGGAGCCCAGGGCTCAGCCCTGCCCTATGGGGGTGGAATCTGGTGTGGCCAGGTTGACACCTCAAGATGAAGCCCCCTAGATGGCTGAGTCCACAGGGGACCCTGTCCTCAAGGGTCTTCTGGGCCAGCAGTCATGTTGGTGTGAGAAAGAAAAATAAAACTTGATGTGTTAAAGGACTGAGATTTGGGGTTTATTTGTTACTGCAGCCTAGCCCAGTCCTTCTGGACTGACAAGGGATTGGGGGCGAGAAGGGAGGTTGGGATACTGGCCTGAGGCAGAATGGATGAACCAGATAAAATGGAATAAAACACTTTCCTACAGATTATCTTAGTTGACTTCATGTGTTTCTCTTAGCTCTCTATTCCAGGCAATAGACGCCAGGAGAGCGCTAAAGCCTCCCTTTCCAAGCCATTCCTTCCAACTACTATTCATTTTTAAAATAATAATTAAGCAATTAATTTTAAATAAGAAAAAATTGAATATTAATTAATAAATAAACTCAAGGACTCAGATGTTTGGGGATTTCTTAAAGGCCAATTCTTACTGCGACGTAATTAAGAAGCCCGGCTGAGGCGCGGCAGGCTATTTACAGAGGTTGACGGAGCCCTGGCCGACTCAGAGCTGCTTAGAGGCGCGGTCTTCATTAGCTGTCTCCGTTCTCTGAAAGCAAAGTAGGTTTGTGCTCCTCGTGGGGACTAACTCATCTGTCACTGTGAAATCTCTAAGGACAGGCAGGTCCATTTCAAACCTAATTTGCAGTTGGCTTTTCATTTTAGTGGTTTTGGAATGAAATTTATCTGCTTCAACCCTAGTCTATCTGCTTCCCCCATGCAAATACCTAGTGCCCGCAGTGAAATTGCAATATAACATCAACAATTCGTTTCCTCTGATATCAGCTCCATTTGTCAAGGCTTGGACCCAGGCCCATAAAGAAATGTCAGCCTTGCCCCCTTTGTAGTGGTTTTATGCAAATAACATCCAAGCCTTAGTTCTGTGGTTATGCTTTCAGGGAGAAAGAAGACTAGAGGAGAGAATAGAACATAGGAAAATAGGGGGGAAGAGGGAGGGGGGAGAGGAGAGAACTGAAGAGAGGTGTGGAAGGAGCAGTGTGGACACCCAAACAGACAGACACACACACCTCCCCACAGATGGCAGGTGGTAGTGAAGACCAGCTCCTGCTCTGAGCATCTCCTAGCTTTGCTGCAAGGGCACAAATGAGACATGGGTGAGAAGTCCTGGGCAGAGGGCCCAATGCTCCCTCCACAATACTCGCTGTTCCCGTGGGAGCAGGCGGGGGGGCGGGGCGCACAGGAGGGGTTTTCAAACTGAGGCCGACTTACTCCTGGAGGCACACACTTTCCAAGAGGATGTGGGCACGGACCCCACACTCTCCTGGATGTGGACGTTCATGTGTTGATTTACCTGAGAAAACCCTCACCGTCTTTCTTTCCCGTCTCCCCTTTCGCAATGGCCCTTTTCCCATTTTAGAAAAAAAGGTACAATTTTCACCCATCCGGAAGCTTCCCATAGTGCCTTGCTTCAAGGTAGGTAAGGCCGCCACACATTCAACAAGCGGGCAGCTTGTAATGTTGGGGTCTGGGGCAAGTGTCCTTGAATTAAGACTCCCTGAGCCCCTCCATCCACCTCCTAACAACATGCATTTCCAATAAAATGTTGTTTTGATGTTTAATAATTACTTACCTAAATATATCCTATGTTTGTTTTATAACCCAAATAATTGACAGGATAGAATATATTAAAATAAGGTAAAATTACCAGGGGAAAGAGAGAGATCTTTGAAGGAGAAAAGAGGATGATACACGTTTAATGATTAAGGAAAACATATTTTTTAAAAGATAGTGGATATTAAACAGCTGTGAGATCTAGCTTTAACTGGATGCGCTTAAAGGATGACACAACAGCTTTATTGCAAAATATCAACATTTACATTACTCTGTCATTTACACGACTTTGTCATTTTTGTCCTTTGCATTTGTGTCTAATTTTTTTCCAGAAGAGCTGTTTACTAGAACTCCTTTAAAGCTCTTCTCTTGCTCTTTACTCCTGGCTTTCGCTTCAGGACTAACTTGTCACAAAGAATCTGCCTCTGCATCAATTCATGGGAGTTATATAAAGTGGGCGAGAGAGACCCCAGGTCTTTCTGACATCTGGGTCCTGAGCAGTGAGTGGGCTGGCCTCGCTCAGCAGCTAAGAGGCCCAACACTGTGCTGTAGGAATCCAGGCCTCACAGAGCTACACATTGCTGCACGTCATAGGGTGTGGTGGTTTCAAGTACTGTTCACCAACATTTCCATTCTCCTTACAGACTCCTTGTCTTGGAAGTCATGCGACTGTCTTTGCCCATGATATGTGAGAGGAAGTGGTAGTGTCCCTCTTGGGCACATATTTTACAAGCCAGTCTCCATTTCTCTTGCCACAGTTGGTACAGAAGGATGTGCCTAGGTGGAGCCCCTGGGAGTCTGGGTACCAACATGCAGAAGTGCCAGCTGACCCTGAAATGGGTACGCAGCCTTCATGAGAATGAATCATTTCTTATTTGAAGCCACTGAGATTTGAGTCTTGCTTGTTACTGCAGCATTACCTCACTCATCCTGAATGGTACCAAAAGCCATCTACAAAGAGCTGAAACCTCCTATGTTAAATCTATGAAATGCTAAGTTATTCTATATTCAGTTCATCTTTGTAACCATTTCTTTTTCATCTTTAAAACCCGTAGGCCTTGGTCAAGTCGTATTATTTTTATCTGCCTTTTTAAATAAATTTTCACAAACTGACAAATTTGCATTCTCTCCTCTGATTTGTCTTCAGAAAGGGCCCATTGTAATCATTAATTTTATGTGTAAAGCTTGACTGGGTCATGGAGTGCCCAGATAATTGAAGGTTATTTCTGGATATATCTGTGAGGGTGTTACTAGATGAAATTAGCATGTGAATTGGTGGACTGAGTAAATCTGATTGCTTCCCTCATGTAAATGGGCATCATCTGATCTGTTGAGGCCTGAATAGAACAAAAAGGCAGAGGAAGGGAAATTTTACTCTGAAAATTTATTCTTTGGGCCGATTGGTTGAGCTGGGACCGCCGTCTTCTCCTGGCCTTGGATTGGGACTTAAACCATTCCTTCCCCTGCTTCTCAGGCTTTGGACTCAGATGGGAACTGCCTTTCCTGGGTCTCCAGCTTGCAGATGGCATACAGTGGGGCTTCTCAGCCTCTATTATCATGGGAACCAATTCCTTACAATTTTACACACACACACACCTCCTATTGGTTTTGTTTCTCTGAAGAGTCCTGACTAATACAACACTCAGTTGGGTTTTGCAACTTTCCACGGATCTTTGGCAGTGTTTCCATGATTACTTCTTTACTCCTGCCCCATGACCCTTGTGACATTTCTCATAAATTCCATTTCCTGCTCTGACCCCGGGCCAGAGACGCTCGGCAATACGCAGGACTGGTGTCCATCAACATTTACTATCAAATAAGAACGTAACCATGAAGGTCTTTGCAACAGAAACACCATGTACAGCTAATGAAGACCAGAGAAAGTGATTAATTTGCCCAGAAAACTCAGGAAAACTGGTGAGTGAGTCAAAAGGACACGACTTGCTATTCCACTAATGGATATCCAAGCTCAGACACTGTCTTGCATGTGCCAGTGTACTTGCTGAATGGCCGGCCTTGAAGGCTAGTCGGAACCTTTGCTCCATTCAACCAAGCAGTTCATTTATACACTTTTTGAAACCTTCATCTTAGACCCTGGTATTCTGGATCAACGGTGGTAAGGCAACTAAAATTCTCACTTTGTGATGGATTTTTTCACTCTGTGCATATAAATGATTCCCCATCTGTCTGAGGCCTTGGCAGAGCAGGGATCCAACATTCCTAAATGCTGATGGAAACCAGAGTATGCAATTCAGCATCAAAGTCCTGGATGAGGTCAGCCCCACCTGGGCAATCCTTAAGCTCCATATATATCACCACATTCCAAAGGTTCAGGCTTTAATTTTTCCTCAATGTGTCCCCTGTTGGAATAATTAAAGCTATCCTAAGCTACTTGTGTGCTGTCTTAAGAGAACAGAACAGCTTCTGGAGGAATAAAGAAAGATAATTGATAACTTGAGGACTCTTCCTACAGAACCTGCTGAATCTATAGTAGCAACCAGCTGTCCGGTGCGATGTCAGAGCCCCCCTACCAGCCATCACCTTCTTCCTTGGACTGCCATGTGTCTACAATCCTATTATCACTATTCCTTCTAGGATGAGACTGAATACCTCTTTATTTATTTACTAGAGGCCCGATGCACGAAATTCATGCAAGAGTAGGCCTTCCTTCCCCCAGCTGCCGACACCAGTTTCCCCAGCTGCTGGCACCCGGGACCCGGGCTTCCCTCGCAGCCCCAGCTTTGTCTGGAAGGTCGTCCGGGAGGATGTCCAGTCTAATTAGCATATTATGCTTTTATTATTCTAGATTTTTAATTGATTTGAGAGAGAAAGGAAGAGAGAAACTTCAATGGGTTGCCTCCCAGAGGCACCCTGATCGGGGATTGAACCTGCAACCTTGTGGTGTACAGGATGACCCTCCAACCAAGCCCCACCAGTCAGGGTAAACACTCCTTTTTAAATGCAAATATCACACAACTGAAAGATTTTATCAGTTAGGACCCTTGGTTGGATGCAACAGGAAATATGAGTTAAGTAGCTTTAAATTAAAGGAACTTAGAACACCAAGTAACTAAGCAGTGCTGGATTCAGAGGCTCAAATGATGTCCTCAGATCCTGACTCATGTCTCCTGCTCTTCGGCTCCTCTTTTCCCTCTCGTCTCCATTCTTAGAGACAGTCTCTTGTCATGGCTGCAGGACAGACTAAGTCCAGTAGAAAAGAGTCTCTGCCACAATCACAGAAGTCACAACAGTCTGGTTACATCTCATTGGTCCTGAGTGTGTCACATGCCCAGCCCTGAACCAATCACAGTTGCCAGGAGAGGAAAGGCCTGATGGTCTTAGCCCACCTGACAGAGCACTGGTCAAGTCATTTTTATGAAAATTGGGGAGATGGTTTCCCAGGGAATTTGGGGTTTGGTTACCAAACAGTTGATTCTGCTAGCCAAAAATATTAAGTACGTTACAAAAATTATATTCATTAAAGAGATTTATAAACTAAAGCAGTTTATAAACTAACTCTTTTTCCACTTTATAAGTAAGACAACTGAGACACAGAGGGCTTAAGTAATTGTCCAAAGTCACAGCTAGTGGTGGTGACACTGAGATTTGAAACTAGGCAGACCATCCCAACGTTCAGTCACTCAGAAAAGATGGTGAAGAATCACCCAGAATCAGAGAACTTGGACGGTGTTGCTGGAAGACAATGGTGAGCCTCATTAGATCAATGCCCTCTGAGTGACAGGTGGGGAAACTGAGGCCTCGATACTTCGGCTGCTCTGCCACTCCAGTGTGTTACTAAAGACTTTCCCCCTTTGTTAGTGAGTGACAGAAAATGCAAACCAAACTTTTCTCAACAAGAAGAGAATGTATTGGCTCTCAAAACCAAACACTGGGGTCTTATGCTGGTTTCAAGCATGGCTGGATTCTGGACCCAATTCAATGACACTCAGTTTGTCTAGTGCCTTAGCACTATCTTCAGCTGTGACCGCTTCCTTCTCAGGCTCCTGGTGACAAGGGGTCTTCGACACCTCCAGCCTCATCCTCCAGGCTGAACCCAGCAGAAAAGAGCCAGGCGCTTCCAGGGAAGTCCTGAGACTCATTCTGATTGGGTTAGCTTCATTCATGTGCTCACGCCTGATGATTCACTGTTGCCGGGTAGCTCTGGTCTTGGGCCAACCCCTGACTCCCAGAGCTTATGATTCAAGCTGGGGAGGGAAGATTTTCCAAATAAAAATTGGGGGGAGGGGGGATGAGGAAGGTGAGAGTGTCCTGTTCCCAAAATAAAGTGATAGACATGCAGGGGATTAAGAGCAACTGTGCACAATACCCAGGCTCCTATGTGAGAAAAGTTCCTCTCTTTTCTTATTTCACTTAGAAGCAATCACAATGCATGCAACTCACAGCAACTTCTTGCAGAGTGTGTCATCTGTATCTTTCAGACTCATCTGTTTGTGTTTGGAAAATGGATTTGAAATCTCTGACCTTGTTTATGGGGTCTCTTGATTTATTGGACCTATGAGCTCACCAGTCACTGCTAGTGAGTTCACATGTTAGCAAGGCCAAGCCATGTGTTGATGAAACATCTTGTCTGCCTTAGAAGAAAGGACTATGCCTTCTCCCCAGTTTCCGGATCAACCAAGCACAAAACAATCCTTTCGTGGACACTGTCTTCCACGGGACCTCTGAGGAGGAAGGAAGTGAGACAGTGACCTAGGTGGACATTTCTTTCCTGCGTAAAATAATGACCTGTGGTCCCTCATGAGAATTCAATCCAAGCTTTTACCGGGGCTTCTCCAAGGGTAAAGAATATGTCTTTCATGTCAACACAGTGCTAGCTCAACAGTGGTGCTAGATAAATGTGACTGATGGCTGCGAATGAATTTTCCTACTTTGAGATTGACTACCTCACAAAAGAGCCACACCCCAGCCCCTCTACAGGGTTGGACAGTCTGAGGCAGGGTATGAACACATGGGCAGAGAACAGGAAGGACACTGAAAACCTTCCCACTTGCCATCCTTACCAGATGCCCTGGTGGATGGATCAGTTGGTGATCTTTGGTTGTATCCCACAAACACTGGGTCCAGCCAACTTAAGCCAAGAAATGAGTAGCTCAAAAAAGCAAGGTATGGCTGAAGAACTGGCCTTACCAAGGGCAAGAACTGAGTTGCTTCTGAGATTCCACAAAGAGAAAAATAAAGGAAAAAATGTCAGGACACCATAGAGGGTTTCAGTCATTCTCAAGCTGTTTTTCTTCCTCCCCAGAATCAGATTCCCTAGAAAGAGTGACTGGCCCAGCTAGGGGATAGGAAGGCCATCTTGATCAAATAGTCCCAGAAAGGATGCACCTAATGGGGAAGGATAATTCTCAGAAAAAGAAAAAATCCAGATGTTTTGGCACAAGAGGGGAAGCCCCACAGCTAGCCCGCAGAGCATCCGTGAGGTCAAACACAGTCGCCTTCCTGTGCTCTGATCCCCACCTCTTCTGCATGTCTTCCTTTGATTTGCCCAGACATAATCTAGAAAAGTGAACCCCTTCCTCTCCCAGGTAAGTACCTGGCACCCCTGCACCCCAAAAATGTTCATTGCAACTTTGTCTGTGAGAGTGAACACATGGAGGCAACTTGATTACCCGCTGGCTGGGAGCCACAGCAGGGTTATAGCATTAAAATGAACTAGGATAGCAGACATGGACAAAAATCAAACTGGAAGACATTATGTTCAATAAAAACTAAGCAAATTATAATGAAGGATATATAAAGTGTCATTAATAGAAAGTGTTAAAATATGCCAAGTAGTATATGTACACATATACACACACACTATTTGGGGGAATAAACGAATTCATGGAAAGTATAATAAGCATAAGCACAGTAAGAAAACAAAGTTAGGAGGACGGTTACTTCTTGGGGAGAGGGCGGCTATAGAGAGAGGGTACACAGGAAGGTCAAATGCACTTTGAAAGTTGGATATTTCTTATGGTCAAGTGGGGAGTACCCAGGTGCTTGTTACCTAACACTTTTTTGCACGTATAAAATGCTTCTTTTTAAATAATCAAGCTGCAAGTGTGCAACCCCTGCCCAGGGCATCTCTGCTTTGCCCTGAAATGTTTTCTGCCCCGATGAGTCTGCACGTCTTCCTTAGATAACCTCAGAAATGTGAGCTCTCCCACAGATCTATTTAGCAGCGCTCATCCCTGCTCACCTTCAAGACACTTTTGCTCTGTTGTTGGGAAGTAAGGACGCCCTGCTCCCTGCAGCACTTGGCCACATTGTAATTTGTCTATTGATCATCCATCAGTCAGGATTCAGGATGAGCTGCAGGCACAGCCATCTCTCCTCGGGGACCTGGACATCGTCCAGCGCACAGAAGCAGATCAATTGTCAGGTCTGATTGTATGAGCATGGCATGGGCCTCCAGGTCTGTGCAGGAGGACACGGGGGCTCTGGTGTGCACAGAGAAAGGCACAGCTGGGGACCCAGCCCCTCTGCCTGGTCTCCATTTCAGGCAGAAACCTGAGTCCTCCTCACCCAGGCTGATGGGGCCAGGAGGCTGCCCATCAGCCCATAGCCTGCCCAGGGCCTGGAATCCTATCATCAGAGCTTCCTCCCTTTTTGGCTTCCTACCATTTCCTTCTCCTGGGTGGGATGGCTGCAGGGAAGGCTGGGAGAGGTGTTTCTGGCATATTCTTGCTCTGTAGTGGGAGGAGGGCCATGCTTCCTCTGACAGGGAAACAGGGGCCAAGGCTGGTGCTGGGTAGGTGACTCTTACCTCCTGCCTCTGAAAGGCAGTTAAATCCTTTAGTCGGGTGTTTCTTCACGGCGGCAGTTGGACATTTGTGTAGGACAATTCTTTGTTGTGAGGGCTGTGTCACTCATTGCAAGTCACAGAGTAGATCCCTGATCCCACGCACTAAATGTTAGAGACGACATCAGCCATCAGTTATTGTGACAACTCAAAACACCCCTAGATGTTTCCCAAGGTTCTCTAAGGAGTGGGACTGTCCCCCGTGGACACCAACAATTCTTGGATGAACTGGGTCCACAAGATTCAGAGAGGATGGTTGGTATTGGTCTATTTTACACATTAAGTTTTTTTCTTTGAAGAAAATGTGAACACCTAGAAAGAGTTGAGAATGCCTACTTGAGTCTAGGCTGGAGTCGTGTGAGTTCAAACTGCTTTTCAGGATGAGAAGAATCAGTCAATGTGATTATTTTACTCAGAAAATATTCTGGTCAAACTTTTGATAGTTGATAGAATAAATTATGGCTGACTGACAGATTGCACTTTCTTCAATTTCCCACTTTTAAGGGATCTCTGTCCCCTGATTCAGCCCTCATTCACACCAGAGATGGGCCTTAGAAACTTCTGTGTGCTGACCTCCAAATCATAGAAAACTAAAATATTTCGAGCAAAGCAATCTCGACTGGTTGACCAAATAGTTTCTTTATGTTTGGGGTTTCTTTTCCTTCTAATTCATGCCTTTATGGTATGTTGAGTGGGAGAATTTGTGTTGCACCCTTTTTTTCTTCCTTTAAAAAAAACATACAAAACTTGGCTAGAGTTGAGTGCCTCCTAATCCCCAATAAAAATCTGACATTTTCATTCTGCTTTTTCACCCTCTCTAATCTTCACATGGCCTGAGGTGGGGGTGAGCCCATCCAGCAGAGCAGGATACAATAGTCCCACCCAGTAATCACAAAGGCACCCCTGAGGGTTTCAGTGGAGATTGAAATGTCACAAGCCCTTCTATTTCTAAAGTGATGAGATGTTGATCTGGGCACAGTACCAAGTGTTACTTATCAGATTCCAAGTGGCATTGTCCCTGGCGCTTCGCCCTGCTGGTGGTTCTTGTTGAGGGTGGGCTCCATCGAGCTAGCAGGAGGGGTGTCTGGGCACCAGGCTTGGGGGATGCAGGATCCCTGGAGCAGTTCCACAGACCAGTGCACCATGGAGATGCAAAAACAGACAAATGACTCATCTTGGCTCAGAGCCCAGAAAATGTATGCTAATGCCTTCATGCAGACAAAAATGAGATAATAGTGATATTGAGCGAAAAAAATGCCCAACCTCAAATAATACTTCTCCTTAATCCATCCACTCAGAAACCCAATAATTTGCTGAGATCCAAAGTGTCAAAGAGAAACTATCACATGAATAAAGTTGTTCATTAAGTCCATTTTTTCTTCATGCCCCATGGCCTCTTGATAAACATTGCTAGAGCTCACCAATGTCCCTAGCTCCCCACTCCTTCCAGGTCCACAGAAGGATCAGACTTTCCACTCCTTATAGTCAAACACAAACATGTGACCACTCTTGGCCAATAAAATCCAAAAGAAAGTGGCAGGTGCTCTGTGCAAGAAGAAGCATTAAGAGCTGGAATGTGGTTTTCTGTGCTCCTTTCCCTGCCTCAGTGGTCCCAAGGGCAGATATGAGATGGCACAGCCTCCTTCAGACTGATCACTGAATGACTATGATGAACAGAGACCTGCCCGATATGACCCACATCAGACATAAAGTGTAAGAAAAACTTTAGTTGTTGTGAAGTCAAGTAAGATTTGGGTCTTACTTGTTACTGCAACATAACCTTTTCCCTCCTGATTAACATACCCAATATCTTCCAGCACAATATCCTATAAATGGACACATAAAAAGCCCATAACTTCCTCAAAATTTACTCTCAAAATATTACTGGTTCTGAAGTTCCTCCAGGCCAAAAAAAAAAAAAATCAGAAGTGTTATAGATGAGATAGCTGCTGAGTTCAGCAAATCAGGAACTGTTGCTCCAATATCAAATATGATGAAAGGGAGAAAAGCATTGAAAAGTGCTGACATCAGGGGTGGACACTGTACTGGCCTTGTCAAAGGAGATCTAAATTTAGAAATAGAAATAGTGTAGTGACAGGTAGGAAGGAACCAGTGGGACTTGGGCACATAGTGCCATTTGGGGATTATTTGAGCTACATAATTGCTGTCATCCACTTTGTGAGTATATTTCATCCTCAATCTATTAAGAAATGGGAGGAAAAAAACAAGGAGAAAATATGTTCTTCATGTGTTGGTCAACATGGCTTAACCATGACTACGGAAATCAAAAGAACATTTTTTGTTCCCATAAAGAATGAGCTAGCCCTAGCTGGCTTGGCTCACTGGATGGAGCATCGGCCTGCGGACTGAAGGGACTCAGGTTCAATTCCAGTCCAGAGCACATGCCTGGGTTGTGGGCTCCAACCCCAGTAGGGGGTGTGCAGGAGGCAGCCGATCAATGATTCTCTCTCATCATTGATGTTTCTATCTCTCTCTCCCTATCTCTCTGAAATAAATAAAAAAATATATTTTAGGGGGAAAAAAGAAAAAGAATGAGCTAAAAAAAAGAAGTGAGAAGTTTGGTAAACTGCAAGTATAAAACACCAAAACTAACTTTATTTTATTAAAAAACTAAAAAACCTGGCTCAGTGTAGTAGACAAGTATTCATTTTGGCTCCCATCACACATATTCACTCACATTATTTTTAGTAACAAACTATTCCCCATATATTTTCTAGAAGACCACCTCCTGCCCTGCAGTTGCAAGCCAAGAAAAATGAAAACATATGTCCACACAAAGATGTGCATATGCATGTTCACAGCAGCATTATTCCTAATAGCCAAGAAGTGGAAACAATCCAAGTACCCGTCAAATGGAGGATGAGTGGAAGAAACAAGACAAACTGTGCGGGGTCCATACGATGGAATACTATTCAGCAGCAAAAAGGAACAAATGAGTGCCACACACCGGGTGCTGATGACCTGGATGAATCTCACAGACACTATGTTAAGCAAGAGACTCCAGGCTTAAAAAGTCATAAACTGTATGATGCCTTTTGTATGATGCTCTTGAGATAAAAACTAGAATTTGGGGGTCAGGCCAGTGGTCACTAGCAGTTGGAGGAGAGAAGAGAGGCTGGCTACAATGGGCCACAGAAATTTCGAGGGCCATGAAACTGTTTTGTATCCTGACTGTGGCGTGAATACACATATCTATACATGTATTACAATCCATAGACCTGTACAGCCATGAGAAATCTGTTTTACTATATAGTCATCTCAAAAATAAAATTATTTTTTAAAATATTTGATTTAAATTGGGCTTTTGAACTCTGAACTCAATCTTCTGGAACCAAAGTTCTTTGGAAAATAACTGGATGGTCCTATTTTGTTCAAGTTGAATCTTTAAAGAAAATATAAATATTCAATTCTCCAGCGAGCTGATTATTTGTGGGAGGGAGATCAGGGAATAAAATTTAACATTTAGTGTTGATTTTGATGGCATTCCAGCCAATTAGCTTAGTTCATTCAAGTGTTTAGTTCAATTCACATGATTTAAAATATTTAACTAAATATGTATATAAAGCAGCCACACTTCAGAAAATATGCAAATGCAATTCTTTAAAATGGAGATGCTTGATTTATAAAGTTGGTCTTTATCATGGAGCTCTCAGGAATTTGAAGCTCTGCTGTGGTGTCTTAGAGGAGAGATTATGGGGTCTGTGCAACCCAGATCCTATTTTATATAAACGTTCAAGGATGGAAGGAAGAAGTAGCGCAGGAGGACAGGAATAGATTCTGCAAATTTTTTAAATGAATGTTGAGAGATTTTATTTTTTTAATGAGGACGATCAGGGAGCATTTTCAAGAAAAGTCATTTCTTTGAGAAAATTCTATGTAAAGAAACACCATTAGGTTTGTGTCAGAAACTCCTGATTGCCTATCCTTCTTCCTTTTTCACTGAACCCTGACGGTATTTGAATAGGTTGGATTCTCAGCTTAAAAAAAAAAATCCAGGCTCTTTTGCATTTAATGTTCATGTGACACAAATCTAGCCAGTGGTTACTATGCATAAGGTACTGGTGGAACTTCTAGGGAAAGCTCTTTAAAAGGAACTGACTCCCCAGAGAAGGGCCCTTGGCCATGTCTGTGGTGTTGGCTGGAGCTCTGGCAGCCCTCTGGAGAGCATGAGGACAGGGCCTGCAACAAAAATACAGGCATAGAGGTGTGGAAAGCCAGAAAGAGCCTAGGTCCCTGTGTTATCGTGGAGCCACCATTCTCACCCTAGACTACCTGTTTATAGACTTGTTTAACATGAGGGGGAAATAAAATCTCTAAATTATTTGAGGAGGGGTTAGGGAGTCTCTATAACTTGTAGCCAAAGTAATCTTTATCCCTATTTTTCAACCATCCATAAAAACCACCTTCTGACATGCTCTTTCCAGGTGGGCCTTTCCTTGAACTGAAATGAGCGATATTTCTGCCACTTTTCCATTTGCATGGAAAACGTCAAATTATAATGTATCTTTTTTATTTCATTATACTCGCAAATCCTTCTTTGAAGTCAATATCAAGGAAGCTCACCCCAGGAGTCATTTACTGATCATCAAATTATGAATATATATTTTTAATTTGCTCCCCCTGCTGATATGCCAGTTGGTGGGTAGGTTAATCCCTGGAGATTTCACTGTTTTGTGTGTGTGTGTTTTTTTCTAAGATTGAGACAAGTCTGACTCCAGATAACCTTCGATTGAATGTATTTGTTAAGAAGCATCACAGAATCAGGAAATCAAAGAGCTGGATGCAGCCTCATGAACAATTAGAGTTGAGATATTGCTTATGTCATAGGGCAAAAGTTCACAGATGTTGTCAGCAAAGTGATCTGCTGGCACCGTGAAACCTTGCCCAGTCCTTTGAAAAATTACGGAATTCTAGAACGCGACCAGGAGGGTCAGCTTCCTGTCCCTCACCCAGCTATATCTGATCCAAGCATCTCTGAGGTCCCCAAGTTTGGATGAGGCAGGGTTCTGCATTACAGACAACAGAATCCACTCTAGCTAGTGTAGTGGAGGCAAACTTCCTTCTGCCCTTAGATTCTGTGGCTGGGCCTGAGAATTAAGCTGTCATAGGACAGATTAACAAGAGAAATGCATACACATTTTATTTAATATTTTTACGTGCATATGAGTGTCTTCTAAAGAAAATTAAGACCCGAAGAAACCTTTAGGTGCAAATGGTATATAAATCGTGAGGATGTGAGAAGAAAAGTGGCTTGGGCTACAGGCAATAAATTGTGGGACGGTGACTAGGAAATCTATGGGAAACTCATGGAAGATAAGAGTTATTTTAGTAGATTTGTTTGTACAGATCCATTTGGACGTCAACTCCCAGTCCTGTGATAAGAATGTCCTTCTCTTTCTGGTATGGGGAGGGCACCTTTCTCCTGGGAAATTTTATGACCTTCTTTTAAGTAGAAATGAGAGATCATATAGCACTTCCTGCACCTGCAGTTTCTCAGTGCCTTTGGCATTATTTAATCAATATGACAAAGTGACATATTTTGAGATGACATATCCTGAACCCCTTTACTTACTTAGGCTGAAAAAATGAATTTATTTAGTGGCTTCTAGAGTCTCCATAAGGCCAGAGAATCAGAGTTGGAGGTTATAACCAAGAATAAGTCATGCTCATCGCTACTGGTGCTGGGCACAGACCCCGCAGCTCACACCACTGACACTGAGCACAGGGGACAAGGTGACAGCCTTCCGCCTCCCCAGTAGCTTCTGAAAGTCCCACAATGCACTCTGCGTGCTGCCCTCTCACACTGCTCTGTCTTCTGAGTTGATGTCTGTCTCCATCTGACCAGTGGAGTCTACACCTCATGTCTGCTCTCCAGCTATGAGGGCGACAGGGAAGGTGTATTTCTGCTTCTCCTTTGAGGGTGCGCAGACACATAAGGAGAGAAATTCTCCATAATGTAGAAGGGTTTCAGAAGGTTCTGGAAAACCATGAATCATGACACATGTCCACTACCTAGTTATTCTCCCAGCATAGCTATCTAGCTCTGCTCTTGACCACAGTGATATCACTTTTTAAATTGGCAAAGAGACATGAAAAAATGAAGTATTAAATTCCCAACTCCCTGGTGGAGAAATGAAGAGAAGAGAGCTAACACTTGGTAAAGAAAAGTCACAATACAGATTCCAGATGTTATTCCAGGAAAAGGTGTTTTTGGCAGAAACTTGCTATTTTAATATAATGAATACCATTTAGTTTTAGAAGAGAAAGATTCTGGTTGTGTGTGTGTGTGTGTGTGTGTGTGTGTAGACATATCAAATTATAATTATCAAAATGTTAAAAAACATAATTCTTATAAACTAGATGGTGAACATTTGTCAAATATATTTAACTAATTAGTGATGTAATTTATAGCATGATCAAAATTATTAAATAAATGATATGAGCACAAAGATTCTATATAGTCCATGAAAAAGAAGGAATGTTACAATACAATTGCTAAGTTAGATACAACCTCTTCATATTTCCCTGGGCAATAAAACTAGAACTATTGGATTACCTTTAGTACCATCAGAAAAGAAAAATGTTGCACTTTACAATTCTTCTATGTTAACCTCTACCTTTCCGGAGATATAAAATGTCCAGGCACTAACCAACAGTTGTAGGAAATCAAACAGTCTCATTTCCTTAGAGAGTCCGTGTCCCCCACATGGGCCTGTTACACTGTCCTCTACCCTAAAGGTCTCACATTGTCTTTATGCCTTATTTTCAAGTTTTGAGTGTTTTTCTTAACATATATGAAATTTTCTCCCATACCTTAAAGATAAATATAGCTGTTGATTCGATGGGGATTTTCCACCTTTAACATATGTATCCAATCATTCATCTATTCAACAACCATTTATTAGGCTTCCATTCTGAGTCAAGAACTCAGTTGGACATGGAGGGAACAAGTAAATTAAACACAATTCCAACTCAAAGAGGCAAAACCATGAAATCAACTCTAACAAGACATATGTATTGTGTTGATAGAAGTAACAATAAAGTGCTGGGGGATGAGGGTGAGGGAGGAAGCAATTGTGCCTCAAGTGTGCGGTGCAGAGGTAGAAGTAAGTTGGGCAAGTTCAACATTTCCTGAAGACCTATAAGTGCCAGGTGCATTCCAGGCTGTAAAGATCCCAAGATAGGAGTGTAGAAATTGGCTGGGGTGGGCTTCTGGTACTGTGGGCTGGCCAGCATCCATTTCCCCACAACTTTGCTCAATCTTTCTTTGAAAATCACATGTCCACTCTATTTCTACCATGATGGATCAGGCAATTAAGGTGCTCTGGCCAGAGGGTGGACATGAGACTCAAACTCAGATTTGTCACCTGGGAAATTTTATCTTGAGATGAGTGACACAAGGAACAAGTGTGATTGGTTCATCCAGGTTAAAGTCAACAGCACAAGCGTTGCCCTGACAACAGGAATTCATTACTAGGTGATCACGTGACCTAAGTGGATCCAATCAGAGTTTATCTCCAGCTTTTGTGAAAGCTACATTGTTTGAAAAACTCAATAAAATGACCGCTGGGGCCATTTTACCCCTATCTGGTCCCCAGAAAGTTGAGCCAACTCCTATATGTCCTGATGACTCCTGAATTTGCTTTCTGAATTTAGCTGTGCCTGACTCATGTCTCAGATGACCATACAACTTACTGTGAAACCCAGGACACATGGGAAAGTGTCTGAGACATTGTTCACAATTATGCCAGAACAACAGTCACAAACAAGAACCATCTGGGCAAACAGGACTTACAGTGCCCCCTACTCGTGAATGATTTTTTCATCACGTGGGGCCAGAAATCACCTCTTGACAACATCCTTGCAATAAGTTTCTTCTGCTTAAGTTAGATAGAGGCAGTTCTCAGGCGTGGTGGTAGATGCAATTGGTAGGCAAGCAGGCCCACACTGGGACTTTCCCACACAGAGCAGGACACGTGCTCACCCTAAGTATTGTGTCCTAGGTGCCTGGCACCACACTGAGCAAGGAGGATTGTGGGATGAATAAGGTGCTCATTGTCTTAGGAAGAGGCAGAAATACCTAAAACCACAATGGCAGCACAGGAAGCTGAGGGGGGACCCACGGGTGAAGCCCACCTGCCCAGCTACCCCTTGGAATTGTGGTCCCATTTCCAGAGTTTGCATTTGGTCAGTAAAGCCTAGCGATGACCAATTGCTGAGCACAACAACTGACCTGGCCTCCCCCTTTCTTCCGGCATTTGCTGGAAAATTCCAGCACTTCACATGAAACTGGCAGGTATCTGTGATTTGATATTTGAGTTACTTCCTGTTCCTCTACCGTTAGAATTCCAGCCCAGGGGCCTTAGAGATGGAAACCCCTCATCTTCGGGTCAAATACGACAGCGAGGATGCCTTCCCACCGAAGGCTTCCGAGGGGGAGTGGACACTGGCAGCGTCCACTCCGGATAAGACCTGTTCTTGATGTGGAGTGGCTTGACGGGGTGCATTCTCAGCAACTTTCACTCCGAATTTAAAGCAGACACATTATTTTGCGAGGAGGAGAAAGACATGGGGTCGCAAAGGCACCATTTCTTTGCCAGGGAACATCTCGTGGTCCTGGGAGCGAACCCTGGGCACTGAGGTCCACCAGGGTGGTGTGGCTTTATCGGTTTGTCCTTTGTATTTGGAAAAACACAGAACCTTGTGCTGAGGTCCTGCCCGCAGCGAAAGGCCACACGCCCTGTGGTCAGCCCGCCAAGCTGGCATCTCCCCCATCACACGCCATGAGGAAAGGCAGAGACATAATTTCTCTTGTCTTCCTGAGCAGTACACACCATGTGTCAAGTTAACGAGTGGATTTGATGAAGTGTAAGACAGCTTGTCATCCAACAGCTAAGTGGCCTTGTTTCCTTTCCCTGGGATAATATTGGATTTCATACTGATAACATCAACAAGAGAAAGGCGCACACCTAACAGCTAATATCTGGAGAACATATGTTTCTGCTCAGTTCTTACACCTTTATTGCTCCATGTGACATTGCAATTTTTTTTCTGCCGCCTAACAGCCTGATTCGATGCATCTGTCTTACATCTAATTCAAGTCAAAACCAGTAAAGTGAGCCAATGTCTGGCCTATTTGTAACTCTGCCATGAATTATTGTCGCCGATTCTCTTGTGCTACAATTTTTTCAGGAACCAATAGCTGGGGAAAAATATACTGATAGAGTTAAAGGAGATCTCATTTTCTTTTCTGTATTGTTTTCTTAAAAGATAAAAATGGCAATTGAGATCCTAATGGGACAATGAATTTCATCTGCATAGGCCATGCATTGCTTTCTTTATAAAGAAACCACAAAGCAGAATGTATCTTTTTTTTTTTAATTTCACAAACACAAAGACATTCTTTGGAAATTGCCACACTTCTTGATAAAGCTGATAAGCTGTCACAGTTCAAAATCCAAGTTGCTCAGACCAGCCAGCTTAGAGACATCCTGGAGACCTGTGTTAGATTCTATTGTTCTTGCCCTAGCCAGTTTGGCTCAATGGATAGAGTGTTGGCCTGTGGACTGAAGGGTCCAAGGTTCGATTCTGGTCAAGGGCACATGCACAGGTTGCGGGCTTGATCCGCAGTAGGGCGCATGCAGGAGGCAGCCAATCAATGGTTCTCTCTCATCATTGATGTTTCTCTCTCCCTCTCCCTTCCTCTCTGAAATTAATAAAAAATATATTTAAAAATATTTTATTCTCATTTGCTTCGTTTTACAAGACATCTAATCCATTTACAGCCACACCAACCAAAATTCAAACACTTCTGTCACCCTCATTGCTGCTACTTTGGTCAAAGCCACTAGGAAAACTGTCTCCTCGATGATCTCCCAGCATCTGCACTTGTGTAAAGAATAGACTGGGGGAAGGGATAGGGCCCTCTATTCTTAACATGATGGTCAGAGTGATCCTTTTAACTGCAAGTCAAATCACTCTATCACAGGCAGGATTCTAAGATAGCTCCAGGATTTCTATTCACTGGTCTATAATTCCTTATCCTACAATGTGGGCAGGAACTGGAAATATGATATCACCCTGGTGAGTCGGTGACTAGTGAGTTGACTTTGAGTTCATCTACTGGTAGAGTATGGAGGTGGGACAGACCTAATCACCTTGAACCCTTTAAGGCACTTGGATCTTCTTGAAGGAGCTATGGAGAGGGCCACGTGGGAGCTGAGAGTGGTGTCCAGACAACAGCTAGGAAAACAATGGGGACTTGTCATTCAGCGACAAGAACATTAATTATGTCAATAATCCAGGGGTGTTTGGAAATGGATCTTTTCACAGCGCAGCCTCCCAATGAGGCACAGCCAGCCCACGTTTCTATTTTAGCCTGTGAGACCCTGAGCAGAGGACCCAGCTAAAACATGCCTGACTCCCAGCCCACAGGAATTGTGAGATCATGAGTCTGTGGTCATTTGTTACATAGTAATAGAAAACTAATACACTCTCCTCTGTTCAAAATCCTCCTAAGTCCTCCCACCTCACTCAGATAAAACCCGGATCCTTCCAATGGCCTATGAGCCCAGTCTGACCTGGTCTCCCCACTTCTCTGGCCTTTTCTATAAACCTGACTCTCTCCTTCACTCTGCTGTGGTCACACAAGTTACTCCCTGCTGCTCAGAAATGCCAGACATGTTCCTGCCTCAGGGCCTTTGCACTCACTGTTCCCTCTGCCTGAAATACTTACTCTCTCCCCCCAAATATTGAACTTTTCCCCTCTCTCTTCACCTTCAGGTCTCTGCTCCATGTCAGTATCCTCTGAGGAACACCAATCCCACCATTCCCTTCCTCACTTTCCTTCTTAGCACCAGCCACCTCCTGACTTATTCTACATACATTTTATCTTTTTACTGATTATCGCTAACGAGAAGGTGAGCTCCATGGTGTCAGATCCTTCATCGCTCTTAGAGTCCAGAATGGTGCCTGGAACATAATAGATGCTGACTAAGTCACGAATGAATGAATGATGAATGAATCAGTGTTTAATTGGGAAACTGGGCAAAACAGAGCAGTCATGAAAGCCCCAATGCTAACTGAAATGGACCACATGAAAGAGTTCCATGCAATCTTTTTTTTTTTAAGCTCCCAATCTTCATGCTTTTTGAAGAAACAAAATAAACACAGTTTCATCAGTCTCGAGTCTTTAAAATGAGCCTTTCTTTGCCTGCTCAGCAGTCACTGGAGCTCCTGGTCCCCTGGACACCCATCTGGTCTTGGAGTCGTTTGCACTTTGGAGAAAGCGAGGCCGGTGTGAGAAGTCGCTGCCTCTGTCGGTCAAGGCCAAGATACACAGCACCAAATGTCAGCCAGAGACGGGCCGTGTAATAAGGGGCTGCTGTGCTGGAACATTTTGCTTAATTGGAAGGCGAGGTTAACAGCAATGAGGAAATTAACATGGACGTCCAACGGCTTATGAAGCAGATGCTGGAAAATAAATAGAGCAGAGGGCGTCCAACTAGCTCAGCCTGACTGTCATTTACTTATTTCTTAGAGTGACGGAGCAACATGGGGGAGCGGCAAGACGTGTTTGCAGAAAGTCACGGCCGTGGAGTAGGGTTGAGGATTCCGGGGGAAGTCCAGTTGCCCACTCTCCAGCTGTGCAGCCCTTGGCGAGGTCCCTAGATGACCCCTCCACAGTTTGTAAACATGGGACTCCATTGAAGAGAAGCCTTGCTGCCCGTTTAAGCCCCTGAGGTTTGGGGGGTGTTTGTCTTGTCTGTCCTGATGGACGCAGATTCTCCTGTGGTCGCCAGAATAACAGCCTCTGCAAAGCTGTCCACATCCTAATCCCCAGAGCTTGTGAACATACTATTTTACACGGCCAAGGGTCTTGGGATAGGGAGATTAACTGGATTATTCAGATGGGCCCAGTGTGATCTCAGAGTCCTTAAAAGAGGAATGCCAGGTGGCTCAGTGGTTGAACGTTGACCTATTAACTAGGAGATCATGGTTCAATTCCCCACATGCCCAGATTGTGGGCTCCATCTCCAGGAAGGGGCATGCAGGAGGCAGGCGATCAATGATTCTCTCTCATCATTGATGTTTCTGCTTCTCCCTCTCCCTTCCTCTCTAAAATCAATGAAAAATATATTTAAAAAAAAAAAGAGGGAGGAAGGTGGGTCAGAATCAGAAAAGGTGAAGTGACCAAAGAAGTAGAGAGAGAGAGGTGGGAAGATGGTGCACCTCTGGGGTGAGGATGGGGGATGCACCATGAGCCAAGGAAAGCAAGTGGCTTCTGGAAGCCAGAAAAGGCAAGAAAATGGGTTTTCCCTAGAGTGGCCCTGTCGACCCATTTTAGACTTCCGACCTCCACAACTGCAAGAGCATAGACTTGTGGTTTAGGACACCACGTTTGTGGTCATTTGTTCCAGAAGGAATTTGAAACTGATGTCTCCTGGTGTTTTTTGTAAAAAACAAACAAAAAAAATGTCAGTTTCTTTTGTCCATTTCTTTGATATACCTGGGTGTTTCTCAAATTTTGATTTTTAAACAAAGAATGTATTCTATAAAATTGTTTTCTTTCTTTTTTAAAAATATATTTTACTGATTTTTTACACAGAGGAAGGGAGAGGGATAGCGAATTAGAAACATCGATCAGCTGCCTTCTGCACACCCCCTACTGGGGATGTGCCTGCAACCAAGGTACATGCCCTTGACCAGAATCGAACCTGGGACCGACCCTTCAGTCCGCAGACCGACGCTCTATCCACTGAGCCAAACCGGTTAGGTCAAAATTGTGTTGTTTTCTTTTTTAAGAGTGAAAATGAAGTTTCTGAAAAATGAAAATTCTGCTTTCTGATTTAAAGAAACTTTCACGCAAAACGTCTGAAATGCCCGAGGTTAAAGACACAGTATCACTCATTCATCCATCACTCCCAGGTTAATATAACGCTCCGGGTACTTGCCGTCCATCCTCCCCGTGACCTTTTTGTTGAATTGGCCCAGGCACAGTTAGTGGTTGGCTGGGGACGAGAGCTCTCAGACCTGCCTGAAGGAACTCACAGAGATGGGACCCTTATACTGAGAAGAGGTGAACTCCCCTCACCCGACCCCGATTTGCCCCGACCATAAACGTGCACTCCTGCTGCCTTGAGATCTGCAGCTGCAGGAAATGGCATGACAGTCACCTTGCAGGGTGGCTCCTGGTCTCAGAGCCCTGATGTCACTTTGCCTTTTGCTCCCCTGTTTTTAACCCAGGAGGAGGGTAGAGAAAGTCACAAACCACCAGCACAATGAATAGTCCTCAGCCTCGCCAACCTTTGTCCAGCCCGTCTGCACACTGCCTGCATTTATAGCTAAACCCCTTCCCTTTTCATCTCTCTCCCCAGGAACCCGGGGCTGGAGCAGGCCGTGCACTAGGCAGGATTCCTAATGGCTGCTTTGATTGATCAGGTCTGAGCCATTCTCTCCATTTGGTCAGAAAGGTTACCTAGCTCCAGAAACAATCGGTGGATCACTAATGCATGCAGACAAGTTTTCACCCTGTTCAGACTCCAGGACATTTTATAGACAGGCTGCCAAGTCATTTTAAAGCCGTGAACATTCAAGTGGCTTTTGTAGCTGAGCCCATGCTGAAACATACCAATTTCAAGCCTTTGAGCTGCTCTGATTCTTCATAGCCTGCTAATAGGGATGTGGGGACAGGAAGTCGTGATTAGATGTCTTCCATTTAGGGCAGCAGAAATAGAACATCTGATAGAAATAGATGGAGAGCTGTCATTAACCTTCACAATGACACCTACCTCTACAGGGGCCTATGGAGACACAGGCTGGAAATGCCATCTTTAAAGATATCTCTGAACTTAATGGGCACTCGACTTGGCAAACACTGACACTGGTCTATGCTAGGGCTCCCTGAATTCCCACTTCAAAGACAATCATTTTTAAGTGGGCAATTGGCACAGGGGGGTGGAGTGAGAATAAGAGGAGTGCAGAGGGAAAGGAAAGAGCTCATTAAGGAGTCCTTTTCACCATTCACTCCAAGAGGATGAAAGAATGGAAAGTTAGCGAAAGCCCAGGGTTCATCAGAAATTCATTCTCAGAAGCTGACATTTATTCTGAGCAGTGACTATTACATGTTCATACTAAACCTCCCATTTTGAGTTTCAAGCACACAACCCCCCATCCTCTAGTAACTATACCCCAGTAGTCACTCTCCATTTCTAGGGTTCAGCCTGAACTTCAGGTCTGGGTCTAAGGGTGGGACATGTAACCTGGACTGGTCAATCAGATGGCCAGTCCCCCAGACCCGGAAGTGATTCAGGATGAGCACACAAGAGCGGATCCAAGCAGAGTGAATCCACTGTCTGGAGCAGAGGGACTGGAAAAGATGGTCCCTGGGGCAGGCTGCTGGGTGTCCCCACCCCTCCCCACTCCACCCCCCAGCAGAGCCCCACCCCCAGTGTAGAGGAGGACAGTACATTACTTGCTCTCCCATCATCCTTTGCAGTGAGTCCTGGTCACATGACCCAGTCCAGCCAGTTGCATCTGAAGGAGCTCCTATGGGGGAATGGGATGACAAGGATCATGGGAAAGAGTTGCCTAATATGGAAAAAGAGAGATGTGCTTGACAAGAGGTTTCCTTTTCTACTTTCACTGGATGCCACCTGTGAGCACAACATGCTTAGAGATGGAGCAATTTGGGAATATACTAGATAGACTAACAGAAATCCACTCAGAACCTTACATTTTGAGTTCCTGAATCACTCTCAGAATTACCATAGTCTTCGGGTTAAATGTGTGGGGTGGGATGGGTGTGGGGAGAAGGAAACTCATATTTAAGCTACTTTTTAGATTGAATTTTTATTATTCCAGTCAAATTATTTTAAGTAAAATAAAAATATGTATGGTTTGGGAGTTATCCCAAGCCTTTAACCACCCCATAGAGCCCAGGAATGACACTATCATAAGCAGAGCTGACATAAACAGAATCCTGATGACATTGTTTGAGCTCCTGAATCCACTGATACCTAAAGCCTTGCCTCTGAAATTTTCAGGTACATGAATCGATGCATTTTACTTTTTCTTAAATTAGGGTTGAGTTCCTCTTACAATTTACTACCTTAAAATTTAAAACTTCTACATAGTAACAGGCCATTTAAAATGTAAAGATATATGCCCAAAGATATTCTCTACAGTATTATTTATAGTGGCAAAATTAAATGAATAAAAGGATGAATACACAAAAAGAAAATATCTACATATCTACAACAGAATGGTTAAATCAAATATAGCCCATTTATACTATAGAACTCATACTACTTATACTATGTACTACAATGGCATCATGTAAAGGAATAAGGTAGGCCAACGTGTAGTCACAGAGGATTATATCCAAAACATCTATAATGTGAATAAAGAATAATATTCATATAGATACTAGATGCACAAAATTTGTGCAAGAATAGGCCTTCCTTCCCCCAGCTGCTGGCACCATCTTCCCTCCAGCACCCGGAACCCGGGCTTCCCTTGCATCCCTGGCTTCATCCAGAAGGTTGTCTGGAAGGACATCCAGAAGGACGTCCAGTCTAATTAGCATATTATGCTTTTATTATTATAGACTAGAGGCCCAGTGCACGAAATTCATGCATGGGGGGAGTGGGTGTGTGTCCCTCAGCCCAGCCTGCACCCTCTCCAATCTGGGATCCCTCTCACAATCCAGGACTGCTGGCTCCCAACCACTTGCCTGCCTGCCTGCCTGCCTGATCGCCCCTAACCACTCCCCTGTCAGCCTGATTGCCCCCAACTGCCTTCCCCTGCTGGCCCGGTCACCCCTAACTGTCCTCCCTTGCCAGCCTGGTCACCCCCAACTGCCCTCCCCTGCAGTCCTGGTCGCTCCCAACTGCCCTCCCCTGCAGGCCCGGTCACCCCTAACTGCCCTCCCTTGCCAGCCTGGTCGCCCCCAACTGCCCTCCCCTGCAGGCCTGGTCGCCCCCAACTGCCCTCCCCTGCAGGCCTGATCGCCCCCAACTGCCCTCCCCTGCAGGCCTGATCGCCCCCAACTGCCCTCCCCTGCAGGCCTCGTCGCCCCCAACTGCCCTCCCCTGCAGGCCTGGTCACCCCCAACTTCCCTCCCCTGCAGGCCTGGGTCCCCCTCAGCTGTCCTCCCTTTCAGGCCTGGTCCCTCCCAACTGCCGTCCCCTGCCGGCCATCTTGTGTCCACATGGGGGTGGCCATCTTGTATGTTTGGAGTGATGGTCAATTTGCATATTACTCTTTTATTAGGAAGATATTCATATCTTATACATATGTGTATTTTCATGCCCATTTTATAGAGGTATGCACATAGAAAATAGTCTAGAAGAATTCATATTGAAATAGTAATAGTGCTTAGTATGAGAAGTTGAATACGTTTGTGAGAGAGGAGAGTATTTTTACCCTATACACTTCCAAACCATTTCAATTTCAATAAGAATATATGTTTATATTACTTATGAAATTAAAATAAAATGCTCCCCCCCCCCAAAAAAATCTAAAATGTCTGTTATTCTAAGTGGGTTCTACTTAATATAAACCATTCCTAACAAAGAAAGAAAACTGAATGGCAAAAGGCAGATTGGGCACTTGGACGTGCAGCACTGAAGCTGGCAAGTTCCGCTTGGCTGCCTGTCCCTCTGTCCTCAGTCTCCAGCCAGCCCATCCAGAGGCACCTTGTCCTCGGCCTAGCCTGGTCCTACACAGGCGGGACCCACCTCTGCTCCCTGCCAGCAAGTCCCAGCACCTTAGAATGGGTCTCTAAGCCCCAAGCTGGACAGAGCCTTTTTGCTGAGACCTTCTGGGCCTCGTGCCAGCCTCATCCAGCCTGGACTAACTCCTGTCTTTAAAGGAATCAGGTGCACCTCCTTCAATGAGCCTCCATCACACCTGGGAAATAAGAAGTTAGATTAATCTGTTCCTTATACATAAAGCTGTCACTCAAGACAGTATAATAATTCAGTACAATGCACCAAACTAGCCTGGCCAGCGTGGCTCAGTGGTTGAGCCTTGACCTATGAACCAGGAGGTCACGATTCGATTTCTAGCCAGGGCACATGCTGGGATTGCAGGCTCAATCCCCAGTAGGGGGCATGCAGGAGGCAGCCGATCAATGGTTCTGTCTCATCATTGATGTTTCTATCTCTCTATCCTTCTCCCTTCCTCTCTGAAATCAATAAAAATATATATTTTTAAAAAGCACCAAACTAGCCAACATGCTCACTGTTCTAGAATAGTCTCAACATGCTCACTTTCTAGAATAACAAGGTTTGCAGCGACTACAGTAGCAGGCGTCTCTTCACGTACTTGCTCACTATTTGAGGAGAAGAATGTCTTGCTCTGAGAACAAACTCTCCTCGTGTCCTGGTCAACAGTGCCTCTCTGTCTCTCCTTGGCACCGACCTGGCATCATACTCCAGGACAGATAGAAAATGTGGGGGAGGTGGGAGATCCCGCAGGGCCTTGGTCAGCTCGGCTGCTATAACGGAGTACATAGACCTGGTGGCTTGTAAGCAACTTCTATTTCCCACAGTTCTGGAGGCTGGAAGTTCGAGATCAGGGAATCATCTTGGTCAGGTTCTGGTGAGAACCCCTTCCGGGCTGCAGACTTCCATCTTCTCGTTTCACCCTCACTTGGTGGCAGACAGAGGGGAACGAACTCTCCTGTGACTCTTTAAGGGCAGAAATCCCACTCATGAGGACTCCACTGTGCGGAGCCAGCACGGCCACGGGTGAGCCTGAGAGGGGGCGGTGAAAGATGGAGAAAAAACAGACAAGAGAAGAAAGCTGGGCGCTAGGTGGGACGCTGCCCTCTCTGATGGACAGAACCATGGCCTGCAAGCCGAGTATTTTATAGGCAGATTCCACGAGGCAAGGTAAGGGCATGGTTACAACGTTCTCGCGGGTTTCAAATCTACTCAGTTACATGCACCTGATCAAGCTTTGTTTACTTGCTGCACCTCCTGAAGCCCATATCACTCAGCCACATGGGACCACAGGTTCGGATCATAAGGTCAAGCTTACAACTATAGCCTTTGGCTGTAATTGTGCTGGGACTTGCACATGGCTTTGCCCAGAGAGGATCGTGCCCTCTCATTAGTCCCAGGCTTGAACCTGTCCAAACGCTGTAGCCACTCTCCACACTCCACCCTCATGACCTCATCTAATCCCAGTCACCTCCCAAAGGCCCCACCTCCTAATACCATCATGTTGGGGGAGGGGAGGGGTTCCACATATGAAGTGGGGACACAAACATTCAATCCATAACTTCTTGTAATGTCATTGGCTTTTACTCTGAGGGAGATGAAAAGCCATTGGCTGCCTTGAGCTAAGTGGCAGGAGATGACTCAACTGTTGGCAGGCCCCTGGGGGCGGGGGGTGGCCTATGGGGGTAGACAGTTTACAGGCACCTGGAGAGGAACAGGAGACCAGTGGGGAAGCACCTGCAAGAACCCATGATGGAGGTCGGCCATGGTGGTGGAGGTGGAAATGTGGAGAAGCAGACAGATTCCGGGTCTGTTCTGAAGGTGGAGACCACGGATTTGTTGCCAGGTTGAGGTTGAGGGGAAACAGAGAGGAATGAGGGATGACCATGGCACAGGGCTCCTGGGCACAGCTGCTCTAAGGAGGGAGCTCTGAGACAGAGATGTCCTGAGAAGGAGGCCAGACAGTCATTCAGACCTGTGACCCCACAGCTGTCCATTCTTCTGCCAGGACTTTCTTGTCCTGCACCATAATCATCTCTTCGCATGTCTCTCCCAGCTGTGGGTTCTCAAGGGCAGGAAGGCCTGTGCCCTCCGTCTCCCTGGGGCTGGTGTCACAATCAGGGCCTGGAAAACAGAGCCCTCAGTTTGTGGAAGAAATAAATAGCAGGTACAGAGAGGCTGAGCAGACATATGGTGGATGCAACCAACCATAAAATTCTCAGCAAAAAGTAAGAAAATAGGAAAGGGAAAAAATCTAGCTTGAGTCAGATTTTTTTTAAAAAAAACCATGTTTTGTTATTGTTCTGGCTGTTTTGAACAAGTGCTTGGCGACTTGGCATATCCATTAGAACTAGGACGTGAATCCCGCTGATCGGTCTTAGGAATCTAACTTGGGGAAGACACACAGGTGCGCACACACACAAAGATGCTCACTGCAGGCTTGTCCAGAAGAGGCAAAACCTGGAAAGAACCCAGATGTCTACTAGTATTATCAAGCAAATGAATAAACAATTATGGCACTGATATTACAAAGGAATACTATACAGTGAACAAAAGAAAAGTTCAGAACCATATGTATCAACATGAATCTCAAAAACATACTGTTGAGTGAGAAAAGCAATTAGGAAAATGATATAGCATGTTTCCATTTACATGTAACATCTACACCAAAAAGATACCTGTTGTTTTTATTTAATTATAATTTTTATCAAAGTCATAGTGGATTATAGGATGATAGGTCTGATAACTAAAAAACTGCAGGTCACAGAAAAAGAAACCATCAACAAAACAACAAGAACGCCCACTGCATGGGAGAACATATTTGCCAATGTTATCACCGATAAGGGTTTAATCTCCAACATTTACAGGGAACTCATACAACTTAACCAAAGGAAGATAAACAACCCAATCAAAAAATGGGCAATGGACCTAAATAGATATGTTTCAAAAGAAGACATGAGGAAGGCCAAGAGACATATGAAAACATGCTCAAAGTCACTAATCATCTGAGAGATGCAAGTCAAAATGACAATGCGGTACCATCTCACACCTGTCTGAATGGCTATCATCAACAAATCAACAAACGACAAGTGCTGGAGAGGATGTGGAGAAAAAGGAACCCTCTTGCACTGCTGGTGGGAATGCAGACTGGTGCAGCCACTGTGGAGAACAGTATGGAGTTCCCTCAAAAAAATAAAAATGGAACTCCCATTTGACCCAGTGATCCCACTTCTAGGAATATATCCCAAGAAACAAGAAACACCAATCAGAAAGGATATATGCACCCCTATGTTCATAGTAACACAATTCACCATAGCTAAGATTGGAAACAGCCTAAGTGCCCATCAGCAGATGAGTGGATTAAAAACCTGTGGTACATCTACACAATGGAATACTATGCTGCGGTAAAAAAGAAGGAATTCTTACCATTTGCAACTGCATGGATGGAACTGGAGAGCATTATGCTAAGTGAAATAAGTCAGTCAGAGAAAGATAAATATCACATGATCTCACTCATTTGTGGAATATAATGAACAACATAAACAGATGAACAAAAACAGATCCAGAGACAGAAGCATCAATCAGACCGTCAAACCTCAGAGGGAAGGTAGGGGAGGGTGGGGGCAAGGGGGAGAGATCAACCAAAAGGACTTGTATGCATGCATATAAGCCTAACCAATGGACACAAACAACAGGGGGTAAGGGCATGAGTGGGGGGGGGCAATGGGGAGGATAAGGACACATATTTAATACCTTAATCTATAAAGAAAAAAAGGAAAAAATAAATAAAAAACTGCAGGTCCATGCACCACTGATTTCTGTTCTCCAGAAATAACCATTTTTAGCAATTTTAGCATTTCTATGAGTATCTACCTTTGTATTTTTTCAGTAATATGTTTATATTGCTACTTGTTCATTTTTTTCTGGGTCATTACCTACTGTTTTCCTTTTGTAAAAGAAAATTATGAGGATTTAGTTCTTAGATCAGCCCTGCTCACACCATATAGAGCATGGGCTCTGGAGCCAGACTACCTGAGTTCAAATTCTGCCCAGCAGGTGACCCAGAGTAAGTCATTCCACCCCTCTTGGTCAGTCTCCCCAGCTGTAAGGTGGGAATGATGAGTATGTGCCTCGCGGAGTGGCTGGGAGAATTAGACCAGTGAACATGCAGGAAACACAGGGAACTAAGCTCATGAGCCTAAGGAAATGTTCGTTAAACAAATAAAACAGTTTGCAGCACAGGTTCCCTCTTCAGCCGATTTGGGCCCATGGCCACCACTGAGCATCTGCCCTGGTCCAACCTCCTTACTCTACAGATGGGGGCTCGTTTGGGGCCCAGAAAGAGGAGGGCACCTGCTCGGGCATGCAGACAGCTCCTTGGTCCTAGAAAGGTCTAGGACTGGAATTTCCTTTGGATGCATTTCAGCCATTAAATCCGTGTGCCCTGGAAGCCAAGCAGCTCATTTCCGTTGAAGACAGAGAGGTCAAAGCTCCCTCAAACTATAGATACTTCTCTAATTGCCTGGCCTGCCCCGAATTCATCGTGATCATTAGCAGAGCCCCCTGTGCTCCGGCTGAGAGAGGAGAGGGAGGCCCAGACATATCATTGCTCATCTAAATTTTTAATAATGCTCCGATCTTCAGATCATCGGGGTAATCAAACCCAAATTAGCCTGATACTCAAAGCCTCAGAATAACAAGGGGAGTGAAAGGGATAATGTTTCTTTAATGAAAATTTCATCAATGCAGATTTCTCATTGAATGTTAAGGGTCTTGGCGTGACGCCAGCATCAGAGCAGACTGCTGTGACATTGACCTTTGTCAGAGGGAGACCAAGTGCAGAGTCTGGCTGACTTCACCTGCTCAGAGACAACCCAGGTGGCCGTCCTTGCAGCTCAAACGAAGGAAGACCTTGAGCCAGGGGGCAAGTCAGCTCAACCCCCAAACCTCCCCCACCCACCCTCCACCCAGCCAGTCCTTTCCAGGTTCCTCTCCAAGCTCCAGGTCTCAGCCCCTCCCTCGTTTCTCAGTGTCTCAGCTCCTCACTGTCCCCCACCTGCTCCTCCTGAGACCTCCCATACCTGGCTCAATAGCACCTCCCTTCTCCAGCTGCTCAGGCCTCATCCTGGGAGTTGTCCTTGATTTGTTTGTTTTCCTCTTCCTTCCTCTATTCCACCCACCAGCCTGGCCTTCACAGATAAATCCCAAAGCTGGCACTGGCAACCCTATAGTGCTACCCTCCCCACCCCATGGTGGCCTTCTCATGGGTCCAGCTGCTTCTGTCCTCGTCCCCAGTCTATCTGTACACAGGGTCTGAGAGTCCATATAAAACTCAGAGCACATCACCCCTCTGCTCAGACCTGTCCCATGGCTCCGGTTATGCACAGTGAACGTTAACATCCTTGCAGTGGTCTACAAGGTCTCACATGGATCCGGCTATGTCACCTGACCGCAGCCGCACACAGTCTGCCTCCCACGTCCCTGCAGCCACTCTGGCCCTCCCTGCTCCTCACCAGCAGGCTTCGCACTGGCTGTGCCCTCTGCCTTGAACCATCTCCCCCCAGGATCCATGTGTCCCTGCCTCGTTTCCTCAGGACACTTGTCACCATCTCAGTGAGTCCCTCCCTGGGGGGTCCACTTAACCACTCCTATTACTCCCTCGCTATCCTGCTGCACTGCTCCTGGCCGACATCACCACTGGCCCATTATATCCCTGATCATGGATCCTTCTCATGTTCGTGGTCTCTCTCGCTGGCTAACATGTGAGGGATCCAGGACCTTGTTTGCTTTTCTTCTCTGCTTCCTTGAAGAGAGCTTAGTGCCCAGAAGGAGTGCAATGCGATTTGCTGGGTGAAGACATACATCAGAGCAAAGTTGGACATGCCTTTTAGAATAAGTACTAATGGAGCACCTACTATGTGTCAGGCTGGTTCAAGGTCCTGGAACACACTAGAGCAGCGGTCGCCAACCTTTCGGACCTCACAGACCACCGGTTGGCAACCGCTGCTCTAGAGAAGAAAAGAGAAAGAGGCCCTGCCTTCGTGGGATGACCTGACCTCCACGTGGACACTACTCAAGCAAGCAGGCAGCTGACCAGCATCAGCTGCAGACAGAGCTGGGGGAACGCACTTCCACAAACAGGCCCTCTGAGCTGAGCTCTAAGAATGAGAACAATCCACCCATTTGAAGATTGGGTGAGGAGTGCAAAGGGTTAGCTTTTCCTAAAAAAAAAAAGGGGGGGGAGGCCTTTGCCTTCAGCCACAGTGACCAAGGGGGACAATATGAGATGGAGGGGGTCCTGCTGGGCCTCATATAATAATAGAGCTAATGTTCATTGAAATTTACCATGTGCCACTTCACATATATCATCTCATTTAATCCTCACAACAGCCTGAGAAGGTAGGTAGTGTGATTAGCCCCATTTTACAGATGCAGAAACTGGTTAATTCGTTATTACTCAGCCAGTTGCAATAGTGCTCTTTAACATGATAATGCTCCAAGCCCAGTGACTTACAATAACCCATGCTTCTCAGGGCACATTGCCGCCGGTCCTCTTTTTCCATGAGTTAAATTCTTGAGGGATTTGCCTCACCCTGTTCTTGCCCAAGTCCCTCTGACCAGCT
>NW_005871138.1:1792469-1870424 GCF_000147115.1 Myotis lucifugus
GATTCATGGAGGAAGCTGAGGTGCCAGCGATCCTTCAAAGAGCACCTAACCAACACCATCCCCCACAACCCCAAACCACAGGAGGAGGCTGCGTTCTCACAGGACCCTGCGGGGCTGCCATTTGGACTTGAGCAAGGCTGTGCTCTCGGCCCCAGCCTCCTCCATGAGCCCGTGCTGGAGACTGGGAAATAAATTTAACTGCAAAAAAAAAGTCAAGATTTTGATGCTGGGTTTAATCAAGGGCCCATTTTTCATTGGTCCAGCTGCAGTACTTCTCAGAAGACTCAAGGCGTTCAGTTTTTACACTAAGACTTTTTTTTAGTGCAATTTAGAGAAAGAAGAAAGAGGAAAAAGGGGGAGAGAAAAGTGAGCAGGAGAAAAAGGACTTTCAACATCCATATGAGAAAGGATAGGTTCTCAGATCTCAGTCCAGAGGTTGCACTGACAGGACACACACATTCAGCCAGTTTTGCCGTTTAAACTCTGGAGATGTTGGGGGCTCGATGTCAGATGTTGGGCAGAGAAACATGCACATAAGAACTGAGTTTTGTCTGCATTATCCCTTATGGGACGTTGGTAACTTTCTCTCCTCGGCATCGGCATCAGAAAGACCCCTCAGACGTAGCAGCCCTACTGTGTGCCAGTGTGAATGTCTCAGCACATATCAGGCCATCGCAGCCCTCCCAGCACCTCTGAAGGAAGCACTGCTCTCAGGCCCACTCCCAGGGACCAGAGAGCTTTCTCAGTCAGACCTGCCCTGGGAGTAGGGATGAGAGCCCAGTGCATCCCCATCCACCAGCCCCTCTTTCTCCAAAGAGACACCCTGAAGGAGTCAGCCGCTTCATATTCTGGGCAAATAAATGATACGTTCCGTTGTCGTTGGCCTTCGGGGACCCAACCTGGACGTACATAGAGGGTTCTCAACGAGGGTGCGCCTGGCTTTCCTGGGTGAGTCCACTTCTGGAGGGAGCCAGAGTGGGGACCTGGCACCTCGAAGCTCCCCTTGTCTCCCAGGTGAGACCCTGTGCGGATCCTGCTGGCTCCTCGCCCACCTGCCCCCAGCCAACCACCGCCCGGCACACCCCACAGTCAGAGCAGAGAACGGACAGCCACAGGCAGCGGGTCCTCAAGAGGCACCCCGCCAACATCGAGAAGTGAACGCCGGCCTGTGTGTGAGAACCTGAGACCTCCTCGCTGTGGGTCATTGTGCCTCTTCCCTGGCAACAAATAATTAAAACCGAAAAACAAGGGCATTGTGTTCTGATGATCTGGAGCTTCTTTCATTGTTACATGTATCCAGTGACACAAAGCAGTATCCGCATTAAGCAAAGCTTCAGCGTCAGTGAAAAAATGGTTTTGCCAAGACCCTGCCTTATCTTTCAAAGACAACCCTCGTCCTCGTGGCTTTGGCGCATGGAAGCCGCTGGTTGGAAAGATAGGAATGGGCGAAGGTCTTTTTTCCCCTGAGATACAGCGTTGTGATACTTGGATACAAGCAGATTTCATCCACTAACAGCAGATACATCAACCGACGGGAATTACTCTTAGGGGCCATTGGGGAAGCAGATAGGAATTATTCTTTCCTTCTAAACAAAATTTTGTGTTGCGACAGCATCCTAGGAGGCAAACAAGGGAGGGCATGAACATAACTCTAAGACAGAAAGAAAACCACTGTGTTTTTAAAGAAATATGTGCACAGTAAGTGAGAGAATGCATAACAGAATGTGTTTATGGATTCTGAGTTGTGCCAAAACCAAAACAATTTTTAAGAAAATATTTGAAGCATCATCGGTAACCTTGAACAGATTGTGTTCCAGTGTCTTTAGTATTCAATGGGCCACCCAGGGATTAAAGCAGTATTTAAGAAGGAATGGAAAGTTAAGCTAGAGCGAATGTCCTGAGCTCCTAACCAAAAGGAAAAGTGTGGGGACAGAAAAGAAAGTCTGGATCGAGCAACTGGGTGATGAGTGGGCGTGGGTATGTGCTCAGTGTTGGCGAGGTGCAGAGGGTTTGGGTATGTCTCCTGTCCCCAAGGATATCACAGGATAGTGGGGAAACACAGCTATGACCTGAGAGTTACAATTTGATGGGTGATGAAAAACTAATCAGAACGTGTTATTTGAACACTTAAGTGATAAAGATGAGTGTGGATTTCTATTAGATCTTGGATAGACCCAAAATTTTGCACAATGAGGCCCCTGCCATCTTTCTGGTCTCATTCTATGTGACAACCCCTTCTTGCCCACCCTTCTGAGAACTCCAGCCACTTCGGTCATTTTTAAGTTCTTCAATGTGACCAGTTCTGTTCTACCTCAGGGCCTTTGCACAGGCCGTTCCTTCCATCGTAAATATCTTGTCTTCCACACCTTCAGCCAACTAGCCCCTTCATCTCTTGGGGCCCAACTTAATTGTCACTTCTTCTAATAGACCTTCCCTGATGAAGTATACCCTGTCCAAAGTATACCCCCCGATATTCTCCATCTCACTTCATGATTTTTTTTTCATTCAACACATTTTACAGACTGCCTAACAATATTCCAGGCACTTTTCTAGAAGCCAGAGATAAAGCATCAAGCAAACCAACAAACACTGTGGCGCACGACGCTTGTGGAGTTTCTGTTTTATTTAGTGGAAGAAAGGAGTAGCCCCAATGGAAACTGATAGAGGACATTAGGTGCCCTGGAGGTCAATAAAGCAGGAAGGAGAGAGCAGTGCTCTATCTCCGGCTCTGCTCTTGGGGAACCCAAGTGGGGACACTGTTCATAGTGTCGATCTCGAAAATATTGGGGACCCTCTGGGCGTATAAGATGCAGTGGGGTTGAACCTACTTCACCTGGAATTTGTGATGGTCGCTGGGAACCAGGACACTCACCCGAGGATATATCCTGACATCATCACACACTCTGCTTTCTTTCCTAGGACTACTTGGCTCTTCCAGTTTTATTTCTCTTCCACTTAGCGGCTGTCTGCTTCCCCTGGGCAGCACAATTCACAGGGGAGCTTTATAACAACCTTTACATTCTCCATTCTATGGCGAGAAAGAACAATGGTGGGTGCGTGAGTCTTAACAGAGACAAAAGATGCCCCCTCTTTTGTTCTGGCTTCAGAGACCCTGCGACAACATGGCGGGATCTGCATTGACTCCGGCTATACCACATCCAAGTGGACCCCCCCCACACACACACTTTTTTTTAAACAGTTCTCTAAGAATTTTTTTTCTCTGCAGGTGATTCATCTTTTTCCTCATCCACTTTGAACATATAAAATTCAACATACATCAAACATAGCACCAACTAATTTCCAAGTATTCACCATTAATGAGGGCCCTTTCCAGGCTTCCAAGTGCCCTCTCTTATAACTAACTTGCAGCATTTTCATAATAAAGAGTAGTTAGCATGCTTTAAATCTTCACTGATTTAGAAATTATTTCCAAGAAATCCACTAGTTGATTTGTTACCAGTATGGGGTGTTTTTTTTTTCTTCATTTGAAGTCTGCTTTACAAAATCATCTATCTATATAAAACCCTAATATGCAAATAGACCGAACAGTGGAACAACCGAACAACCAAATGACCTTCTCCACCTCCCCCTGCTCCTGAGGGGCAATCGGGGCCAGCAGCCGACTCTCGCACCCACTGCCGGCAACAGCCCCACTCGCACCCGCTGCTAGTGCCGGAGCTGCCACTCGCAACCGGTGCCGGAGCCGCCGCTCGCACCCACTGCCAGTGCCGGACCTGCTCGCACCCATAGCCAGCACCAGAGCCACCACTCGCACCCACTGCCAGCACCCAGCACTGGTCCCGATTGCTCAGTGCCGGTTCCAATCACTTGGCACCATCAATGATCTCTGAGGGCTTCTCCACCCTCAGGGGCGATCAGGACAGCAGCTGCCACTCGCACCCGCTGCTGGCACTGGCCCCAATCGCTCTGCACCATCAGCAGGTGCGAGTGGGGCTGGCGCCATCAGTGCATGGGAGTGGAGGCAGCGGGGGCGGGGCTGCCGGCAGACAGGGGACCAGGGGCCGCAGAGGATGGGCTGAGACCCGCCCCTGTGCCCACCGCAGCCTTGCGGCCCACAATTCCTTTCAAGGTCCATGAATTCGTGCACTGGGCCCCTAGTTTTCTTATCTCCTCCAACTAGAGTAATAGTTGTTAATTCAGATTGTAGCTGAAACAGTGATGACAAAGGTTATGATGATGGTGATGGTGATGCTCATGACAAAGGTGGTGGTGATGGTGTTGGTAGTGGGGCTGGTAATGATGAATATGATGGTGATGTTGATGGTGATGGTGTAGTGGGCGTGGTGAAGGTGATGGTGATGCTGTTGATAGTGGGGATGATGATGATGAAAATGATGGTGATGTTGATGATAGTGGTGGTGGTGATGCTGATGACAAAGGTGATGCTATTGATGGTGGAGATTGTGATGATGAATATGATGGGTGATATTTAATGGTGGTGGTGGCAGTTCCCCACACTTCGGGAAACATTGACTGAAGATAGGAGATATTAGCTGTGGATGGTTTACTAATACAAAATATTCTTTTCATATTTTAATCCCGTAGTGCATCAGCTTACAATTTTAACCTTATTAAAGTATTCATGGGTAATCACTTAAGAACCTAATTTGAGGACCTTAACCAGTCAGAAACACCTGAACCCAGATGGGTCCTGCCAACCCAAAATTGAGGTCATGTTACGGGTCAGGTACTCCTTGAATGGTGCTTCAGAAGTGGTTGTCATGGACGTTTCTAGGAGAAGCATTGTCTCAGCCCAAAGAGAACCATTAGGGATTTCTGACTTGGGTCCACTGTGGAGCTTTTTGGGAAAAAAGTCCATGCCTAAACATACACCATGTAGGGGAATCTCCTTCTTAAAAAATGAGCCCTTCTTTATTTACTCTGAGTAGGAACAACTCCAAAGAAGCCCATCGCACCCATCACATCATGAGTAGACATCAGCTTTCACAAAAGTATCTCAGGGTGGGCTCACCAGGTGGAAGCTTGCTCTTGCCATCTGTGAGAGGGACCTCCGGACCCCTTTCGTCTAAAGCAGGCCAGCCAAGTTCACAAGCCACCTCCACAAGCCAGGCCAGTATCCAGGGACCTGCTTCTATGGGGATGACCAGGAAGAAGACATAAATGAAGTGTTTGCTCACCTGGGAGCCACTGCATCCCAACTTCCCTTTATTTTTCCTCCAAAATAAATAAATAACTCATGCAATACTTTCACCTATCATCTAAGGCAAGAATGAAACAGGTACAGAAATGAATATACTAATCAGGATCCACTAGCAGGCATGCCACCTTCTTTCATTAGAGACTATAATTTGGGTGCTGTGATTTTCAAAGCCAGTGTTGCCATCTAATTTAGAAGCATTTCATTTGGCATCACATGGAACCCTAAAATAACATTGCTGGGAATGGATCATTTGATAAAATATTCCTAAACAGTTTCAAGATACATAACGAGGTGGGGTAGATTTTTTTTTTACAACAAACTTGGCAGAATTTTCCTCCAGTTTCCAACTTTCCAAATGTGATTTCTTTATTCCAAGATGCTTTTAAGGTTGCAAAACTGAGTTTACTGCTTACCTTCCCCCATGCTGAATTGTCTCTTTCACATTTTGCAGTTCATTTAAAACCTGAGATTGATGACCCCTTTTGTGCTGAGTCACAAGAATAGAAATGGTCAAATTTTCAATTACAGGTGAGGAAAAATGGGATGTCTGGAACTAGTATGCAGGCAACATTCAGCATATTCCTTACAAGCGTAGAAATGATACACGCTGATGACCAAGACTCTCTGGTGCTCCCCAAGAATGATCATTCTCTTGTAGTTTTTTTTCTGGCAATAAGAAAAGGGAGCTAGGGATTTTTTAAATTAAATATTTTTGTCTCTCCACATAGACCAAATGTGCTATGAATTCAATGTATGGTTCTTAGGATCTTAGCACCATCCATTATTCCTTGAACCCGAGAACAAGAAGTCCTCAGTAAATTCTTGTTGACAGCTTGATTAATGACTCTAAGAATCAGGAAATGACAGGTCTTGGTGTGGACTGGGATCACTGAAAAAAAAGAAAAAAAAAAGAAAAGCCTCAATTTCATGAAAAATAACTATTATGGGCTGGATTGTGTTCCCCCCAAATTCATGTTGACATCCTAATCTTCATTTCCTCAGAATATGATTATAATTGGAGTCAGAGACTCTAAAGAGGTAATTAAGGTGAGATGAGGTTATTCGGGTGGGCCCTAATCAATACGATTGGTGTGTCCCTCTAAGAGATTAAGACATGCACAGAGTGTTGACATCCTAACCTTCATTTCCTCAGAATATGATTGTCATTGGAGACAGAGTCTCTAAAGAGGTAATTAAGGTTAGATGAGGTTATTCGGGTGGGCCCTAATCAATACGATTGGTGTGTCCTTCTAAGAGATTAAGACATGCACAGAGGAAAAACCATGTGAAGACACAGAGAGAAGACAGCCATCCACAAGCCAAGGAGAGAAGCCTCTGGTGAAACAGTTCTGCTGATGCCTTGATCTTGGACTTCCAGCCTCCAGAACTATGAGGAAATACATTTCTGTCGCTTAAGCCACCCAGACCACGGAACTTTGTTGTGGCAGCCCTAGCAAACTAACGCAGTCGCTACCTTGCCTTAAACTGAGGCTCTGTTCTCTGAAAGCTGACATCATGTACATGCAGGCAGCCCTTGAGTGAATTATGAGAGGGTTTTACATCAAAGTCAAGGATGAGAGACCTTGGAACTTGAACTTAATTGTGCAATTTGTACCTGGTCAGATAGAGCTTCTGTAAAATGCATTGTCCCCAAAGAGTTCCAAATGATTTATAATCTCTAAGAGTAAGAAAAGTAAGCAACCTTTTTATACTAATATTTTAAAAAACCCTCCTCCAACTCCCACCACAAAAAAAGCATTTATATCATATTAGATCATATCTTGAAAACTAAGTCATCTGGATATCTAAGAAATGCTAAGCCCCAGTTCTTCTGTGGGCCAGCGTACCTATTAAGCAGTGTACCCACAGGATGCAAATACTATCAGCTTCTTCCCTGAGTTGTATACACCTGGCAACAAGAGAGTGTGAGTTAACAAAAAAATGAATAAATGAAACAAAATATTAGAAGAACCATGTTCCATTCGTGCTGAGCATGGTGCCAGCTCACTGTTCCCACATCACTGCTTTTCTTGTTTCCCTGCTCATGAACCTCCATCTCCCCTTAAATCACCCCCCTCTGAGAGCCCAGCTGCTTTCCCAGACTCCCCAGAGCGTGCCCCACGTCCCTGCTGGCACCCTCTCCCGTGAGGGTCCCACAGCCTGGGCGCGTGGAAGGGAAGGGACGCTCTGCTCTGCACTCCTGGCCGCTGGGTGGGGCACAGTGGAGGGAGAAATGCAGGAGGGGCGCTCAGGGGCAGACACAGCCCATGTCACATCGACTCCTGTAGAAATTAGAGGTGATTTAACGAGTTGGGGCGTCCAGGCCAATGTCACAGTCTGGGGGTGTTTCTCCCATGTCAACCCTCCAGGAGGGGAGCTTCTGTCATCCTAAAGTGGGTCATGAGGGGCAGCCCCCTCAGAGAGGACAGTGCTGGGCGCCTCTCCCTCTCCTCGGCCTTGATTGGATTAAGAGATGATTGTGCAGCCGAGAGAAGCAGGGAGAGGCCCCCAAGTCAGCAGAGCCCACGGCCTGTTCAAAGGACTATCAGGCACTTAAGTCTCAGAGGCGATGGGTATTGATTTCTCCTCCAGCCAACCTGCGGGACTCGGAGCCCTCCCTCCAGTGGGGATGAATGCGAGCCGCCTGCAGTGCACGGTGTGGCTGTCTGCTCCACAGACCTGCTGAACCCTGGGCCTGGGGCCCGTGGGGCCTCTCAGGGGCCCTCCACACAGATGGGGACAAGGACTGGCCCAATGGCCAGATAGACTCAAAGGTCATTGATGATTGCCAACGTCCTGGTGGTTGGTACGTCCCTGTGGCGGACCATCTGCCTGGCCTCAAGTAGGGGCTCCTGGGTCAGCTTCTAGAGCTCAGCCCCCACTCACCATCCCCTCTGCTTGGGGTCTGCTCAGGCCCTCTCCTTTCTATAGATTAGTCTCCGCTTTGGCCAAATGGGTAGATTGACATCCATCCCCTGGATTATCTCAGAGATCAGTGGATGGAAATGTGCGATCCCAGCAGTGGGATCCGCGGAGGAGGATGGCGGTGAAGATGCAAAGTGTGGAGCCCACAGCCCCAGCTGCAATCTGTAGAGCCACGTGGTGAGATTGCTTTTATTCATTCTAAAATTAAGCTCATTTATCATAGTAAATTGCTGAAGGAACAGCTGTTGTTTCTGCCTTCCCAGCTTCCAGCCACCATTTTCCCCCACATTGTTCCAAGTTTTCCTTGGAGAACCTCTCTCCGCATTCCTAAACCTTGTGGCAATTCCCAGAGCTGACCCATTCGTAGAAGACAAGTGACACAGGTCTGGCCCATCAAGGACGCCATTTTCCTATCATAGCGATTGGCCTAGGGTGGAATGTGACCTAGCCTAGTCCAGTGACCACCCAGCCTGGTCAATGACCATCCGGCTTCAGAACAATGAAAAGAAGATCCTCTTCTGGTAGGGCTGTGAGGCTGGTAGAAGATAACATCGCAGTTTCACCTACTATTGATGCATAAACAAATTACTCCAAATTGTAAGAGTTTAAATAACCATTTTTTAATATATATTTTATTGATTTTTTACAGAAAGGAAGGGAGAGAGATAGTTAGAAACATCGATGAAAGAGAAACATCGATCAGCTGCCTCCTGCACACTCCTTACTGAGGATATGCCCGCAACCAAGGTACATGCCCTTGACTGGAATCAAACCTGGGACCCTTTAGTCCGCAGGCCGACGCTCTATCCACTGAGCCAAACCAGTCAGGGCTAAAATAACCATTTTATTTTCTCATGGGTTCTGTGGGTCAGGAATTCAGACTGAACAGAGCAGGACCATTCATCCCTACACCCCAAGGTCTGCTACCTCTGCTAGGAAGAACCAACAGCTTGGGATGTTGCAATAGCCGGGGCTGGAATTATCCAGAACTACCTTCCTTCCATCTGGTGCTGGCTGTTGCCTATCAGCTGAGAGCGCAGCTGAGGCTGCTGTCCTTGGCACCTACATGTGGCCTCTTCTATAGCCAGGCTTCCTGACAGCATGGCGGCCACCGGACAGCATGGCGGCCACCGGACAGCAGGAAATCTTACCAGCTCAGGGCTCCAAAGGCAAGTGTCCCTGAGAACAAAGCACAAGCCACATTGCCTTTTCTGACCTGGTCTCTGCATCATTCTCACCTCTGCCTATTGATTTCCAGTCAGTCACAAGCCTCCAGATTCAAGGAGAGCGGACGGAGAGCCGCCTGTCCGTGGGAGGAATGTCAAGGCCCCACTGCAGCTGAGCAGCAAGGTGGGGATATTGTTGTAGCCATCTTCGGAAGATAAACATGGCCACGACCGGTACTTGCAGAAGGAAAGCACCTTCCTGCTGATGAAGCCAGCACAGCAGAAAGTAGAACCATGAGACGAAGAGATCTGAGTCTAATAACACCGTGCCAGCACCTGGGTCTGAAGTCATTACTCTTGGACCTTTAAATTACACGAACCAACAAATTCCCCGCTTGCCTTAAAAGCTAGATTCCAATCGCTTGCAATGAAAACAGCTTTTCAAACTCCAGCTCGGCTCTCCCTTGCACTTGAACTTGAGGATGGTTTTAAAGCATGGCTGACACCTGGTGCAGAATAAGACAGGGACAAACATTTGTCCATGCCGAGTGATGTCTCTGGTACAGAGGTTAGACTGCCAGAAAGGGAGTCTCCCTGGGGTTGGGTATGACCATGGGTCCCACTGTCAAGGAACTCTTCTGTGGTTTTGTCACCTGTGTAAAATGATTTTCCAGCAGGGTTCTGAGTCCTCTCACTCCCTGCCCGGAAGGTGATATAGATGTATTTGCACTCCCAACAGGGGAGGTAACCCCTTGCAAAGAAGCCTCAGCTGCAGGAATTAAGCAGTCCCAAACTCGCTGTCGTAGGACCAGCGTCCGCGGAGCACCAGAGGAGCACGTGCCTGCAGCTCTCGCAGCCCTAAACCTTCCTCCTTAGGAAATGGGTGATTCCGCCAGCATTTCCACCTTGCAGGTCAGAGCCCGAAGCTGCTTCTCCCCCTGGGATCTGGATGAGGTCTGTGCCATTGGGAGGGAGAAGACATTCACTCACAGAGTCTCACAGCCTGACCACTCCAGGTGCAATCGCATATTTTAGAATGCTTTCTTGAAATCCTCTGATCATTGTCTTAATAGCACTCACGTCCACATAATCCTTCAAAAAGATTGTTGTTGCCAAGGTACCCTTTTGGGAGAATGTGCCCAGGCTCAAAGAAATTCCCAGCTTCCCTTCTCCCCAGCCTCCCAGGTAGATGGGACACGTCCCTGGGAGTATCTGGTTAAATACCCGAAGATCCCACCACGGTGAATCCCAAAGGGTTGCCTAGAGGCAGAGTTATGTGGAAGTCAGGAGGACAACCATCTTATCCTCTGACGGCTAAAAACAGTTTTCCTCCTGGTCCCACACACATTTGCAGCTAATGGACAGAGTTGACAGTTGTCAGAAAATGGGCGGCCCCTTTGGGATGGGAACTCGGCACTTGCCAAGCTCGGCCGGCACCATCCGTCAAGGCGAGTTTGTCTCTGGGGGCATCACAGCCAAGTTAGCATCTCAGCTTGCTGCTCTTCAGCTATCGCCCTGAGACAAATCTTTTTAAATTGAGTCTGAGATAGAGAAGCTGGCTGGTGCCTTCAGCTTACCTATGTGTGAGGGGCTGGCCCAGAGAGTAATGGCTGACTTTGCAATCAGCCGGGAACGAAAGGAAATGCTGGGAACCTAATGCATTGGCCTGTGACCGCGACAGTGACATCGGTGAAGGCAAATAAAAGTGGGACATCCAGGAGCAGCTGTGTCCTAGCACGAGACGTTAATATTTAACCATGATGTACAGATTTGGTGAACTTTGAAATACCAAAAATAAAAAATAAAAAAAATGACTCTGCAGAATTCCATTCCAGAACTTGCCATCATTCCTAGTGAATGTAAACTTCCATAAAAAATTAAAATAAAATTTTTAAAAAAGAATTTTTTAATTGGCCACCAGCGTTATGGTTTCACAGCTTCCATATTATACATTTCACAGATTGCCAAAGCGGCATGTATCAAAACTGAAAATACCTGAGCTTAAAGGAACGCGTCTTCATTTGCCTCATTTGCACAAACTGGAAGAAGTGTGTCATACCGTCCAGTGCTTAGAAAAGCATTCAATTGCAGTTGTGAACGTACAGTAATCAGCGCACTTTTATAGTCACGTTATAATACTCACTTACAGGGACATTCCGTTGAAACCTATTGATTGATCAACCCTTTAACCATTTGACAAGTATTTTTTGAACAACTACTCTGTGCAAAACACCGTGAGGTGTGATAACGTGTACAAAGGAACGTGCTATGAGGCAAATGAAGACGAGTTCCTTTCATGCACTGAGGATTCTGCTAGACCAGTGATGGCGAACGTTTTGAGCTCAGCGTGTCCGCATTTTGAAAAACCCTAACTTAACTCTGGTGCCGTGTCACATATAGAAATTTTTTGATATTTGCAACCATAGTAAAACAAAGACTTATATTTTTGATATTTATTTTATATATTTAAATGCCATTTAACAAAGAAAAATCAACCAAAAAAATGAGTTCGCATGTCACCTCTGACACGCGTGTCATAGGTTCGCCATCACTGTGCTAGACTCTGAGACTCAGGGGCGAGCAAACCGCAGATCCGGTCACTGCAGGGGTGACTGCGTGAAGCAGTGCGTCCGCCAAGTCAGTGCTGCCGTCTAATTTAGTCAAGGCTTGTGCTGCCTAGGAGACGAGTTAGCGCTGGACACAGGCAACGGTGGGAAACGCCTTCATTTCCTGCAGGTTCCTCGCGGGCGGAGAACGCTGCTGCTCAAGGACACTGAGGGCCGCGCTGCCTGTGAGAACCGTGGCGATGGGCCCTGCCCTGGAGTCAGACCCGCTCACTCCGAATGTGCGCAGGCCACTGACACGCTCTGTGCCTCAGTTTCCCCATCTCTGATGCCCGAGCACTCGTGCCTCATTCGTGTAAATGAGACAGTGCGTGTAAACAGCTGTTAGGAGCTGTGCCTGGAGCTCAGAGGGTGGGGCAGGTGGAGGCTGTCAGTGTCGCAGGGTCTGGGAGGTTTGGGTTTGCCCTGGACCCGTTGATAACTGTCAGACGCTGCAGCCAGCGAGCTGTCCTGAGTAGATAAGGACCGTCCTCGTCAGGGACGTGGCATCGCCTGCAGACGTGGTGCCGAGCTGTGAGCCTCCTGGTCTGGCAGCGGCTTCAAAGCCAACAGCCCAAACGTGTGACTGCAGTGCCTGTCCTCCCTGTGCCCTCCAGATGCAGAGTCGGGCCAAGGGGTGGCCCTTCTGGCTGTCACCGTCTGTGTGTGAAGGCGACAAACAGATAGGAAAAGTGAAAGAAATGTTAAAACAGAAGTGAACGCTGTGGCAGGAAATCCTAGTGAGTCAGGCTCAGAAAAGACAGCGCTCTCAAGCAGGGACATCCCCCTGCCCCTAAAAAGGAGACACGGGGCCATGTCTCAAGACATTTTTGGCTGTCACAACTGGAGGGGATGCTGCTGGGTAGAGACCAGGGGTGCTGCTAAAAGCCTGCACTGCACAGGAGGGCCGGCAGCAGAGAATTGTCCAGCTCAGAATGGCAGTGTTGCTGGGGTGAGAAGTCCTGAGGTGAGGGAGCAGGGATGACTGAGGAGAGTGGTTTGAACTGGGTCTGGAAAGAGATGAAAGTCCAGGGAGCAGACAGGAGAGGGAAGCCTTCCAGGTGGGATGAGAGCGACAAAGGTCACCAAGGTCTCTCCCACCTCGGCGCCTTTGCACCTGCTGCTCCCTCTCTTGGTGTGCCCTTCCCAGGGCCCTCAGAGAGGCCCTCCTTGACCATTTATATGGCCACATCCATCAGCTCTATTGTCCTTTACATCAATTATCACCTCCCTACACATCATGTAGTGGATGGTTCAATGGGCTGCTTGTCCTGAGACTACAAAGTAATCTCTAGGAGAACAGTGACTTATTTTGTCCCCAGAGCCGGGCCGGGACTAGTGCTCTGCAATTACCTGTTTGTGAATGACTCAGAAGCAGAGCCCCTTCCCTCTAAACTCACAGGTACATCTTTCCTAGGTTGATATTGAATGGCTGCATACACCACCCACGTTCTCTATTGGTTCTGAGGTAGTAAAGCCTCAGAGCTCTGCTGGGCAAAAAGGAAACTGGAAGGTGACATTACCTCATGTGAAAGTTCCCTCTCAGGAGAGAGGGGACCCTGAGTCACCTCAGATGCCCTGTAGGGCCCTCTCATTCATTTATTCCTCTCTTTCCAGCTCTTGGCAAACCCACAGCTCTCTCCTGGCTTGCATTTTAATACATTTAACTTAAAGAAACATTAAAAACAAATAAAGTGCACTTAGGAGAATGCCTTCGGGAGTTGGCAGGCCTCTGGGCTGAAGTGAATGGGCTGCTATTGGGGTCTTTGTGATGATGGATTATTTATCCCAACCCTGATTGTATTCCTGGTGCCACCAAGACAGAAAGGGGACAGGGTCCCTGGCCGGGGGCTTCCCAGGGAGGAAGGGACCGTCTGTGGGGCTGAAACAAGGTTCCAGCTGAAAAGACAGTGATATGTCATGGCTAAAGGCTTCTCTATACCTTTTGTTATATTTTTAATGATGCCCATTTATTTTCTGATTTAAAAAGCAATAAAAAGTTTATAAAATACTCCTGGACCTAGAGAAAAAATCAAATTGAAATCCAGTGCATTACTGCACATATAAAAAAGTCTACCTGATATAAAACTAGGATTTCGCTAACAAATGTACCCTTCAGATCCTGCCTTGGTTTTGACCTCACACTGTATCATATGCATTTCTCTGTGCCATCAAAGAGTCCTCAGAAACATCACTGTTAACAGCTGTGAAATATTCCATCCTGTGGTGGTACGAGGAGTCCTCGACTGCTGGACAGTAGGGTGTTGTCTCTCTTTTCTCTCTATTTGTTGTTGTTGCTGCTGCTGTTGTTCTTGTTCTTAGCATTAACAACACTGCGGTGAACACCCTTAGGGATCTTCAGTCACTCTGGCGACCCCTGAAGTTCCCAGGGGGAAGAAAGAAAACTTGAGCCTGAATTGGGAGTAAATCCTAAGCTTTCCCAGGGTTCTGTCTGCAGAGGTGGAGGTGAGCAGGAAGACGTGTGTGGAACCCAAGAACCATCCAGGTGCCACACCTGTGCACCAGGCACCCCTGGAGAGGGCTCCCACCCCTGCCCAGTGTCATCACCCAGCACCCCCTTCTCAAGGGCAGGGCAGGGCATCTGCTGGATCTGCACTTTCAGCACTAGGAACCCCTGCATCATGGGAAATACTAGATGGTTTGCTGTAATTTCATTTTTTTAAATGTTTTCTTCTCTTATGTTTTCGCTCAATATAAAAAGTGTCTGTTCTGGAGCAGGTGCACGAGGCTCTGAGCTCCATCCGAGAACAGAAGCTCTGCTGAGGCAGAACAAGCCTCTGGTTGCTCTGTCTCCATGGAGAGTGGATGGAGGAGATGCGGGGCTCTCAGAGCTGCTGGGAGGGGAGCCTGCCTCACAGGGACCTGTCTCTTTCCCCCTCTCTCTTAGCAGACAGGAGGATGGTGGGAAATTGATGGACAGCTCCTGTTTGAAACTGGCATGTCCATTGGCTCTTTGCTCGAAGAAATCAGCTCAGAAATTCTTAAGCTCATTTTGATTTAATATAAAGGCTCCAGCTTCCAGACTGATAGCTAATACTGAATTGTCCCTTTTATAGCGTTATCCCTGAATGATTTTCACCAGTGGCTTTCCTTTTGGAAGGAGCTGTGTGACCTCAAACTAGTTACATAAACTCTCTGAGCTTCACTTCCTACTCCTGCCCAGTGGGAATGATGAATGACAGGGATGTCCTATGGGGCTGTCAGCCTAAACCGTGAGATGACAGGGAGCAGCCAACCAGACCCGCATGTCTCATCTCTGGGGAAACAGTTCCTGTCGCTTCTCTCTTGACTCCTAACTTGACTCCTAAGAGGCAGGAAGAGAGCTTTTCTCCTCCACCCCCACCTCTGCTCCCACAGAGGAGCCACGGCAGTGACGCTGGTGGTGATTTAATAGCAAACTCCACAATAAGAACCCTCATCGGTCGGGGACACAGTTGGAGCCTCTCCAGCGAAGGTGTCAGGGTGAACCACGGGAAGCAGAGGGATGTGTGACCCAGAGGGGACAGACCTCCCTGCTGTTTGGAGAGGCCAACGCCAGGTCTGACAAATGTGGAGTGAAACCAACTGGAAAGGAGAAAATGAACTGACATGATGTCCACACAGACGTTCTCAGCATTAGTGGGACTTGATGAGCCTTGGCAATTGGATTAGAGAAAAAGGAAACAAATAAAAACTGGGCACATGCACGGAGTTGGAGCTTCACTGAGCGTGGACCAGAGGATCCTGGTGCTGCCCCCTGGGAACATGTGCCAACGTGACATGGTGGGCAGGGGCCCACCATCCAGTATGAAGGACAAGATGGGTTGCTTCCCCAGAGCTGAGAGTAAGGAGATGTGGACACTATTGAGGGCTGCAGAGTGTCCATCCCAAGGGTTTGTGTCAGTTCATTATTGTCACAATGAAGCTGCATAACAAACCACCCCCAAAGCTCAGTTACAAAGAACATAGCAGTTATTTCTCATTCTTATACCTACAGGTCTAGGTGCATCGGACCTAGTCCAGGCCTGGCTCTTTTTTGCTCCAAACTGAGGGTTGAGTCCAGGTCTGCTGCCCCCATGTCTCTCATCCTCCCTGGACCAGTGATGACCAAAGGCATATCCTTCTTACAACAGAGGCGGGAGCCTTCTATTGCCTGAAGTCAGGACCGGCTGGGCAAACACATGTCAACCCTCTGCCCACATCGCATCGGCCACAGCAAATCATACAACCAAATTCAATGCCAGTGAAACAAAGAGAGAGATTCTACTTCTGGAGGAAAAACTACAGTCACCTGACACAGGGCAATGGCACTAGGGAAGGAAAGATGAAGAATTAGAAACAACGATGTTCAACAGTCCAACCTCCCATCGATGCGAAAGTCCCCTCCTGGTCATATTTTCAATGAAACAGAATCCTGGACGCAGGGTTTGGAGCGAGTCATTTCTTTTCTCCCCGCGGAAGTTCCCACATCTGTGCAACAGGGGTAATGATGTCACATCAAATCATGTCATACAGGTTTGTGATAAAGTGCAACACATGAATGCCAGAAAAGTGCTTAGAGCATGCCCAGCACAGGAGGCAAAGACTAATACAGTATTAGCTATTAGCGTTACTGCTAATGATGGAAGAAGGTCTCCTGAGTATCTGATTAGAGCAGTGGTTCTCAACCTTCCTAATGCCACGACCCTTTAATACAGTTCCTCATGTTGTGGCGACCTCCAATTTCATTGTAACAAATTGAACACAATTAAAGCATAGTGATTATCACAAAAACAATATGTAATTATATATGTGTTTTCCGATGGTCTTAGGCGACCCCTGTGAAAGGGTCGTTCAACCCCCAAAGGGGTCACGACCCACAGGTTGAGAACCGCTGGATTAGAGAATCATTCTCCTGACAATTTACGTTTTCTTTTAATGAGAGAAAAAACTGTCTCTCAGAGGCGTGTATAAAAGAGGTTAGGGCATGTTGGAGTCACACAATCCTGGGTTTGAGTCCCACCCTGCCACCCTAAAGCCCTAAGATCTTAAGGAAGTCAAGTGGCCTCTCTGAACCTCAATCTCTCACTTGTAGAATGGGTGCAATCCCGCTCCCAGGATGTTCTGGGTCAGTTTACCGGCCTGGCACATGATGACCAATGACGAGCCGATGGAGAGAGCACTGACCTAGGAGTCGGGAGCCGGGACCTCTGGCCTCTGCGAGGCTTCCTAGTACCCTGGGTGGGGAAGTTCCTTTGTCTCACTGAGCCTCTTCTGCCCCATACGCACAGGAGGCGGCTGGACCAGCCAGGCTGAGGACACCCCTGCCGCTCTCTAGCGTCCTCTTGTTCCATGATCTCACCATAGTTCCTGTTCAGTGAAGGACAGACGCTGAGTCTGGGCCAGGCTCCCACAAAGCCCAGAGGCTGCTGTGTTTAGTCCAGCTAGGAGGTCTGAGGATGCATTTCTGCAACAAAGGCTTGAGTTTCACTGACAAGATTTCCAAGGGTTTTCTTCTATCACAGAGAACTTCCCCCCTCTCAGCCTGCAGGCGGTTGTTGAGACATCTCCCGCCTGCAGGGGCCTCTCAGAGAACAAATAGGAGGCTTTGGTTTAGCTCTGGGGCAGCCCATACTTGCCCTTGCTCTTGCCTGGCCTGGGGCAGATCTCCCCTGAGTGACATTCCCCCACACACCACACATCCACGGGAGAAGTGATCAAGCTAGGACCTGAAGCTCTACTCAGCCCGGCCTTAAAGGCTCTGCCTTCCACCATGATGCCCCCCCTTCCCCGCCCCAGGTTTCTATCTCCCCAGCAAAGATTATTTCCCTAAAGTACCTTCTGTCCCCAGATCCCACCATCCCGAGTTTTAAAAAGCACAGACACTCAGCAAACATCACTTACACTGATCACGTAAGTGATACTTATAGGAAGAAATTGTGACGTCATGTTTAATCTTTAAAAACATGTGAGGCTGCTGGCCAGTGTGGCACAGTTGAATGTCGACCTATAACCCAGGAGATCAGAGTTCAATTCCTGGTCAGGGCACAGGCCCAGATTGCTGGCTCAATCCCCAGTAGGGGGTGTGCAGGAGGCAGTCAATCAATGATTCCCATTAATGTTTCTAGCTCTCTCTCCCTCTTCCTTCCTCTATGAAATCAATAAAGATATATTTAAATTTTTTTCAATTATAAACAAAACATGTGTTGGGATCTGTGGACGATAATGAATGATGTGCCTCCCCTGCTCCTGGTTCAGAACCCTGAGAAATAGAAAGGAGGGACAGGAAACCTCAGCTCTGTTAGCGTGAGGCTGGCTTGGAGATGGTGACTTGACCTTGGGCCACATGTGACCTCCCTGGACAGAATTCTCTCTGCAAAACCGGACAGAGGGGGATTTCAGAGTTAACTGGCGAGTCCCTGGGCCTGGCTTTGAGCTCTGTTCAGCTGCGGAAAGGAACGTTATTGTCTCCCACCCTCAAATCTTCGAGTGGAGAACAAAATGAAATCAGGACTTTCATTCTCCCAGCCAGCTCACTGCTCACCCACCCACCAGCACGTACGTGTGAAATCCGTCTCCCAGCACACAAGGCACTAACGGGTAAGTGTGAGCATGATGACATGTGTCCCCAGTGACCCCAGTGAGTGAGGAACCCACGTGTGGAACAGCTGCTGAAGGGGGACGTCTGGCTCCTGCTCTGGCACAGGGATTGCCGGGTAAGTAAGGACGGGACCCGCACCCACTGCAGGAGCAAATGAATTGAACTAAAAGAACCCACTGCAGACAACATCAAAGCCCTCCAGGACACACGGCACGGAGGTGATCCAAATGCTAAAGGGCTGTTGAATCACTCTGTGAAAACGAAATTGCTGAGGCAGAATGACAATTAATTTCATGATAACGAGGTGGATCGTCACAGATTTCATCTTTGCTCGGAGTTCTTCCTGTGCAGTTTCAGGGTCACAGGAGTGTTTCCCGGCCTGGGAAAGAGTCAGGATTTACCCAACAAGGGTGAGCAGGGCTGTAGCACATGGCAGGTCTCAAAGGTGGATTCCAGCCCAGGTCAGTGGCTCCAAGGGAACCTGTGCGGGCTCACAACGGAAGTGTGAGAACGCCGGTCAGGTGGGCTAACAGGCGGCGTCAGGAGGAGAAATAAACAAATAGCTGTGGATCCTTTTTGTCACTTTTGCTGGTCTCCACCAGCTCCTGCTGGTTTATGGTTTTGACATTCCAGGCACTAGAGCGAAGGGCTGGCCTCTCTGGCTGGGGTTCCAGGCGCAGATGTGGCACCTTGGCTGGGGCCCCGGGCTGCTCTCCGACCCGTCAGCCTGCAGCTGGCAGGGAGAGGCTGTTCTGAAGCCCAGTGACAGTCACACTTGGTTGTAAATCTCTCTGTCGTTTTGGAAGGAATTCCTAGGTGAACTTCAGACCCATGATTGTGACTTTGGTTTCAACATAGTGATGGACACACCTTGGCCAATTAGTTGTCTCAGTGGAATCTGTGGTCACCGCTTCCCATGGACATCATCTCAGGTATCAACGCTGAAACACAGACAATGACACGTCCCCAAGTGACAGCATGTGGCCCATTTTAATAGCAGCTTCATGAGCCCCAGATGATGTTTATTGCAATTTGCTGGTGAGGCCATTAACGAGAGGCCGAGTCAATTCTGGGCCATCACTGATTTTAGTTTTTAACAACTCAGAGGAGGCAAAGAGCCATCCTCAGAGTAGCACTGAGTCAGTGGGGAGTTGACCTGGAACGGGCCCTGAGTCCATGTTTATCCCCACATAACCAAGACGGTGAGTTACATGTCAGCTGATTACACCCGGTGCGGCTACTTGAGGATGCGATCGACCAATTAAGGCTGCATCTCAGGCATTTACAACAGGCCTGGTGCGGCTCGGACTTGCAGGCACAGGTGGTCCAAACCCTTGGAGCAGAGCTCCCAGCCAGAGGCGGACAGCCTGTCCTTCAAATCCACATCCACTTGGAAAGGTGACATGGGGACCTTGGAGCAGTGAAGCAACCAGGGTCAGCGGTCAGAGACCCAGACTTCCTCTCAGGACAGTGCACTTGGAACCAACCACAGTCCAGGAAACGGAGGCCTCACAGCGTCGGCACCACCCCTGATGCATGGAGACTCAGCACAAAGCCCCCAACACCCGACCTGAGCTCCTCCACCCATGTCTCTGACACAGACTGAACCTGCCCCCACAGCGGCCACTTTATCTGCTGCATTAAGTAGTTCCTATCTCCGAGCCGCTCTGCTACGGTGGCCTGACCGTGACCTCCGAGGGTCGCTTTCTGCATTTGCTCACTAGGGCCTGTGTCCCAGACCCTGCAATTAGGCCCCGTCTCCCCCCTGCCTCCCCCGGGAGCATTCGCACAGAAGGTTTCATTGTTCCCTGGCATCTGACTCAGATGCGCCCTGGCCTTCTGTTTCCGCAAACACCCCTCCCTCGCCTGCCTTGGGTCAGGGGTCACCCCGAGCATCCACTGCGTCTGGAGTGGGGGGCCCGAGCAATCCCGGGTTCCTGTGTGACACCAGTTTGCCAACAGGAAGCCCAGGCCTCGCAGAACCCACCCAAAGGCTCCCTAGGTGAGGACACGGGCATGAAGGCGATCATGGGCTCTGCCAAGAACAGGTACACAGTCACCCCTGCTGCCTGCCTCACCCCCTGTCCTCGGCCCACACAGGTCACCCTCCAAAGCCAACCTGCTGAGTGGCCAAACCACCACCAAGGCAGCCCCCTCACAGGCACTGACCCCCTGAGCGGCCAGTTTGCTTAAAACAGTGAACAGACGCCTGCAGCGGGGTCTGGAAGGTCCAGGAATGTGACTGTGGTCAGAGGCCCTGAGCGGGACCTCCGTGAGGCCAGGACATCAGGAGCCCCGTTGTGACTGGCAGGACCCGGCTTCCGGTTTGTGCAAAATAAACAAGTCTTAGCTTTTCAGTGAGTGAGGAGGAACCTCAGGCTCCTCTGTGGACAGTCAGAGCTTCTACTGTGAGAAGGGAAGACCCCCACCCCGTGTCCTGTCGTGCGGACACCCAACCTGGAGATGGTTTCAGTCTCTCAAAGGGCCCGGGACTCCTGACTCTCCAACGACTGAATTTTTGTCATTTTCTGAGAATCTGTTGGTTAAATCATGCGGCTTTCCAGTGTGATGGGGCCGACACTGACTTATGAGGACGGGTCCAGAGAGGCTTTGCTGTTCACGTGTCCCTTTGTCACAAGACCCCTGGGACCCAGCAGGACCCGAATGCTCCCTGCAGGGTCAGCTGGAACCTGGGAACCACGGCCCTGGGGCCCGAACTGAATTGATCTAGAGAGGCGGGTGTTCTCAGCGTGAGGGGTGAGCTGCCTGTGGGAGGGAAGGAAAGTGGGTTCGCAGGGCCCTGGGAAGCCCTCCCTGGCGCCTGAGACCTGTCCTAGGGGCAGAGGCACCAGCGGCCCTGCCTTTCCCTGGGGCTGGTTAAAGCCTCTCCTTAAAGTCCCACCCAGGGAGTCCAGCAGCCCCGGTCAGGCCCCAGGCCCGGTGAGCATGGAGTCCTGCAGCCCTAGACCTCACTGCTGGAGCCCCGTCCACAGCCCCTTCAGCGCAGCTGTGTCCCGTCTCGGGCTCCTCCTCTCCTGACCCTGCGCTGTGGCGGTGGCCATGGCTCCCCTTGTCTTCCAGCAGCTCATGCACCAGGAGCTGCCCCGAGACCCCCTGCGATGGCACGTGTGACATTAATGGATGGAATTAGCAGCCTCAGCAACACTAACGTCCGCGTGGAGACTGTGACGTGTTTGGGAAGAGGGATCATTAGATGTGTGCAAACATTCCAGGCTGTGGAAGGGCCTCGGGCTCTGACAAATGATAAATGAGACAATTAGAGGCTTGGGAAAATGTAAATATCATCTTTTGTGAGTCCTACTTGGCAGGAAAAAAAAAATGTTTCCCCAAAGCAATGGGGCCTTCCTTCGATTCTTCCCCCGTGAAATGCCTGGACTGTTTTACATACTTTCACGTGTCTTGATTTGTCTTCCATTTTCCTACCAACGCCTTTGCAGCGTGTGGGAGGAACCACTGTAGTTTCAGCCGCGTTTCCTCTAATTCAGTTTCTCAGCCTTTATTTCATTATCACTCCCTAAGGAGCCATTTTAGACATTTTTTTCTTCATCGCCCCTCATGAAATTTTAATACCGCAGAAATACGGTACCCTGGGTTATGTACTGTACGCACATCTGTGTTTTCACATAAAGAGGGTGAAATCTTTTTATCCTCAAGAACCAACTTTCACCCTTTGGGGAGCAATATGGCCTTGTTGAGAATATATGTTTCATTCATTCATTCATTCCTTTATTCACTCAAATATGCAGCAAATATGCACCAGGTACAGACTCTGGGCACTGGGGACTCGGCCGTGAGCAGAGCAGGTGACCAATGTGGATGGAGCCAAGTGGGCAAAGGGGAGTGTGGAGAAGGGTAAGGCCAGAGAGGTGGCAGGTGGTATTCAGGACAAGGAGGTGGATCACCTCAGGCCTATAAACCACTGTGAAGACATCAGCTTTTATGAAGGAAGTGAGAGCCACTGGGACATGATCTGGTTTATATGGTAACAGGATTATCTGGCGACAAACAGGTTGGGGGTGTGGGGCAAGGGCTGGATCCACGAGACCAGAGGGCAGCCAGGTGGAGGTGATGATGGCCTGAGCCAGGTGGTCACAGGTGAGAGGGTCTCTTCCAGGTAGATTTCACAGGCTGCACTGCTGGCTAAGTGAGTGTGAAAGGACAGGAGGCGCTGATTACAACGCCCAGGTGCTGGCTGGGCTGCCAGGTATGGAGATGGGAAGACGGAGGGGTCTGTGCTTTCCTAGGGTTCCTCTGACTGAGAAACACCGTGGGGAGAGGACAGTAATGAGGTTCATTACAGTTATCCAGGAGGCCCCGCTTCATTATCCGTGGGGTCTGTACAAAAAGAAAAGTGCTCAAAAGCAGGAAAAAAATGCCAATAATAGCGCTAAGAAAGCTTTTCCTTTTCTCCCGTGGTCGCTCTCTTGGCCCCTCATGGTGTTTGTTATTCACTATTAAATGGTTATGGGGCACCCGTGGGCCAGTGCAGACCCTCCTAGGTCAGGCCGCTCAGGCCCAATAGCAGAAGCAGTCCTGGGCAGGATTGTTCTGAGAAAATTCTCCAAAGTGGCACCTTTTCAATCATGTCTTTTAAAGAAACATGTTGGCATGACAGTGATCTAATCACTGTGGTTCTCTCTTGGCCCATCAGTGATTAAAACTATAATAAAAATTGTTAGCAGTCCTCCTGCAGGTGGCCTCACCACCCGCTCCCTCCGCTCAAACACCACCTCCTCCCGGAGGCCTTCCCTGGCCATCCACCCGCTATTTCTTTAACCTGCTCTGTCTTCTATGTGTTCATTTTCTGCCCCATTCAGCAGGATGCCTGCTCCATGGGGGGCCTGCTTGGCACACTGTGTACTCAATATGCATTTGTTGAAGGAATGACGATTTTGCTTATTTTATATGAGTAACCATATAAACAACTGCTTAGAAAAAGCACCTGTATATAAACACCTCGCTGATAACAGTGGTTATGTGTGGGCGGGTGGAAGCCAGGGGAGGGTGATAGGGATTTGGGCTTGTCTCTAATGTTTTGATTTTCCTCCAGGGGAAACAAACTTATGTATTACTTGTGTAATAAAAATTAATTTTAATTAAAAAATCAATTTCATGCAATAATGATTTTACAATAAAGAAAATTTTCAGCTCTTTTGATTGAGATATCTGACACCAAGCACTCCATCATCCTGAAAGAACCAATTTCACAGTAGCAAACAAATGTTGGTGCATTAATAACAATAACAGTAATAACCATGACATCCGCTCCTCCTGCTAACAGTTTCACAGGGCTTTGCTAATTCCGAAGTGTTTGCCTCCCATGACCTCACTGGATTCTTATGACAACATTGCATGGTTGGTAGGAGAAGGTTATGATTGTTATGATCATGCTTCCTGTTTTTCCAAAGAAGAAGATTCAGTGACTTTCTCTGTGCCATGGGCACCTGCTGAGGGATTATGGGCAACTATTGGTCATCCCCTTCTGTATGTGACACTGACTCTCCCAGCCCAGGAGCCTGGTGGGCCTGACCCTGACCCCAGCTCCAGGAGCGGGTGAGCCATGATTGGCCTAATCAGTCAGCTCATCCCACCCCCCTGCCTTGATTGGTTCAAGGATGGGCACCTGCCCGGGTGGGCAGTGAGATGTAAGGAGATGCTTGCCTGGGTTCCCTGGCTCCTCTGAGGCTCTCTCTGGAGAAGGTGAATATGAGTGGGGCTCTCAGAGCCTCTGCAGCCTCTCCTCGCTACCACGAGGGAAGGCACTCTAAGGTCAGCACGGACCTTGAGAGAGGCAGGAATCGAGAGAACTTCAGGGAAACTGAGCCTGATCAAATCACTCCCAAAGCCTTTTATCTCTGACATGGTTTAAGGCTTGAGTCCATAAATCTCCGTATTGTTCAAGCTTGTTTGCACTAAGTTCTCTGTCCCTTCAGGCACAGCCATCTGCCTATTTGCACAGAATCACACAATAGAAAGTGGTAGATGATTAAACCCAGCCTTGCCGTGCTGACTGTGTGTGTGTAATGTGCACCTTCTCAAAACCAGCCTGGTTCCTGAAATCTGAGCTTCGGATTAGAGGACAGGCCCTGTGCAAAGTGAGGCGGGAGGAAGGGACCTGCCGGATCCCAGGGGAGGGGATGGCAGGGGTGGGCCATCTACCACTGGCCGCTCAGGTTTCTAGGTTAACACAGGGCAAGAGACCACCTGTGACAAGACAACCAGGGCTTCATCTATCAATGCAACGTTTACGTCTGCACTCCCAACATGACGTGGCAAATGCCTGCAGTTGTAGACCCCTGGGTGAGAAAGCTTCCCTGCTCTGAAGACCTGAACAGCTGCAGTCACAGTCACCTTCAGGAGCTCACAGCCCTTTCCCCACACTGATCGCCGGAGCTGATCCCATTTCGCATTAATGAGCAAGCAGATTGCAGGGGACCTGGTGCTGGGTGACATCCTTGTACGCTCGGCCCCACTTGGCCTATCCCACAGCATGTCAGAAAGCAAGGGGCCGGCAGCACTGCGGGCCCTGACCTTAGTGTGCCCGCACCCTTCCCGCCCCTGGTCAGCAAGGACAAGGCCGTGCAGAGCTGGGCCTGGCTTATATATAGGGGTGGGGGGAGGCTGCTCCCTCTCCCAGAGCTGCTGAGAGTCAGAGCTGTGTGGGGTTAGAGCTGGGAATCAGGAGGACTGGGGTCCTGGGTCTCCTTTTCGCATTGACCTGAACAGGATACAGTGGAAGTGAAAGCAGCCAGCTGGTCTCCAGAGAGGTGTTGGCAGATCAGCGGCTGTGAGGGGACAGGAGGGAACTGGAGTCTTGTCAGAGGTCCCTTCCCTTCTGCCCACCGGGAGGAAGTCGGGCCCACAGAATGCTCTGTGATCAGCGGTTCTCAACCTGTGGGTCGCGACCCCTTTGGCGGTCGAACGACCCTTTCACAGGGGTCGCCTAAGACCATCCTGCATATCAGATATTTACATTATGATTCATAACAGTAGCAACATTATAGTTATGAAGTAGCAACAAAAATAATTTTATGGTTGGGTCACAACATGAGGAATGGTATTTAAAGGGCCAGAAGGTTGAGAACCACTGCTCTGTGATGCTGCGGCCTCTGTGGAGTCAGAGGAACGCTAAGCTTGCAGCGATGCCAAAGCATCTCCCATGACCTCACCCCCACCCATCAGAGGGACAGCTGCAGGGGGTTCTCATCTCACAGGAGACAGCATCACTCAGAGCCCCCAGAACAGCCATGATTCAATGCCACCAGGGGCAAGGATGCCAGCGATGTGGGCTGGGGCAGGCAGCTCAGAGTGGCAGCAGGCCAGCGTGATTTATGGCCCCTGCTTTCATAGACACCCCACTGCCTGGGAGCCCTGACCTTGAGCAAGTCACTCTGGAGTTTAGGAGTAATTAAGAGAAGTGTTTCCTTTTTATAGCCAGTTCCCCTTTCTCGCAGGTGTCGGGCTGGTTCTGGGATGAAAGCAGCGCGAGGTCACTGAGACGGAGCAGGAGGTGAATCCGCTTCTTAGGAGAAGGGAGATCTGAAGTGTAGCGGGAAGAAAGGCCTTTTTATCAGACTTGATTTTAAAAAAAAAAAAAGGCAGGGAGGGAGGAAAAGAAAATGCCTCCAGGCCCAGGTACCCCTGCGACTGGGAACAAAGGGGCCTCCTGCAGGTCCAGGGCTGCCCAGAGCCCTTATCAGTGTCCCTGTGACTTAATTAGTCTGAGAACATGCCCTGGGGTGGGCAGGGGACCAGGAAGGTCCTGAGATAAAGGGGGGAAAATAAAGCATTTCTCCAAGGCCCTTTGGAATGTAACAATAAAGAACACAATAAACAGCCAAGGGTCCAGCTGCCCCTGGAGGGACAGGAAGTGGCTGGGCGGGCTAGGTCCTGTCATTTATAATGTGGAACCACGGCTGCAGTGACTGGGTCAGAAATAGACTGTCTGGGGTTGCACTTGCCAGTTAAAATCCTCAGCATCTCTATTTCTATTTCTTCATGTAGAATGGAAGTAAATGGTCACAGCCCAGCTTTCAAAAGACAACTTATTTGCTCTTTTTTTTTCTTTGTCCATAATAATGTGACCTTGGGAAAGATCATTTACCTTGAATTTTATTCAGACCTGTTTCATTTATTTATTCACTATTTTCTGAACGATATTTATTGATCACCTTCTCTGAGCTATGAATGGGCACACCTGATCGCAGGCCTCAGAGGAGGAATTTTTTAGTAAAAGAGACACAATAAACAAGCAAATAAAAGACAAGATTGATAAAGAGGCTAAAACTACTTCAAAGGGGTGATATTTGAGCTAAGAGGAAAACCAAGAAGATTCCAGCCACAGAGAAGCCATCAGGAGAACATGCCAGGCAAAGGGAAAGCACATGCAAAGGCCTGGAGGCAGGACTGGGCTGGACACACGCAAGGAACAGAGAGGCAGCTGTGGACTGGGACAGGGGGGGAGAGTGGGTTCTAGGGAGGTAGGAAGCAGGGACAAGCCTCCAGGGTTAGGGCAAGACTGTAGGGTTCAAGTGAAGAAGGTGGGAAGGGAGTGGAGAACCTTAAAGGGGCAGACCATTATAGTTGATCTCACTTCTGAGTAGTCATTGATTGGCTACTGGGTGGAATCAATGGAGAGACAAGAGTAGAAGCCAGGGATCCAGACTGAACCCAGGACTCAAAGATGCATGACGTTGAGTAAATGTATCTTCCCTGAGCCTCAGTGTCCTCATCCATGGAATGAGGGAATCACAATCAAAGATTCAATAAGATGATGCCTGTGGTGGAGCCCAGCACACAGCATCAGGGTCTTTCTATACCTGTAACAATTAAATCTTGACCTTCCTAAATTCACGCCAATTACCCAGAGGGTAACGGTGGCCAGAATAAGTGCCAAGTACATATGTGGTATAACACGGCCCTCTCACCAGTCCATCATTCTGTCACGAAAGTTAGCAATTCTTTCGTGTGGGGGCTCCTGGTCACGGTTTGGGGACTGTGAGTTCTAACATACATCTCACCTGGGAAAGGCAGGGCAGCTAGTGAAGCGACTCCCCTGGAACAGAGCTGATGTGGAGCGAGGCAGTGGTGCTCAGGAGCAAACACGGGCTGTGCCGGTTCCATCGTGATCCAGGAAGGGTTCTCACACACGCAGCCACTTCCTAAAGCAATTGTTTTCAGCTGGTTCCTCAGAGTCCCAACCCCCAGGCTGCACTGAACTGAACCTCCGCCCCTTCCCAGGTGGCTCGGGGCTCTGCTCACCTTCCAGGTGGAGGGAATGAACATGGGACACCACAAGGCCCAGACTGACACACCCAGGGTGTGGTGCGCCCGCAGGGCCACTGACCAGGGAATTCAACAGCAATGACATGAAAAGGACGATGAAGGGAGTGGATCACACTCCACCAGAGACTCTAGAGACTGACCCACGGAAGGCCAGTGGCCCTTGTTTGCATCTAATTCTGGAAAAGCAATGAGCAAAACACACTGTGAGACAATGGGGCCATCTGACCATTCGAGTGGTGAGGGTATTGCGGCTCTGCTAGCCAACATCCATTTGCTTTAAAACACGTTGGCAGAAAGGGGGGCGAGCTGCAGAGAGTGTGGCAAATCCTCATAGTTAGTGAATCTGAGTGATGGGTTTATAGTGGTTCATTATATTCTACTAGAGGCCCAGCGCACATGAAATCGTGCACGAGTAGCTCGCTTCCACTTGCCTCAGCTGGCCACCCCGCCCATTGCCACTTGTAGCTCGCACCCCACCCTCCCCTGCTCATAGCTCTCTGCCTCTAGTAGCTCGTGCCCCACCCCGCCCCGCCCACTGCGAGAGCCGCTGCTCTTTAGTCATGATGGTGTTACAGCTTCATGGCCACGGACATTTTTTAATATAGATGGTTGCACATCTATATATATAAAAGCCTGAACGACCAAGTGACCGTCAACCGTTGCTATGACATGCACTGACCACCAGGGGGCAAATGTTCAACACAGGAGCTGCCCCCTGGTGGTCAGTGAGCTCCCACAGCCAACCTCCCTCCAGCCAGCTGCCCACCTCCCACCCCACCCCTATCAGCCCTGATCACCTGCCAGGCCAAAGGACCTCACCTATACACAAATTCATGCACCGGGCCTCTAGTCCGTTATAATTGTCCAGTTGTGCTCAGTTTATTGTTTCAGGGTGCTGTTTACTTGAGAAGTACTGCAGAATATTGCAAATCACCGATCCGTCATTCTGGCTCATCCCCATGTTAATCGGGCATGAACAGGGCACTTCACATGGGCACAAGCCCTCAACTGTAGACATTCCCACTTCTGGTGGGAGGAAAGAGGAAGACCTGAACAGCTGCAGTCACAGTCTGCTGACAGGACTCTCTGAAGCCTTTAACCAGGGTCCGGATGCCAGGCAAGGAATTTTATTTCACTCCAACTGAAGCTACCAGCTTGCCCTTTACAGAAGTGGACCCGCTGATGGCAATTTTATGCAGAGCTGAGCACACAGCCTGTACCTGTCACCTGCTCTCCAGTGAAGATCCAGGGGTATTTTCAAGCAGAAATAATGGGCCACTGTGGCTTTTTAAAGAGCTCTGATTTATCTCTGGGACCATGTCCAGGCTGGAGCTGTTGGAGACCATCCCGGGCGTCCTGGCCAGCGAGGAGATTTTAATACCTCGGCAGCTTATGTGCAGATGGAGGACAGCGGAGGCCTCGCCTGCGGAGGTGACCTGGTGTTAGGGTGACCTGTGCACCCCAAGGAGGTGGGTATTTGGAAAGTTTCTGTTGGATTTGGACCACATGACGGTTCACTGGAGTAACTCAGCGTCCAGGAGGAATATTTGCAGGCAGGATCATGTGGTTTGGTTGCTTCATTACAGAGCAGGAATCTGTGTTTGTGAAGATGTGAATTATATCTTTTTGACTGAAAATAGCTCCATGTGTCCTCTGCACAGAAACACTCAGACCAGCTCTGCCTGAGGACCAGGCACCAATGAGCAGGCCCATTATTGCCCGTGGCCTGAGCCTCCTGAGTCAGGTCTCTGTCCCTGGTCACCGAGAGAATTCCTCAGGAGAAGGTTCACTTTGGGACAGAAACTTCCCCTTGGGAAGCCTCAACCTGCCCAGAAACCAAGAGAACATTTACACCTGCTGAGATTTTCCCTCGTGATCGTCCTGTGTGAGCCTCGCCCGCCGCCATGGGGGTCGTTTTCTTTGGCTGAATTCAGTGACCTGTCAGGGAACCCTTATGGGGTCAGCTGTGCTCACTTCCTGCCAGGAGAACACGCTGGTCTCTGTTAAAACCGAAATGACATAATTACACCCTGTGTGTGCAGCAGTGGGACGCTCTTACTGCGGGGGACTCGCAGCACCTTCGTTTCTGAGGTTTTGTTCAAAGAAAACAAACCTGCCTTGGTTCTTTGTCAGGAGGGCAAGCTCCATTGTTACAGCTGCTCCAAGGCTCTTTCCTGCATCCCAGCATCCAGGTCCCCCTGTGGGGCTCTGTCCCTGTCCCAGAGGCCACTGTGCTTCCCCCAAAGGCCCTGACCACTGCACTTCCCCCAAAGGCCCTGACCACCGCACTTCCCCCAAAGGCCCTGACCACTGCACTTTCCCTAAAGGCCCTGACCACTGCCCTTCCCCCTAAAGGCCCTGACCACTGCACTTCCCCCCAAAGTCCCTGACCACTGTGCTTCCCCCCAAAGGCTCTGACCACTCCACTTTCCCTAAAGGCCCTGACCACTGCACTTCCCCCAAAGGCCCTGACCACTGCACTTCCCCCCAAAGGGCGTTTCCCTTCTATGGGCTCTGGTCTCAGCCCCACACCTGCCCAGGTTCTTCATTTCACCACAGGCATGATGTCACCTGCCCTGCATGCTTCTTAGAGCTGATGTTGCAAGAACAAAAGAAACAACATATGTAAATGTGCTTTCATGTCCAAATAATTACGACTCTAACCTCAAGCTTCCCCACTGACTTCACGTCTTTGGCACGCGACTGGGTTCCTAGCAGGGGCCTCCAAATGCCCGCAGCAGATGTCAGGTTCAGGGCCCGCACAGGAAGCAGGGTTCCCCCGCACGGCTTCACAAGATGTTAACTCGGGGGTTCTGTACAGGGGGTGGGCAGGGTTACTGAGCACACGGGGATGTCGAGGCACAGAGATCAGCACCAGCAGGAAGCTGTCACTGTCCCAGGGCGGATGAGGGGAGGGGGTTAGGCTTCCCCTCACCTCCCACTGACCAGCTCCAGCCAGAGCCAGAGGTGGGAGGAGCCCCGGGGGTCTGCAGGGGGACTTCTGGACGTGTGGTGGACCAGGTTGGCATGGATGTTGGGGTGGGCGGGTGCAGGTGGCAGGAGGCGTGGCAGGAACAGATGAAGGCCACCCCAGGATGGAGCTCACAGGGAAGGCAGGTCGCAGCTCCTCAGGGGGACATCTTGTTCAGCATCTGCAGAAGGGACCAGCTCTGCTGGCGTGGGTACTGGTTAGCAGGAAAAATGATCCCCTACATCCGATTCTATTGCAGCGCCGCCTCCCTGCTGCCCGAGGGGACAACCAGCTTCAGGGCCCACAGAAGAGCCGCGTTCCCTGCTCTCTTCTCTCCCCTTCTCAGTGCAGATGCGAAAGGCATGGTCTCATTGCTCTCTCTGCACTTTCCTCTGAGCTTCCAACTCTGGGAAAATCCCCCTCCACAGGGACGAGGGGAAGTTCCAGCTGGAATCTCTGTGACTCTGTCCTGAGTGACCTCCTGTCCCAGCACAGGCAGAGGACGGCCTGGCCTCCCTGGGAGGCTCTCTGGGCGTCTGTTAGGGGGCCCCACGCTGACCCCTCCCATAGACCACGGTCTCCGCCCCAGGCTGCTTTAGTGATTGAATGAGATGGTCTGCGGCAGCTGTAAGAAGAGTCTGGTAAGAGCAGATGCTCCGTAAATATCCCTCCTCCTCCCTGCCCTCCCCTCTTCCCCCTACCTCCCCCCTGTACAACTGTTGTCATCCTCCTGATCACAGAGCATGCAGGGCGGGGGTTTACACCCCAAAACTGCTTCTGCAAACAGTTCATGTGTCGTTCTCACCACTTTGTTGGGAGAAAGACATCAGATCTTAACAGCTCTCAGGAGGCGGGCCTGTTCATGTCAAGACCAATCGGGAGGCCCCTGTCCATTCTCAGCCAAAGACTGAAGTGAGAGGCAGGAGTGTTAACGTTCATCAGGGCCTCCCAAGGGCCACGGTCTGTGCTCCGGGCTTCGCTTACATCAAATCGATTTTGTAGGTCAGAATGGTCACATGTGAGTGAGCACCTTGTATGGTTCCCTAATGTCATCTCCCTCGCTCTCTAAACCACCCGTCTCCTCTCATCCAGCAGATGTTTACTGAGCAGCTACCAAGTGCCAGGCCAGTGCTGGCCTCTGAGATGGAGGGCGAGGGGTGGGTGACCACATGGACATGACCCCTGACCTCACAGGGCTCAGCATCCAGGGAGGGAGGCAACAGGACCCACATCCAGGGGATCCTAGACCTAGGCTGTCAGTGTACTTTCTGGTTTCTCCTTCATAGGATCCCCCAGGGGCAAAGCACAGCCGACACCAGAGGGCGGGAGGGCATGTGGTGGACGTAGTGGAATGGGGGTTCCCTTTATTAAGGCATAAGGTTGGCCAACAGAAGAACTTAGAATTTTTTAAAAATGCACTTATTACATCTCAGGATGGTGACAGAAAACCGAGCTGCCGTGAAGGAACTAAACTTGTCATTTTTCAGAGCAGGAGAGCCAATATCTATTATCCAGAGATGACAAACCTAGACCTGGCTGTATGTAGCATCTGGAATATTGGTTATGACCTCCAGCGAGCCCCGAAATAGCAGAGGTTACAAGGGGAGGAACTTCACTTTTCATTTATCACTGTGCTTTGCTGTGTGGTTTTTTAATAGTCATTTATTTGTATGTTCGTTTTATAATTGGGGGGAAAACCTAAAAGGATTCATGCATTATGTGGATTCAGAAGTGTGTGAAGAGGGTGAGTAGAACAATCGTGAGAGGTGACTGTCCTGGTATCACAGAGGAGGAAACCTTGACCCAGAGAGATGTCCCCATCCCACAGTCGGGGGCCATAAAGGGCCATAAAGGGCCATGCCGGGCTGTGAGCCCCGGGCTTCAGACGCCAGGCTCACCCTGAGTCGTCCCCAGTCACACAATGGGCAGTGCCTCTGTGCCTGGTGCCGCTGGAGGTGCTGGACACACGGGACTTAGCAGGACAGGCAGGTCCCTGCTGCCCACACTCAGCTGGGGAGGGTGAGAGAGATGACACCAAGGAAACATGTCCTCAAGGTCATTTCAGATGGTGGTGAGTGGTCCCCAGAAGAGAAAGCAGGGTGACATGCTAGGAAGAGCCCAAGAGAATGTGGCTCCTGTGGTCAGGGCGGTCAGGGGGGGCTCCCGGGGAGGTGGCATTTGGTAGAGCCCTGGAAGGTGAAAAGGGGCAGCATCCCAGGAGGGCGCACAGCCCTGGGCCAGGGTGAACCTGGAACATTCGTGGCACAGAAGGAAGGTCAGGGAGTCCAGGGGAAGGACTCAACCCTGGGCTCTGCCCATCTGGAATCGTCTCTGAGTCCTCAAGCATCTTTTCAGGACAGGGGGAGCTCCCACCCTGGGCGGGAAGGGCTTGCTTGTGGGTGGCGAGGAAGGTGGGGACATGGGAGGTGACCCTATGTCCCTGTTGGAAATCGAGGGCTGGCTGAGCTGATGGCCTCAGCCAGGGCTGGTTCTTTCCTCATCAGGCCTCTGCCTTCTGGTTGGGGCATCGCAGAATGAGGAATAAGAAGTGTGATTGTCACAGGGAAGACCTGCTGCCAAATTTCCGGACCCAGGTAACATCCTGTGACAGGCTTTCCCGGTGCCAAAGGAGGTGACGCTGATAAGGGGACTCCCTCCCTTTTCATTTCCTTCTAGTTCTGCCCATGTGGGTTCTCTGTTTGGTTTTAATACTTTCCAACTGAGCCGTAAATGCAGAACATACGCATAATTATGACACTTAGATTTGTTCAACTTTATCCCTGCAATTTCTCAAGGGTTCTTGCAATTCAAGAACACCACTGGATAATAAGACATGCTTTGGGGAAGTGATCTAACTACAACCTACAGGAATGGAAGGCGTGTTTAAGTCAGCTATTCACTCGCATGTGTTGTGCGTGCACATACATGGGAGTGTCATGTTGTGTTTCTATATGTGAATTAACCATGTGTTTTATTTTCTACATTATGATGCTTTGACATCTTGGATCCCTGCTGACTCTGGAGGGACTGCCCCTCCCAAGGTTAGCCCATTTCAAGAGGCAGCACACAGCTCACTCTGGAGCTGCTTTTCAAATACCAACCCACCAATCCAGAGCCCACATCCCCAGGCTCCCACACTCTGGGCCACTCTGCACCTGTTGTAGTCAGCCCTGGGCTGGGCACCAGACAAGCAGGGACAGCCCTCTGCCCAGAGCCACTGAAATCATTCAAACCAGTCAGTCCTCAGCCTCGTCCCCCTGCCCCACCCATTCCTCCTGCAGAAACCACAATAAAGGCCCTTGCCACAATGCGCCCTCTGCCTCCTGGCCCACCCTGGCGCTTCTTCAGGTGGCCCTGCGGCCTGCAGATCTGTGAGTACAATAAGCTTCCTCCATGACAGCTGTTTCTGTGTCACCGTGTCTTACTGTACCTGCCGACCACAAACCTCAGCTTTGGTTCAAACACAGTCTCTGCGTGCCCCATTTTATGGGTGTGTCCATAACAACGACACACACAGTCACCAGTCCCCTTGTGTGTGTTTGGACAACATGTAATTTTGCATCACAAAACACCCAATGATGTCAGAGGCACCATGCTCCATCCTGGTATCCAGGAGACCTCCGCTTGCTGCTCAGTCACTGCCCCCGCTGTGGGAACAGTGGCTGTATCAGGAGCCTCCAGCTGAAGGGACTGAATTACATCCAGAAGGACCCATATTGTGCCGCAGCTAATGACACAGTTAACCCCTGGTTAATTTCCTGCTTCTTCGGTGTCCTGGGAACGGGTGGTGTTTATCCGGCTGGGACAATCCGTTATTAATGTGCATTAATGTGCCAGGGCGGTTGCTGTTCTGGGCCGAGGGCTTTAATAGAAATCGGCCGATGGGCCAGGGCCCTGCTGAAGTTGCAGAATGTGAATGAGGTCCTTTCTTTACCCTCTCTCCTCCACCCTGATTTGCATGACTAAGCTTTTTTGCCTTTTTGAAAAATGTGTTTGTTTGTTTCTTGCTTGTTGCTGTGTCTCCTGTGGAGGAAACAAATTACTTGCTCACTAGGCAGGGACCTAAATCTGGCAGGAGCCCAGGCCGGCCCCTCTGGCAAAGGGAGCCAGACTGCCAGGCTCGCGCTGGTGGGGACAATTCCGGAAGAGTATATGCGGCCCAGGAATGTGGGATAAGCATTACCTTGGCCCCCGCAGGCTCCTTAAGAGGAGGTGTTTGTCCCAGCAAAGGAGGGCGAGATGGGAGAGAAAAACAGAGAAGATCCTCTGTCGTCAGAACATTCTGCTCAAATGAACACATCGCTCAAAGCTGTGCCTGATGAGGCTCTGGGTTCTCTGGGGAGAGACAAGACGTTGCTCCTGGTTTCCGAGTCTATCAGAGCCAGCCGATGGTTTTTAAAACAAATGTTTCGTAATTTCCACTTTACTGAAACGAAATGCATAGATAACATAGCCTACCTACATGAATAGCTTTTAACCAAGATGATAGCCCAACTATAGAGGAGATGAAAGGAATCTATCTATAATAATAAAAGGCCAGGCGTCACAACCAGAACAACCAATCGACCAGTCGCTATGAGGTGCATTGACCACCTCTCGGTCCCTCCCCCCAGCCTGCAGGCTTCCATTGCTGGATGGCCAACGGGGAACCACGGGAACTGGGCTGGGTGGCAGCAGAGCGGGACTGGGGACTGGACTCGCGGGGCAGTGGCAGCATCACAGAGCATCGCGGGGCAGCGGCGAGCAGTGTCACGGAGCATCACGGGGCGGCGGACATGGCCCTCATCGCAGGCTAGGCCTAGGGACCCTACATGCACAGGATTTCGTGCGCTGGGCCTCTAGTGTATAATAAAACACATGTCAACACGTAAATGCTCTGGTACGACCTAACTAGAAGATGTAATAAAGTCACCAGAGGCTCGAGCTTGGATGTAGGATCCCAGTGGATGAAGCTGTGCTGTTTGGGGCAACTCAACTGGCACCAGAGGCTTTGCTGTTGGTAATGAGACTTTTCAAACTGGTGCACAGCCCTCCATGAAGTCCTGGACAGAACGAAGCACAGTCTTCTGAGTGTACACCCTGGTTTTTCTCCTGAGGAACTCGGGATATTTTAAAACAGAAAAAAAATATTTTTGTGGCCATGTAAAGTGGAATTTGATTCTAAACTCAGATTACTTTAAGCAGCCTTTTCATCTACGTGAACATCCAGTGGGCCATTCAAAATTAGTGCCAATGCCCAAAGAACGAATAAGAACGGGGGCTGCAGAAGGTGATCCAGAATTAGTAGCAATGGTGGTGCTTAAATGGGAATGCTACTGGTTGGGATGGAGGTCTACAAATCCCTCCAGTGTGATTTCCTCGTTTGTCACACCTCTTGGCAGACACTGCAGCAGCTCAGCCCACTTTGCATGCCCAGCACAAGACGGACCGAGTCCATCTCTGACTTTTCCTGACCCTGAAGAAGAGGACCACCTTGACCGCCATCTGTTAGTACTGTTGGGAGGGGTGGGGATGCTGTTACCCTGCCTGCATCCCCTTTCCTGACCCCCTGCACCACTACCTTGAGTGGTGCCCCTCCCCAGAGCACTGCCCTAGACCAAAGGCAGCTTCTTTACCCAGGAGGTTGTAACCTCCATGCACATTCTCGGGCAGCCCAGAGCCCCCCACGGAAGGACACGGAGGCCAATGCCAGCCCCCTTGCCTTAACTTGAAATCAACTCTGGGATACAACTTGCACTCCGGCACTCTCCATGGGATCAGGGTGGTGTTCCTCTCCTCCCTGCTCAGCTTTCTTCCCCTACCGTGTTCTGTGGACAGTTGAAAACAACAGAACTCATGCCAGTAGATTTAAGCAGAAAAAGGATTTACTAAAAAACAGTGGGTAGATAACAGATTTCCCAGAGGGCCGGATAATCAGACATAGAGGCTACCTAGCTGAGAACTTGGCCCAAAAATCATCCCAGAGCGATTCACGTGAAGATACCTCTGAGTACAAACACTTTCAGCACTGACTCACCACTCAGAAGCACTGGCCTGTGGGTGCTCCCTTGATGGGCTATCCCCAGAATTGATTTCATAATTGCTTGATTTCTTAAAGTGACAAAATTCCAATTCAAAATGTATGTGTATGGGTACAGATAATGAGTGCAGCCCGAGGCGCCTGCCCCAGCCCTACCCGAGTAATCGGAGTTACTCAGTAAGAGACAGCCATTTATCAGGTGTAACGTTTCTGTACGGCTAGCCAAAGTACAAGTGCTCACGAAACTCTTTAGGCAGGTGGTCATGGAAGAGCTATTTTCCCCTTTAAGCCCCTGGCATTCCCACACCAGAAGGTTGCAATAAATCATCCTCTAGTTATCTCTCTCCTCCCGGGTGACAGTCTGTGCCGTAACCACTTCCCCTGGAGCCTCTGTCTCTTTAGCCTCTTTCCTTTAAAGCAACAAAGAGTTGGTTGAATTGGTGTCGGTGGAGCTCCGATCAGCACTTACTCTCCGATCAGCATGAAGTCAACCTCAGGATCAATGTGGTGGTGTCTGAAAGAGCTGTATATGCTGAACAATAAATGTAGACACATGGGAGACCATGGGGTCCACCCAGATTTACACGTCTGAGATGGGGGAAAGGGCTGCCCTAGGTTCTACACTAAACCTTCTAGCCCTTCTTTCTTTCCTTCCTTAACGAGTATTTATGAAGCATCTGCCATATGCCAAGCAATGCCCTAGAAGCTGGACATACGCTGCTGAGAAAAAGTAGGCCTGGGCCCTGACATCATGAACTATTCATTTAGGGTATAGGTTAAGGAGGGCTGCTATTAACCAAATAGTCATTGAAACCAATGCAGCCTGTGGACTCAGACAAGCATGCCCTTTCAAAGTCAGTACAATCCTGCTGATCATCTGCTCTGACTCCTCTGACTTCTTCCCACACTCAGAGGCTACATAGAGACCACATAGCTGAGAACTCAGAGTAAAACCACCCTCCCGGCCCCACAGGGTACGGCCCTGGCTGCCTCTCTGACCAGCCCCCTGACTTCTGCCTGAACTTCCTGGGCACGGCCACATTGACCTTTTGATTCCACTTTATTTCGGCCAGTTATCTTGAGTCTCTGCTTCTCACAGTCAAACCCAACACCACTGACACAGCACCTTGGGGAGCTTTTGTCTTTGTTTTTAAGACCAGATGAAGTCATAGAAGCGTTTAGTCAGCAGGGTGACATGTGGGTTTGGTACATTCAATGCACCTCTGCTGCGATGAGGAGACTGGGTGGATGCTGGGTGGTGGGTGGTGGGTATTGAGGGAGGTGGTGGGTGGGCTCTCCTGTCCTCCCACAGTGTAGAGGACATTGAGATGGCCAGGGGAGAGATTATGGGGAGACAAAATAAAACCTGGAGGCCAAATGGGCCCCAATGGGTGCTTGTGTAGCCGCATGGTTTGAGATAGGTCACATTTCTAGACCCCAACCTCCTTGTCTAAGAAACGGGACTATGACTGATAAGATCCTTCCCCTCTACTCTAAAGATTTCACACTTCTGCCTGCTGGGTGGCTCAGCTGATTGGAGCATCATCCCATACAATAAAAGGTTGTGGGTTCAATCCCCAGTCAGGGTATATATCAGAAGCAACCGATCAATGTTTCTTTTTCACACCAATGTCTCTCTCTCTCTCTCTCTCTCTCTCTCTCTCTCTCTCTCTCTCTTTCTCCTTTCTCTCTCTCTCTCTCATCAATAAGAACATGTCCTCAGGTGAGGATTAAAATAAAATAAAGATCTCATAGGTCTGCCCAAGGTTGCATAGCCAAGAATGGGCAAATCTGGAGCCAGATCTTGATGTCCGAGTTCCTTGTTCATGTTCATGGCCCTTCTGCTACCCCAAGCATATGCCATATGACAAGACCACGTCTTGTCAGAAATGAACAAAAGGAAAGGTGTAATCATGGCATCCGAGACCATGATGGCAGAGACCCCGGGAAGATGAGCACCCCAATGCTCTCGCCAACTTTCTTCTGTGTCCATCTCTCCTGTAGGTCCACAGTGATGAGGCTCCATTCTGGCAGGGGAGGCAGACATGGATGGACGGTAGGTAAGCCCATCAGTGTGACTGTGTTAATAAAACTTTATTTATAAAATGGGCAGCAGGCTGAATTTGCTCCCCACCCACCAGCCAGCCAAGCTTTACTGGCTGCTGGGAGAGTGGCCAGTGGTGGACAAAAGGTTCCATCAACAATATGGTCAGGGAGACCTCATTAAGGACACACTGTTGGATGAGAAGTCACTGAATGAAGACCCAGGGGAGGCTTTCCAAGCTGAGGGAAGGAACTGCCAGGGCAAAGGCCACGAGGTTAGAACACACTCAGGAAGTTGGAGGAACCAGGCTGGAGAAGGAATAGAGGCAAGAGAGGTAACGACAGGAATGACAACTTAACGGCCCTTATGTGCTCCTGGCACTCATTTAATCCCGAGGTTGTGGGCTGGGGAGGGACCGAGGCGGGATTTGAGTCCAGGCCATCTGACTCCAGAGCCCCTGCTCACAACTGCTGTTTACACAAGTGCACATGTGTGCTAGTGAGTCAGAAGCAATGATATTTAGAAGAGTGTTACCCCACGTAGAACAGTAGGAGTCGCATCTGTGAGGCTGTTTTCCATGAATGTGAGTGCCTGAGTCACAGCTACTTGGTACATGGTTGTATATAAGAAAGGCTAGGGGAGTGTGGAATCCTGATTCCCGTGATCCCTGCACGCCATCTGCTTTAGTCTGCCAGTGCTGGGCTTTTCAGCTGCAGTGTGTTCAATAAACCCACTACAGTGGGGCCTTGACTTAGGAGTTTAATTCGTTCCATGACAGAGCTTGTAACTCAAATCACTCGTATGTCAAATCAAGAAGTGAATGAGTGAGACACGTGATGCTGGGCTGATGTTGTGGCATTCACTGTGACGTTCACTGCGCCAACTAGCAGTGGGGTATCTGAAGCTGGCTCGTAACCCGAATTTTAGCTCGCAACTCAAAGCAAAAAATCAGCCGAGAAACAGCTCGTATCTTGAAAAACTCGTTAGTCAGGACACTCGTAAGTCAAGGCCCCACTGTACAATTAAACCCAGGTTCCATCTCTTACGTGCTCTCTGACAAACAGCAAAACACTTCACCATTCTGGGCCTCAGTTTCCAAATCTGTGAAACGGGGCTAATAACACCCCCCCCACTCCCAGGGCTATCATGAGGATTAAGTGCAATGACACCTGTGAGTGCTTAGAGCCATGCCTGGCACACAGTTAGTGCTCAATAAATGCTGGCTCATATCAGTATTGCCCCACGAATAAGCAGTCTGCTCCCTGACTCCCCAGCGCCAGACAGTCCCTGTGACCTCCATGATCAAGAGCCACACTGGTATCATTGTTTCAAAGCACTGTCACTCCAGGCACGCAGATAAGCGGCCACACATCAACCAGACACGCGCTGGCCTTTGTCTCACTGAGCTGGGCTGATATGATCCAACATCGCAGGATTTTATTCTTTTCTTTGCCTGTTCCTTTTCTGTACAGATCAACAAAAAAGATGACAGCTGCACCTGGATCTTGTGTTTTAATAATTTTAATAATGCACAGGAAATTGGGTGGCCTGGGGACTCAGCCAGAGAGCAAGTTGTCACCGTGTGGACAGACCAGGTGGAAGGAGAAGATTCAAGGGCAGGAAAGAGAAGGACCTTTGGGGATGGGAAGAGAATAACTTGAGAGCCTTCGACAGTCCAAGTTAAATTAAATGTCAGGAGTGCTTCTTCCTTGTCATAAGTTTCCAGTAAGAGAAAGAATGGGCACCTCCAAGCAGTGAGTTGAAAATGAAGGATTCAGTCCATTGCTTTCACAGGAGGAACAGACCCGTCTCCTCACTAGGACCTGCAAGGCCCTGACACTATCCCTGCCCACCTCTCCTACCTCCACTCTGTACTCTTCCCTCACGCAGCAACCACCTGGGTCTGCTGGTCCCTGAATCACACCCACATGACTGTCCTCTCCTCCCAGCCTTTGCACTTGCTGTTCCCTCCACCCTGATCTTCACACGTCTGCCTCTTCCTCTAGGACCAGGTCTTGGCCCTAACAGGGGATCAGAGGGCTTTCTTCCAGGATGCTGTGTCTAAGGGGGCCCACCCTGCAGCTCCCACCCTCTGCTAGTCCACCACCCTGTTGTTTTCTTCATAGCTCTGTCACTATTTAAGATATTCTGGGTGTGTTTTCAGTGTGAGCACCGCGAGAGCAAGGATCTCATCTTTTCTGTTTATCTCTCTCCCAAATACCTAGAATGTGTTGGCAGAATGCAGGTGCTCAATAAACCCTTTTAGATAAACAAATGCATTCATGAATGAATGAATGAATGAATGAAAGAATGAATGAATGACTTGCTTACTATCTAATGAGGTTTGCAACTCTTTTCTTACCAAGTGAATTGGGCACAAAGCCACATTATGTGTGTCAGTGGTCATCTAGTGATGCCTTGAACATGAATCAGATCTTTTATTCTTTTTCTTTCTTTATTTTTAATCTTTATTGTTGAGAGTGTTCAGATGTCCCCCATTTTCCCTCCATTGCCCCACCCTGCCCCAGGCCTTCACCCCCCTATTGTCTGTGTCCATAGGTAATGCATATATGCACATAAGATCTTTGGTTAGTCTTTTATTCTTTTCCTTTTACATGCCTGCCAGCCTGGCTAAACTCAGCTCCTTGAGGGAAAAGGATGTGCTTTGTGCTTCTCTGCATCTCTCACAATGACTCGCACTTGGTTAATTCCACAAAGGTACCTCAGGATTGGACTGGATGGGATTGGAGCTAGGCACACAGGGGAGACTTGGTGAACAATGAGCAAATGTTGTTGCTTCATCATCTAGAGCAGCAGTTCTCAACCTATGGGTCGCAACCCCTTTGGGGATCGAACGACCCTTTCACAGGGGTCACCTAAGACCATCGGAAAACACATATGTAATTACATATTGTTTTTGTGATTAATCACTATGCTTTAATTATGTTCAATTTGTAACAATGAAAATATATCCTGCATATCAGATATTTACATTATGATTCATAACAGTAGCAAAATTATAGTTATGAAGTAGCAATGAAAATAATTTTATGGTTGGGGGTCACCACAACATGAGGAACTGTATTAAAGGGTCGCGGCATTAGGAAGGTTGAGAACCACTGATCTAGAGTCATCAGTCAAGCCAAGTCATCATCTAGGAAGTCTGATCACTTTCAAGGTGAATCTAGACTTGTGCTATAAAGAATGGTGTATTCCTGTTCATTCAGCAAATACTGGCTGAGGACCTACTGTGTGCCAAGGTCTGTCATAGGCACTGGGCTATGACAGTGAATAAGACAAAATTCCTGCCCTCTTGGACCTGACCTTTTAATGGGAAGAAAGACAATAACTAATAAAAATCGAAATGCAATATAATGTTAAGAAGTGAAAAGCGTTATAGAGGAAGTATAGCAGAATAAGAAGATGGGGATGTTATTTTAGACTAGAGGCCTGATGCATAAAATCCGTGCAAGAGTAGGCCTTCCTTCCCCCAGCTGCCAGCACCGGCTTCCCTCTGGCACCCGGGGCCCAGGCTTCCCTCGCAGCCCCAGCTTCGTCCAGAATGTTGTCCGGTCCAATGAGCACATTACGCTTTTAAATATAGAGAGAGATGGGTGGTCTGAGATGCTCTCACAAGGGAGAGGATGGTAGAAGAGACCTGAGTGAATTGGGGGGGAGGGGGGTTGGAGGAGAGGTGCTACGTGGTTAAGTGGAGTGAAGGAGGCTGAGAGGTGTGCGAGGAGCAGAGAGAGGTGCCCACACACACATATGGGAACTAATTAATGCATTAGTTATACATCCATGCACTCAAATTTCACTTTGGGTGCTTTTTAGTATTTGAGTGTTTGACAATAATTATTACTGTTCTGGTACAGTGAAACCATTCAGAAAAGTGCTTTAGACAGGCACTCTTCTCTGTATTGGAAATATGCTCTACATTGATTAAGGGGCAAGGATTATAGAAAGGAGATCTCACCTCCCCACCCGACGTCCCGATCTATTGGCAGGACCCAATTTGTCAGGATGCTAACTATGACAGCAGAGCACTAACATGCCCAAGCCCCTTTCTATGTCTGCCGAATGCCTTTGGTGACGATTTCTGCCCCTTAATAGGAGCAGGGCTATGAAAATGAGCACGAAACCCAAACATCAAAGGATGGTCCCTCCCATTCCAAGTGGCCCAACCAGAAAACCTGGAAACTAGGAACCCTTCCCTGTCGCCTGCTGTCCAGATGGAAGGAACGCGGCTGACAAAGGAACCCACAGCATCTCACAGCTAAGACCGCGGTCTTTTCTCTTTCTGAGCTTATTCCCGTCAAGCCCCAGTGGGTTTGGTTTTGTCTGAGGTTTAACAGGATTTCAGACTTGGGGGTGGTCTCTTTGGATTTTCTCCTTCTTCCTTTTGATGCTTAAAAATAACCCCATGACACCAAAGAAACAACTGTGGCTGAGAAGATTGGAATTACACAGGATGTAATTCCCTTTCACGTACACGTCAGAGGGTGGTGGTAGGTCATTTCTGAAGCTGTGATTTTCCTTGTACATGAGTTCAAAAGCTGAGGATTTGGGTTAAAAATGGCTAAGAATAAAGTGTGACCTCCAGGACCCCACAAAAGCAGAACAGTTGTGAACAGGAGAGAGAAAGCTGTCAGTCAGCTATTGCACTACGGGGCCACAAGGTAAGACCTAGGAGAAAATGGGTTGGTCTCCTTAGGTTTGTCATTTCTGTGCGCGCGCGCATGTGTGCATATATAGTGACTCGCAATGTGTATAGTATCAGATATTTGGGATTCTTCATTCCCTGAACGAACAAACTGGCTCTCCTGCTGCTCTTGTGCTCTTACTGATCGTGGGACTCTCGGGACTTGTGTGACTCTGGTTTGTGGGGTTCCCCTTGCGTTTGCCCACATGGCCCCAGGCCATGCACACCCCACACTCAGTGCACTAATGGACTGCAACTAGGCTGATGCTTAACTGGACCAGGCTCCGACATGGAAAGGAGACTCTGGACACCAGCTCTGCTTCTAGCTCCACTGAAACCCCAGCGACACTGCTATGACTGGACCAAGAGAAATGGGACTTTGGAAACCCATGGATGTGATTCCACAAAAATAAAGCTTTCTACCATATCTCATCCTCCTTGGTGGGGGGCCTCCAAAAACGCTTATTGCAGTGATACCCCAAGAACCCCACTCCCACTAGCAATGGAGAAAGACCGCCCACGCTTTTCTCTGATAACAGGAGAACAGAGGCACATTAAATCTGTAACACTGCCCAAGAGTTTCTCGAAGGGGTTGTTCCTTGTGCTCCACGACCTGGTTTTGTCAGCTCTAGACTCTGGTTGCTGGCCGGCTGCCTTGACATACGGAGGGTTTAGCGCTCAGTGGGAAGAAAAGCTTTTCTTCGGTGAGGGCAGGAGAGAGGAAACAGGGATGTTTCCTAGATGGTAGTGGACGCGGGTGACTACCCTCCAGTGTCCATGACCCATCATCACTTCTCAGGAATTTCCTGTTCCTCTCCACCTCCCACGGGACTCAGAGCTGTCCCCACCCCACCCAGCTCGGCCAGAGCACTCTTCTGAGAAACTTCCAAAGCTTCCGAGGACCTGATTTCTTCTTCTGAACACAGGTGACCTCCAACACCAGAGGGTCTCCCGCCTGGGGCTGACAACCCAAAAACCAGGGCATCGATGAAAGGCATTCGACCCATGAAGACATCTTCAGATCACTGACTCCCCTTTTGACTAAGGGGACCGACATATTTTATAACTGGTTAAGCCAATCTGAGTATGGGCTTCCGAATCCACCGTTTATTTACAGTGTGTGAGCCAATTCTAATTTTATCTCAAGTTTTCCACAAGGCTGTTCAATATTCAAACCATGTTTGGGGGGTGCCAAACACCTACCATCACCAAGGAGGCTATAGAAGGGAAAATATTCCACTTGAAAGGGAAGTGGTTTGTTAATGGTTAATATTGGGTTGTGTTTGGAAGCATAGTGCTCCCCAACGTTAATCAATGAAACAGTCCAGCCTGCTCCCAAAGATGCTCGAGTGACTCCAGATTTTCGAGATACAGTGGTTTTCTCCAGCTATTGGGTTGACTGTATTCTGGGGCCTGTTAGCGGAGTTGACAAGGAAGCTTCTGCCTGGGGCTGAGCTCAGTTCTGCCCATGTGACTACGACAAGGTCAAGGTGTGGGAAGTAATAATTACACTTTTGTTTGGTTGCTGTGTGTAATGACATGGGCGAGACCAGGACAGACAGGGACAGAATCAGTAACAGAACCACCTCTCTCAAATCACCATTTCCTGAGTTTCCTCTCTTCTGTGACATTTCTTTAACCCACTTCCCCAGAATCACAGTGTGGCAGGGAAGGTGGACACTGTCAATTGTTTCAGACCTGAAACCCAGACTCAGAGAATTCCTTGTTGCCCTTGGAGATGTTTTAAGATTGAACATTTTTAACCATATCCCTATTTTCTAAACATTTTTCCAACCTTTCCACGGAATGTAATCCAGATGGATGGGTTTTTTTTCTTAAAAAGAAAACAGGACTTTGGCGAGAATGTTGGTCTGTTTGATCCCTCTCCCCTACCCCACCCCCAACACCGCAGCCCCCACCCATGCACTCCACGTGCACTCAGTCCTAGACTCACCCTGATGGAAGGAGAGAGGCTGCGTTCAATATAAATGCAAAACGTTCCAGACACGCAGGATTGTCTGTGCTCTGCATGAATAACGACAGCAGCTTGCAAGTGGGCAGGACTTGGCAGAGAGGCCCCTTCGCCGATCCGTAGAGGCACCAGCACCCTCCTTGAAGTGCCTGTGAAATCAGCCTTTGGTCGCTAATTTCACACTCCAGGGACAGAGCTGTGAACAGCTCAGAGCACGTGATTCTCATTTTCATAGCAGTTTCCTTAACCTTCAGACACCCTCTTATGGCATTTTCTCCACCTTTGCAAAAATTAAAATGCTCACTTCCTTTAAGGTTAAATCTCAGGCTTATTTTTACTTAATCATCTCTTTACTGCTTTGACTTTGCAAACAACAGAGCTTTTATTTTGTCTAGATCTTTAGTGAAGCTTCCTCCCTCCTCAGTTACATATTTTTAAAAGCCAATTCTGCATTCATTATTCCCTCTCCTGCCATTTTCTAAATAATGTAGGTACTTTGGATGCTTCTGTGATGAGCAAGGAATGCTTTTGAAATGCCCTGTTAAGATATGCTTTTCATCTCCCTTCTGATCATAAAGCGAGTTTTCTTCTCTGGATTCCACAGACCTGAGAAATGTGTGCAAGACACGGGGCGGGTCCTTTGGGACACAGGAAGGGAGGATCTTGAGCTGGCTGCATGAATTTTAGAGGCTGGATTTAGAAAACCCCAAAAAGTATTTGCATTAGGGATTAGGGTTTGATTGTTTTTGATCGTTCCTGTTATCAGATAACTCAGATGGGCATTTCCATCAGTGAATGACTCAGGCATAATATCTAATCAGATCATAAAATATTCTTAAAATTTGGCTCAGTTGTTTCAGAAAAATAATCATGGGTTTGTTTCTGATATAAATTGCCCGGTTGGGGGTTGAGGGTTTTTTAATAAGCCATAGTTCTCATTGTGGTCCTTTTCAAAACAGAATACGTTGAGCAGGCAGGAGGCATACAGGTGAAATTTTAATTCCTGGTAAACCAACTGATCCTGTGTTTATTTGAAAATTTGATATTTTGTTCATTGTGGACTTTTCTGGCATTGATTCTGGTTTTTAAAGTATTGCATCAAAACTCTATTTATCTTGATTACTGACTGAGTTTGGGAGCATCCTAACATTATTGTGCCCAAGGCAAGTGCCCGCCTGCCCCACCTCAGTTCCTGCCCTGAATTCACTTCACGCCCAAGGAAGTGGTGAGCCTGGGGTCCCTCATCTCAGATGGTGAAGTTGGGTCTTTCCTTGAGGAAAGGAAGATTTCAGAGTCTGAAGCTGGCCCCAGACTCTCAGCTTTCCTGTGCCTTCCTAAACACCGGGAATTAAATCTCCAAATTAGGGGCTGTCAGGATGTCATTGGCTCCCAACCTCCTGCCTGTCTTGCCCTCTCCTTCCTTCCTCTCTCTCTTTATGTTCTCTTGTCCTGAGATGGGGCCAGCATCCCCCCTCCAGCATCACCCCACATTAGAACACAGAGCGCCAGAATGTTCCTTGGGTGAGGTTCTCTCAGATAGAACTTCACAACACCAGGACCCCAGTATCATCGCTGTGTACACCTGGGTCCTCAGGAGGCCTGGGGAGGAAGGGGAGGGTTTCCAGGCAAGAATTTCAGATTCAGCTGGAACCCCAGCAGCCTTTCCCAACCCTGCTCGGAGCCCAATGTAAAAGTCGACTTTGTAATTCTCTGTGTTCTTTTTTCCTTTTTAAAATTTTAATTTAATGATTACAGTTTGCATAAAAATGTGGAACGCTTCACAAATGTGCATGTCATCCTTCCGCAGGCCATGCTAATCTTCTCGGTATCGTTCCAACTTCAGTGTATGTGCTGCCCAAGCAAGCGCTCTCAGTGTTCTTCAGTGTCTGTTCTATGACACAACTCGTGGACCAAAAATCTTGTATAGTCAGCCTTCAAAATACCAACAATTAGATATTTGGGAATATCTGGAAATATCTACTTGGATCGGTGATCCCCGCCTCCGCCCCCTGCGCCCGCCCCCACTGTGGGCAGATGATTGAAGCCCTATACCTGTTTGGAACTGATTATTACAGTGGCAACATGTTCTTTTCAACAATCACCCAGAAGACACTACCCTTCTTTTCATTATCACTGGCACCCTGGGGGGCCCGGTGCACTGTCGCAGCCCTCGGATGCGGGAGAGGATGAGAGGAAGGGAGCTGTGAGGAGCTGTCCGGGCCATCGCCCACCCACGGCCCTCTCCCCCTGGAGGCTGCCAGGAGAGTTCCTCATCACCAGCCAGGCGAGGTAGGCGGCGCTCGGTCTCACCCCCTCAGAATATAGCTGCAGACCATAAAACCACTCAGCTGCAGCCTAGGATTGGCTTCTTGGCAGCAGGGTGTCCCATCATTTCTTGCAGCCATCCAGCCTTTTTCATGAGGTGTCACCCTGAATCTTAAAGGTACAGCTTTGTTTTGGGCAGAAAGCCTCTTGGAGATAGGAACAGAAACCCAACTCAAACAGGAATAAGCAAAAGACAAGTATTGACCCACATAACTTCAGGGCAGTCTAAGGTAGTAATTCTCAACGGCAGTAATTTTGCCTCCCCACTGCCTCAGGACACTTGGCAATGTCTATAGTCATTTTTGGTTGTCAGGGGGTTGGGAGGCAGCATGCTACTGGCATCTAGTGGGTAGAGGCCAGGGGTGTTGTTATACATCCTACAGTGTACAGGACAGACCCCACAACAATTATCTAATTCTGAGAAAACCTGCTCAAGGGTACCGGCTTCAGGCATGGCTGAATCCAGGAGCTCCAATCATGTCTACAAGGCTCCATTTCTCTCCCATTCTTGGCTGTTTTCTTCCACACTGACCTCACACACACAAACAGAATCTCTCTGCTCTGTGGGCCTGCTCACATCCTCACAGAAACAAGTCCTGAGAAAAGAGAGGTGTTCTTTCCAGTAAATCAAAGCAAGTCTGGGGTTGAGTTTCATTAGCCACCCAGGAATCTCTTTGACCTGAGGAGGTGGGGTTGGAGGTAAAGAGGAAGAATACACTGACACCAAGTCCAAATCTAGAGCTGGAGGCTAACAGAGTCAATTGTCTCACATGGATTGAAGAGGGGAGGGACTACTTGCCCAAAATAAAATCAGGGCAGTGATACCAGAAGGAGAAGGAATTGCTGCTGAACAGACAAAAGCAATAGTCACCTATCCTATATAATAAAAGCCCAGTGACCGAATGGTGGAACGACCAGAATGACCGGTCGACCAGTGGCTATGACACGCACTGACCACCAGGGGGCAGACGCTCAGTGCAGGAGCTGCCCCCTGGTGGTCAGTGCGCTACCACAGTGGGAGCGCCGCTCGGCTGACTGGGATGAATGGCTGCTCCCACTGTGACCCCCGGGCCCATGGGCAGGAACCCGGGCTGCAATCCTCACCTCCTCGCCCCAGGCTCCTCCTCCTTGCTCCCTGCTACCTCCTCCGGATGCCTGCAGGCTGCACAGCACCGCCAGGCTCGCAGAGCTGACCCCAGAAGTTGGGAGGCGGGTTCGTGGCCACTGCGGGACTGAGGCCTACTCCACCGCCTCTCGGTGCTATTGCCCTTGGGCCTGGCCCCGACCAGGTCCCCTGGAGAGGCGAATGCTCCGGCTTCATGGAAGATGCTGGGCCAGGGAGCAGCCACTCAGAGGGCGGGTCCACAGCCACTTGGCAGACAGCAGACCGGGATGAGCTATGAGCGGTGCTCCCACAGCAGGCCGATCCCCGCAGGCCACGTCCCCCACCAGTGCACAAATCCCGTGCACCGGGCCTCTAGTAATCACATATTTATGAATGAAAGGGGTAGGGGGAGATCTGGTTTATAGTATTAAACACACACTATGGAGAAAGAAAAGGATGGAATATGAGAGGAGGAAAGAATGCGAATGTGAGTTCCTTGTGCTTATCAGGAAGCGTACACCTGCGGGTTTGCGGGCATCCTTTTTTCCTTTTCTTTTCCTAATTTAATTGGGAAAAGAATTACAGATATGCATGACGTGCAAACACCTTCCACGCATTCAATAAACTTGTGCATGAGAAAACATTTTTACAAAGTACAGCATATTATACAAACAAAATGAAATGTGTTCATGTGGCCCCAGATGCTGAGGCTGTAAAACATGTATTTCCCTCAGGGTTCTGTTTCCACAGAGATTAGTTTTCCTTACCTGTGGTTAAAGATTAAAGTGTGGTGCCTTCATTCCTTAACCAGAGAAAGAATGTGTATCCTAGGGTAATGACGATCAGCCATTCCACTCGATTCAGCCCTCTCTGCAACTCCTTAATCTACTTAGGGGCCCGGTTGATATATTTTAATGAGTCTGCAATAGCCTCTGATAAAACAGAATGAGTCACAGCCAGGAGAGGGCTGGGGCTCTTCCTGAGGTGAAGGAGCGGGAAGGCTCTCTCCATCCCTGATGCAAAGGGGAGGGAGGGATGCATGCTTTGTGGTCGGGCAGCGATTAGAAAGACACGCTGGGGTGTGACCACAGCAGATTTACCCAAAAGGAGCACAGCATGGCTCCCTCTCCCACGGTAATTACAGCCCCCGGCACATTCCTTCCACCCACAACCGGGGAGCTCGGAGCTGTTAGGGCAGATCTGTTAGACTCCCGCAGCCTAGCCTGGCTGTCCAGGGCCAGGTGGTTTTCTAACACGTGCCTACCAGCGGTCCCACAGCCAGCTTCCCGGGGTAGAACCCTCACGGACTGACATTTGGAGAAAAGGAGAGCTTACACGGGAGGAGGCAGACACTCCTGTCATCCTCTCTGTAATGTCTAATCGAAGTTCGGTCTTGGTCAGAGTCTCTCGACAGGGGATGCGATTGGCATTTTGTTCAGGGCAAGTCATTGTAAGGGACCGTTCCGGGCATTGAGGGACATTTATCATTACCCAAATCCTTGTGGCGATTGAAAACACCCATGCATTTCCAGTCACAGGGTTTGCATGTAAAAGTCACTTAAAATGCCTAGAACCTCAGTGGGGGACCCAGCTCAGGCCCCATGGCACCATTGCCTGGGTGAGGCTTGTGACAGGCATGTCAAGCTCTGGTGCCTGCAAATATTCCATTACTAACCAGCCACGGCTCCAAAGGAAGGGGATGCTGCTCCCTAAGCATTCAAGCCTGCAAAGCAGGTCAAGTGTGAGAACCGAGAAAAAAGGACCCATGCATGGAGCCATCGGGCAGTAGGCATTGGCAGAGCACGCATATCAGGCCCAGTGCCCAGTGTGGGGGCCGAAGGCGAATGAAGACACCATCCCGCAGTGCAAGGGGCTCACTGTGGGCCCAGGAGAGAAACAGAATTATCAGCCACCGTGGAAAAGCAACGGGAGAGAGGATCCTCATGAAAAATGAGGTTTTATCCTGCAGATACTGACCTATTTATGTGTCATTGAGCTAATCACACCTGAAGGGTATTTTTATGTTGGGGTGGGATGGGTGGGATGGGATGGGGAAGAACAGAATAGAAAACACCAGAGTGTATCCCTGTTGGTAAAAGTAAGTATTGTGTTCTTAATATTTTGTTTCCCCAATTATTTAAACATGGATCTTGTCCTGTGATGGAAAATGTATTTCTAATTTTGAGTCATGTTCAAAAAAGCTTGAAAAACAGAGTGTATATAATTTGGGATCCTGCATGGAATTGCAGGACAGAAAAAGGCCATTAGGGAAAACCAGTGAACTCTGAGTAAAGTGCAGAGTTTAGCAAATGGTAACATAACAGTGTTGGCTACACAGGAAACTACACTTGCAATATGGACCGGAAACAGACATGAAAACGAGTCGTGAACTGAAAACGCAGCGTCAGATTTTGGATAATGAGCTGCTCAGTCCCTGCTTCCCCAACAGCCCCGGGAGGTGCAGGAGAGGGTCGTTTGCTGCAAAGACACAACACAATCAGCCAGACTCTCGGATGTTACCCAGCCGAGCGGCCAGAGCACCAGGCCCTGCAGCCCCAGACTCCGACCCGGGAGGGTCCTGCCGCACCAGCTGCCACCAGGGACAGAGCGTCACCCAAGCCACCCAGAGCCTCCACTGCCGGAGACAGCGTTCCTCACCCCGCCCCGTCTCAGCCGCCTCTGCCGTGACAGGCAGGCTGAGAGACTCAATTAGGTTTTAGAACACAGTCATGCCCACCCAGGTTTCCTGGGTACAAAGTCCCCACATTCCTCTCCTGGGAGAACATCTTCCTCCAGCGACTGTGACACTAACGCTGTTGACTGTCAACTCCTAGGAAGCCACCTGGTTTGAGCTCAGGAAGTGACAAGGGAAGCAAATCTTCCAAGTTCTCATTCCACCACAGCCTGTGGCCCATCACTCCTCCAACTAAAAGAGCCAAAAAGGAAAAGAAAAGAAAAGCAGTGCAGGAATAGAAACATCAGGACTTCCCCTGGAAGAGAGAAGCCAAATGGACTGGAGCACCATCCTGGCTGGGCTGGGGGAGCCGTCCCCGCCCCCATTACATTCAGTGTCCCACATGCAGGGGCGGGTGGAGGGGGTCCTCCCACACTGACCCTCCCCCTCAGTGTCCGTCTGAGGGCGCTGGGCCGTGGTTTGTTGACTGGGTGTCCACACGGAGTAGGTTCTGGAAGCTGAGCTCAGTCTTGGACACAAGCTTCACTCTTGCTGGAAGGTCATCGGCTCCATGATGACCCGTGTCATGTGTGTTCATGACGTGTGCCCGTATGGCAGTGTAGCCGGGTGGTCAGGGGCACAGCTTCTGGAGCCCCCCACCCACCCCATTTCCTCTGTCAAGTGAGCGGTGGGATCCAGAGGCCTTGGAGCTTCTCCCAGCACCTCCAGCAGCCGAGCGAGGAACCCACCCACCGGCCTTGCGGAGCCCACGCTGTCTGCCAGGCCCAGCTCCAGGCTCTGGGGATGCAGCCGGGGCCCTGATCCCAGTCCTGCCTTCACGACCTTGCACTGCAGCAGGAGACAGACAATGAGCAAGAAATCAAAGCAACGCTCCAGACACTTTCAGAGAATGGAGTGCAGGGAAGGACTTTAACCAGGCTGAGGCGGTGGAGTGACGGGCGTGGGTGGGCTTGGGTGGGGACTCAGGGAGCTCAGAGGGGACATTTGACCTGGGTCCTGAAGAAGAAGGAACAGATCATGTGAGGGGTCAGGGAGGGGGCTCCCTGTGGAGACAGCAGGAGGGTGGAACCTGAGTCACAGCCAACCCCACCCTCCCCAGCAGGCCCTGGGGGACCCACAGAGAAACCACCTTCTACCTGCCCCAGACAGAGTCCCTGTAATTGCACCTGGGGGCGGGGGAGGGCATCCATTAAGAACCCCTTCAAAGAGAGGTTAAGAACATCAACTCTGGTGCCAGGCCCCCTGGGTTCAAACCCCAACTCTACCACTTACTAGCTGAGCGACCCTGGGCCAGTTAGTTAACCTCTCTGTGCCTGTTTCCTCGTCTGTAGAACAGAGTAGGGTTCTACAGAGCTGTAGGAAGGGTTAAAAGACTTCTGTACTTATCACCGTGCCTGGCATGTGATAGGATAGTCCACCGTTACTGTTTGGGGAGAAGAGCCCAGCATATTGCACAGGATGCCAAAAAACGCATGCGGGCAGACCGAGAGGGGCAGATTGACATGCAAAGGGTGTAACTGAAAGACAAGCACAATTGGCACCGGAACATTAGTCTTCCTGGAGCCTGTGCCGACATTTTTATATGACAAGGAATTTAACGGCAGCCTGGCAACTCTTGAAAAAAATTAATTACCCCTGCTGCCTGCCCCGCCCTGTGCTCTGTGTTTAACCTGGACTCTCCCTTCTCCCACCCACCCCTAGAGGGGCCCCCGAGGTGTCCATTACACATTTGGCACCAGCCCCTTCCCAGCACTGAGTGAGTGGTTTTCTGGCCCAACTGCACACCGCAGCCCCATGAAGAGAAGCTAATGTGTCATCCAAAGAGCTGGAGGGGGTGTTCTCTGCACACAGGACAGAAGCAGGAAATAGACGGGTGGGGTCTCTGCAGAGTTGGGGTGGGGGTTGGTGCATTCTGTGGTTGGACAGCTGGCTTCCCCTGGGACAAGCCCTGCATTCCCATAGGCTGTGGGGAGGCGGGAGAGAAAGGCTGAGTGGGGGGGTTCAGCAGAGCTGGGTGCGGTGCCCTGGCCGTGGTGGCTGGGCTGAAGTGACATGTGTACAGGGTGAGATGTCACCAGGAGCTTCAGAGTCCTCAGGATTCAGGGCAGAGGCTCCAAGAGAGGAGTGGATGGGAAAGGGGAAGAAGCAGAGATGGAAATTCATCAGCCCCGCCCCGCCCGTCCCGGCTCTGCCCAGGACGCCTGTGGTGCTTCGTGCAGGAGCTGGACATCAGTCCCGGGAGCCGGCCTGGCTGTCACTGCTGCACAGACACCACGCACCAGGGGCAGAGGCACAGCAGGAGGCAGGGCACGGGGAGGGCAGTGAGCAGGGAACACCACGAGCTGCGAGCACCTGCCTTTGCAGTGACCAAAGGGAGAGAAAGTGACAGAGACCAGCAGGCCGGTGGGCAGTGGGCCCCTCCCAGGAGGTCTCCATAGACAGTGGGTCTGGGGGAAGAGAACCCAACAGGATGGCTCCAGGCAGCCACTTCACAGCTGCCCCGGGACCCCATAGCCCAGCCCCCAACTGCACTGAGGCCCCACATCCCAGCCCCTGGCACCAGGTCTCCCAGCTTCTCCTTCTCTCCAGTTTTTGTGTTCTTTTTTAGCACCAAGGTCTCCCTCCTGTCCCCGCACCTGGCCCAGCCTCCTGTCCCCGCACCTGGCCCAGCCTCCTGTCCCCGCACCTGGCCCAGCCTCCTGTCCCCGCACCTGGCCCTGCCTCGTGTCCCCCGCACCTGGCCCTGCCTCAGGCCCCCACACCTGGCCCTGCCTCAGGCCCAGGCACAGCCTGGAAGATGCCTCCCGGGATGGGAAGGGCCCAGGACACCACCGGTGCCCCTCCAGAGGGCACAGAAGAAATGGCGCTTGAATCACTCCCATCACCCTGACACCGGGGCTCCTGGCCATGCACAGGAGGGGACTTGACCATTTTTCACAAGGACGAGAAGCAGACGGGAAGGCACCCGGCTGATCAGGGCGGCCATGCTTTCCGAATCTACTCCCACCTGCAGGTGAGCAGCCTGCCCTCGATGTGCCCAGGCGGCTGAAAACCAGCAGAAGATCGACGCCATGGACTTGCAGAGTCCTGCCAGGATTTCGGTTTTAAGAAGTAATTTGCTGGATTGAGCGGTTGCCAGGCATCCTGGCTGATTGGCATTTTCTCTTAGCTGCTGTTCTCAGGCTCTGGAGCCAGATTGGGGCTGGGGGCTCCGCCTTGGCCTCAGGGGACCCTCGCAGACTGCAGGGAGCCACAGAGTGCACAGGCCGATTTAATGGACGTTTATGGAGCCCTGCAGGCGGCCACAGCTTAGCATGACGCTCCTAATTAAAGGACAGCGGCCAGTTGTTGCCCATCAGAGCTTACAAAAGACCATTGCTTTGGTCCCAGGGAGCATATGGGAGCAGGTCAGATGCCAAAATCTGGGCCTGCCACCTGGCGTTTTTCAGCAGTGACCCTTTAAGGAGAGATGGCCATTGTGAGGGAGACGGTCATTGTGGGGCTTCTATCCTGCCTCTGCAGGGTCAGCTCAGCTCTGCCCCTGGGGTGGGGGTGGGGTTGCAGGGGGAGGACAATGTCCTGAACCTGCTGCTGACCTGGCCCGGTGGGGCCTGGGGCTTTGCATGGGGGGAGGGGGCACACTAGATGCAAATACTACAGGCCTAGGGGTCAGGGGGTCCATGCAGGGGCAAAGGCCAGGGAGGGAGGGGTCTGGCCTTCAGGATGAGCCCTGTCTCCAGCCAGTGGGTGCCACGGCAACCCCAGGAAAATGGATGCCACTCTCCACTCCAAGATGGATGTCACTTTCACTCTCGTATATCTTGTCCCTGGATGTTAACCCCTCATTTCCCCAGTGATTTCGGGGCTGCACGGGGGATGTAATCGAATTTGCAAGAGTTCTCTCTTCTTCCACCTGCCAACAGTGAGACACTTCAGAACTCACCAGATGTAATATAACATTGGATAAACAGGCCATGTTAAGTCCTTTGAAAGCAATCCACAATTGTAATCCAATTACTATTGGCTGTATTTCTCACGCTACTTCACCCCAACCTCATCCTAACTGTGTGCCAAACTCACAACACACAAACACACACACACACACACACACACAGCAGATGCCAATTTTGTGCCTCGCCGCCTCATGGAGCAGTGGAGTGCTGAATAGTGAACCGTTGATCGGCATGAATTAATGAGAGGTGGTGGCAGCCCAAAGCTTTTCAACTTACAAACAGGTAGCAGGCTGGGTTGCCATGGAGAGCAGGTGGACCGGTGCCAGGGCCCACCCTCTGGACTATGGCCTCCTCTGATTAGAGGGTCACACGGGGCTCTGGGAGGAGGCAGAGGCATGGCCTGGCATTTCAATGGTGCCTGACTTGCTGTGTGAGTGTACCAATGTGTGCGTGTGTGAGAGAGCATATGTGTGTGTATAAGTTTGCACATATGTCCAGAGCCCACATGTACAGGTTGAAAACTGAATGGCCCCAAAGATCTGCTGGACACACTTTCTGTTCTGAGGCTTAAGCTCCAAGGGGTCACTGAATGGACAATTCCTGCTGAGTCAGGGCGGCTACTGACTCAGCCCCCAGGAAAGCTGCCCCTCCCGTTCCATAGATGCCCCCCTGCTCCCTTCCCCTCTCCTCAGTCATCAGCCCCTCCCTCCTCTCCTGCCTCTTCCCCTCCATTCCCCTTTCTGGCCTCCAGTTTCCCCCTCTCATTTTCTCTAGCCATTTCCTTCCTTGCCCTGCAATCCCCCTCCCCTCACTATGGATCATGGAAGGAGAGGACCACATCCTGCCACCTTGTCATATAGAACCCCTGACACAGGTTTGTGCCCAGGTTTTGTCTGACAAATCCATCCCAACTCAGAAAAAATACATACAGGGGTGGACAAAAGAAGGTTTACAGTTGTTTGTATGGAAAATAACACAATAATTAATAAATAATACAAGAATAAACTCTGTATTTTGTATACTCACAACTGTAAACCTACTTTTTCCCACCCCTGTATACACACATGCATACACACACACATCTGTGCATTACACACAAGCATACAGATATGCATACACGTCTATATACGTGCACACGTACTTTCTTACGTCACATACACAGAATGTAAACACAGACCAGAAACAAGCCCTCTACCCTATGCCTTAGCTTTGGTTTCCCCAGAAGCAGACCCTGAAGCAAGGTTTCAAGTTCAAGTATTTTATTTGGACCCCAAACAATACAAGTCGGGTGGAGCAGGGAGACGGGGAGGGATGCAGCCAATAAGCATCCTGCCTGCTTCTCTGGGAAACAGACAAGGGCAACCGAGGTCTGAAGACGGGCCTGAGGTTCTGGGAAGGGCGGCGATACCACCTCAGCAAGTGACCAACCAGGGAAATAAAGCCCAACCCCACGGGGAACCGATGCATCCTGCAGGGTAGCCCATCCAAGCACCAACAGAGCGGGTGCCCCCAACTCCACAGACCTGGCTGGGGACCAGGTGCACTACTTTCCCAGCACCTCGATTAATTTCCCAGCACCGTGCCAGGCACGCGAGGAGGGGAAAGCAGGGGGCATGAGGTACAGAGTGGTGACAACAAGGAGCCAGAGTGGCTTACCCAGGGTGGAAATTGAGGGAAAGGTCCAGGGACTCATCACTGTACCAGCCACGTGCCATCTCCCTGTGGCCCCATCCTTCTCTCTACCTCTCTCTCTCATTCTCCAGGCTCTACAATCTCCTCCATAAATTAAACAAAGCCCATGCCCACTGGACCCCCAGGGTGACTTCCCTGTCCTGTGACACTAAGGCCACTTGCCAGAGCTTCTCAAACATTTTAAAATGCGAGCCATAGTAAGAAACACATTTCATACGCTGACCCAGTGTGTGCGCGCGCGCACACACACACACACACACACACACACACACACACACTTATATAATGGTTTCCCTCACCCCACGCTTCGCACTCTGACATTTCCTAATCTAGTTTATCTGGTCTTCTGCAGATTTTAAATGCCGGCTGCAGCCTCTGCATTGATTTCAAACCCACTAATGCATCTCGAGCTGTGATCCAATCGACTCTGCACTGGGAAACAGCGGTTGTGGATGTTCAACCAAGTGCCATCTATCCCACAGTGAGGGGCTGGGTTCCCCCAGAGGCAAACCTCCTCCTTCTCCACTGGTGGGGACAGCAGCTGACATTCCAGAGTGCCCACCGCGTGACCCGCATGGGGCCAGGGGCTCCATTTGGTCCAAGGGGGGTGCGGGGGACAGTTCCCTCCTCATGGGCCAGTTCTCTGTGGGATGATGTTTCTGCTGCTGGGGAGGACCTTCCATCATCCTGACGGTCCCTCGTCTTGCTCATTGCTGTCCCTCTCGCCTCCACCACTTCCACGCCACTGACAGTGAGTCTTCCTGGACATGCTTGTGACAGGGCCTTTTGGTTTCTGACAGACTTATTTACAACCAGATTTTACCTGCACAGGTGGTTTTTCTTTCCAGTCTCACCTGGGGTGGGTGTCTCGTGGTTTCAGGAGGCCATTATTCCCACACGGACATTCTCATTCCCTTTTGAGGCCTAGAAGGAGTCAGAACTGACTGGGGAACAGCTCAAGCTCTGGAGTCACCTCCCTGGTTCAAATCCAGCTCTGCCACTTCCTGCTGTGTGACTTCGGGCAAGTTTCTTGAGCTCTCTGTGCCTCGGTTTCCTCATCTGAAGAACATATTGGCCAGAAGATAGTAGTCTCTGCTGCCCCACCAACTGGCGTTTAGGCTTTTATACTTATTTCCTCTTCTAAAAAGTCTTAGAGATCTGTCTTTGCATATTTTTTCTTATTATTTCCTTGGGATAAATTCTTGTGAATGGAATCTGGGGCCTAAAGTTATACACTTTCAGGATTGACAAATTGCCCTCCAGAAAGATTGCACTGGTGAACTCACCCACAAGGTCTGGCTTTTTTTTAATGAAAAGTTTCTCCATCAAACACTTCCTTTGAATCCACCCTTTGCCTTTATTAGGCTCACACATCTCTTCCAAACCCTCGTTTCCTAGATCATAATCTTGGGATTCGATACATGTTCTTCTTTCAGGTTATTATTAATGTCAGATCTATCAGACCCTGTGAGAGCCCTGCCAGGGCCGTAGGCAAAGAGACGTGCCTTTCAGGGCTGCAGAGAATAAGAACGACTAATCCGTGCGGATTTTGAAACTGAAGTGGACGGGGAGGAGGAGACAGAATTAATCTCGTTTTGTGACAAGGATGGTTGGAATTTTCACTCTGCTCCTGGCATGCAGTGTGCAGTGCAGCAGATCATGCACAAGGTGGGCACCCAGTAATCCTTTCTGAACGGGAAGAGAAGTGCAAAGCATGTCCCAGGCAGAGCTGACAGCGAAGGCAAAGGCCCTGAGGCAGGAACGTGCTCGGGCCCCTTTGGGAAGAAGAAAAGAGGCCAGTGTTGCTGAAAGAGAGTAGAAAAATTCATCCCAGTCTGCCCAGAACGTTCCCAGTTTAGCACTCCAAATCCTGTGTGCCAGGAAACTCCTCAGTCCTGAACACACCAGGACAGGTCACCCGGGGCTGGAGCAATGTGAGCAAGATTAGGCAGAGTTGTCTAGTTTCCTGATATCCACACTCCCCTCACAGCAACAGACTTTTATCTGGGCAAAATAAAGACTACATTTCCCAGCCTCCCTTGCAGCCAGGGGTAGTCATGTGCCAGGCTTGGCCAGTGCGGAAGAGATCTGTGTGCACAGCTGTTGGGTCCCCCCCGCCCCCCCCCCAAAAGAAAAGGGAAGCTTTGTACCCTTAATGTCCCCTCCCCCTTCTCCCTGCTTACTGGCATGGAGACCTGATGGACCATGTGAGAGAAGCCTCACTATAAAGCAGTGATTCCCAAAGTGGGCGCTACCGCCCCCTGGTAGGCGCTGCAGTGATCCAGGGGGGCGGTGATGGCCACAGGTGCATTGGGGGCGATGAGTAACTGCTATTAAAATTTTAGAAAAATTAATTTCCAGGGGCTGAGTAATATTTTTTCTGGAAAGGGGGCGGTAGGCCAAATAAGTTTGGGAACCACTGCTATAAAGGATGACGGAGCAGCAAGACGGAAGGAGCCTGAGACCCTGAAAACTACACAGAGAAGAATCACCCTACAAGCTTGGGTTTTCTGAGGCTATAACCTACCTGGAAGAAGGATGGGGTTGGAGAGGCAGACAGGGGCCACTCACACCTGGCCTACAGGCCAAGGTGAGGGAAGAAACGATGATGAAAGAATGAAAAGTCCCCACTTACTCCAGACGAAGAGTCTGTCATGGGTGCCCCTCCCCCCATGTGGAGTAACAGGATGTTCCCACTTTCCCATTAGGACTTTGCAAGACACTCAGCATAGTCACAGGTGCTTATCTTCTAAAGAGTCCTTTGAAGTTTTTTAGACCCACCCCTTCAGTTTATCCACAGGGAAACTGAGGCCCAGAGAGGGAATGACCTGCCCATGTCCTCAGGGGAAGCCCAGGCTCCTTGAACATTCTCCATGGTCAGGTGGACATACTTTGCTTCTATATCTACTGAGAATCAGACCCAGATATTCCTCCCTTCATTCATTCATTTATTCATTAAATACTTTTTGTAAAACAAGATGTTCACTTGAGCCTCAGCTAACGTGTGTTGTGGGAGGGGGCAGTCCTTATAATCAATGCCTTTGACGCCAAGTGAGACATTTCTAACCCACAGGTCCTGGGGAGGTGACAAGACCATTTCCTTGCCTGCTGCTCATCTCCTCTCCCCCACTGCCTCCCTTGTTTGTTCATAACTTCACAGCTGTTGCCTTCTCCATCCTCTGGGCTTGCTTTTCCCCTCCCAGAGGCCAGAAGGGCTCTCATTCAGGACCTAGTTGGGGTGCTGCTGGCTCTCAGCCACCCCAAGACCTTCCAACTGACCCAAGAATGAACTGAAACTCTCCCCATGAGGCCAACATTCTCTGCATCTCCTGACATCTTCACCTCCCCAACCTCCCTGGCCACCCCGTCATCCCATGCTCGCCCCTATCAACCTTCCCACTGTCCTCAAAAGGCGCAGCACACACCGGCCTCTGTGCCTCAGCACCTCTTCCCTCTGCCTGGACACCTCTTCTACCTGATGATTTTCCTCACTTCCTGTCCATGCTCAACATCACCAGGTCAGAGCAGCCATTCTGACCACTTATGTCATATAGCACATCTCACCCCTCTGCAGCCCCTGTCTTCCTGTACTGTGCTTGCATTTATAGCTAATCACTAACCAGCATTATAGTAAATATTCATTTCATGTATTAGCTTATTGTCGCTCCCCCATGAGAAAGGAGTTCCCATAAGGCCAGACCCCTGTCTGCCTTGTTCACAGCTGTGTCCCCAGTGCCTGGAACTGGGTCAGCTCAGTAAACATAGTGTATGTTGAATAAATAAACCCCATGTGCCCAGTGCCTACAGCTACCAACCTCACCAGCCATGATCCAGACCAGCCACCTGCTCACGGATCCCATTTCCTCTTCTTGAATATTTAAGACAATGATATTTCCCAGCAAACTTGCAGTGGTTCTGGGGACAGGTGCCTGAGTTCTGACCAAGAGAACAATTGTACAAGGGATGTAAGGTGATGCCAGGCAGTGACCTGGAGCACACAAGTTGAAGATGGTGACACTACAAGATTGAAGGAGCCTGAATCCCTGAGCCACCACTTGGAGGAGATTCTGCCAGGAGAGCTGCCCCACTCAGATAGACAACACTTCAGAGGTTTGGGGGTTGATGTCATAGCAGCTGCTAACACCCATCCCAACTAATGCACAGACACCGTTTATCACACTCTGACCTGTAAACACTGAGTTTGATGAGGTGTGACCAGGAAAGTACCCAGGTTGATTACCCTCCTTGTCCCAGGTCCACTGAGCAGGACACAGTGACCTGAGATCAACCCAACTCCTGCCCACCTGTACACCTACCATGGATGGATCAGGTCCCAGGTACCATGCACAGAAATCTGAAACCCAACTTTGTCCTGCCCTCCCAGAGCTCACTGGCCAGAGCATGGAATCCTCCAGAACCGCCTCCCACACACACAGCTCACAGGGGCCCAGCAGGCAGCAGAGCTGGGACCGCCTGACCCACTCCCCTCACCTGGGAGTGGCTGCTGTAACAGCACTTGCAGCTCACGTGGGGCTGAGGTCCCAGCCTCCAAGACACCCCGAGGCCTCCCTGGCTGCTTGCCAATCAGGCCAGGAACCTGTAAGGAGGCGTGACTCTCATTTCACTTAATTGAAAAATCCACATCATCAAAGACAGCTTCGTGCTCAGTGGCCCTTTCTTCCCTCGCCAGTGACCATTAACCTTTAAAAAGATGCTTTATGAGCCATTTGCTGAGCCTCATTCTCCTTGCCAAAGTGTAATGAGGCTCTTAAAGGGCCAGACATGGGAGGGGGCATGTGAGAAATGCCACGAATGGGAGGCCCGGGCAGAGCCACCCCTGGGCCACCCAGCCACATGGGAGCCAGGAGCGCAGGTAGCAGTAGCCACGCCAGAGCCCAGACCTCGGCCACCAATTCCGGGACAGTCGAGTCCACGTCCTGTTGAAGAAGGGAGGTCGACTGAGCCAACAGCGGCAGAAATGAACAAGTGAGAGCCTGTCAGTCCTCTGCCAAAGCCCTCTGCCTCCACCTGCTCAGAGTGAAAACCAAGTCCTTACAGTGGCCGAGGGTCTGCCTGCCTCAGGCCCCTCACTGCTCTGGTCCCCCAGGCCCTCTCCCCCCGCCCTCTCCTCTCCAGCTATGACTTCATGGCCTCCTGGATGTGCCTGCAAAAGCCAGGTCAACCCACCTCAGGGCCTTTGCACAACCATTCCCTCTGCTGGTCTTGAGGCTGCTCCCTCTGTGCTGCTTTCTCAGAGGGAATTCCCTGCTCCCACTTTATAAACACCACCACCACCACCGCATCCTCCACACTCACTGTCCACCTCCGGCTTCATTTCCCACCAAAGCACTGACCGGGACCTGACATACTGACTCACACATCCGTCTCCTCTCTCAGCATTAGGATGTACACACCTAGGGCGCTTTCTGCTTTGCTCACGGCGTTGTTCCCAGTACCTAGGACACCGTCAGACACACAGCAGACACTTCATACATATTGTGGAAGGAAGGAGGGAGGGAGGGAAAGAATGAAGGAAATCACACCTGAAGGACACACCCTGGGAGAACTTGTATGAAAGGTGTGCAGTCCTAGTGCCCACACCCCTCCATTTGCTGAAGGGAAGACTCAGAAATACAAATTGTCACGGGGACAGCACAGGCCAGGGCCCGACTGACAGCAAACAGGCCTCACAGCCGGCCCTTGGGAAGGGTCGGAGCCTGAGCAGGGAAGGGGGAACCTCTGAGGAGCTGCTCCCCCAGAGCAGCTGCTGTTCCCTCCGAGTTCACAGGAGCATCTGCTGGTCCTCGTCCCGCTGCCTGGAGTCCTCTCCCCACGGCCATCCCACGGCGGCTCCTCCCACCACGAGGGTCTCCCCTCAGTGCCCCTCCTCAGAGAGCCGCCCTGACCCCGGACCTAACAGGACCCCTCCCCTCGGTCACACCTCCGAGGTGTATTTTCCTCCATGCACTCGCCTCGCTCTGAAATTCTCTGCTTCACTCTTTCATCTCCTTGCTTGTTCTCTGCCAGCGCCAGGGAGGACCCAGCTCCGTGAGAGGGGGACCTCGCCTGTCTTGTCCTCTACTGAACCCCTGGGCTGACCTCAGGGTCCCACACACAGTAGGTGCTCAACAGACATCTGTGGGATGAATGGCGGGAGGAACCCAGTTGTGTATCCACTGTGGGGACTCGTCATATTGGACATTTCATTTCTTGCAACTACCACGGCTGTCATCACAGGTGGGTTAGCTGTTGTCTGCCGTGGAAATAGTCATGGAGACAGGAGGGTGAGCAATTAGCTTCCCAAACCCCTCTGGCTTTGCTGTAGTTCAATAAAAATGTTACGTTTCTTTCTTGGGAGTCTGTGTTCAGTGAAGCTCTCCGTAAGGCAGAATGTAGCCATCGTTGGCTTTTTCCTCTTCCCCTTTAGCAACAACACGATCTCTGAGAAACTAGTTCCGTGTCTGCACCTCTCCTCCGCCTCGGGAGGACCAGGGGGCGCACTCCAAGGTTCGGCACCCAGGAGTCGGGTCCCGTGGCCAAGACCTAGTCCCCCTTCTGCTCCTGCTCCTGCCCCGTCACAGCCCAGCCTGGAGCTCTCGGTGCCACCACCTGTGCCATGGGGACTGTGATGAAGCGGCCCTGAGGTTCGACCTTTACTTCTGTGGGTCCCTGACAGGGTTGGGGCCGAGGAATCCTGCTGGGGACGGGCTCCTGGAGTGGGTACTGTGCTCTGGCCCCGTCTCCCTCTAAGGAGAAGGGCTGGTCAGTTCTCCCTGGAGGCATCAGCTCACCCAGATCCCCACCAGTGCACCCCGACAGCACACTCTCCCCATCCCCCACCCCCTGCTGCCTGGAACCCAAGGACGCCCAGGCTCCTGCCCTCCAAGGCCTGGTGCCCTGCTCCCCATTCCTTCTGGTCGGTTCCTCTTGTCTGCACCTCAGAACTCGGTGTGGATTCTGTTGCCTGCACCTCAGACCCGAGGGTGCAGCCACCACCTTCATGCAGGACAGGTTCCCCTGAGCCCCCAGTCCCAGGCGGGTCCTTCCTGGTACATTGTGGATGACAGAGCATCTCCAAGGAACCACAGACCCTCAAAGTCCTCAGAGCATCAAGAGCTTCAGGGGGAGCCCCATACGGGAGAATCACCATGGAAACGTGCGGGGGCCCCCGGGAAGGCCAGGCAGGGACATGAGTTAAAATATTTAATAAATGAAATGAAAAGTCCTCCTTGTCTTCCTTTTGAATGAGCCGTGAAATAGATTCTGGGATGGGCCTCCAATTCACCCGAGAAGGTGAAACCTAGAACGAGCTGGTCCCAGCAATGAATTCTCTGCAAATTAAAAGAACAGCGAAGCACATCACATCCGATTTTCACAAACATCCCTCAACGCGTGCTACTCTGTGCCTGTGAGGGTGCAGTGTCATGGCCAGCACGCCCGCCAGTGGGGCGCTCAGTCTGTGTCTCCAGAAGCAACTTGGTGACCATATCAACAGCTTTAAAAAGCACTGACTCTCGGTCCAGTCGGTCATTGTAAGGCATGAGACTTTATCTTACGGAGCTATTCATAAATGTGAACCAAAGTCATTCAGTAAGATGTCTGTTACAATATCCATTATAACAGCAAGAATTGGAAACAATACAAATGTTCAACAGCATAGAAATGGAGAAAAGTGCATGAATTGTCCAGACGGGAATGCTGAAGGATAATTTTATAATACATTTTCAAGAAGTTTTTAATAGCATACAAATGCTCATGATATCATGTGAACGTGAAAAAAGGCAGGATATAACACTGTGTAGACTATGCTCTCGTCACACACGCCCCCATAGTCAGAAAAAATACTTGAGTAAATGATAAACCAAGATGCCAACAGTGGTAACGTATGGGTAGTATAATTATAGTTGGTTTTCACTTTCTTCTTCAGAGTTGTTAATATAGTTTCACATTTTCTGGAATGAGCACATTTTTAAAATCAGAAGGGAAATTAAAGTTGCCAGCAGCTATCATAATATTCCCTGGTAGTTACTGCAAAATATAGGACCTTTCATAAAATATAAGGTCTTTTAATAATTGATATTTTATTTTCAATTTAAATTCTGACATCAAAGCTTATAAAATAATTTGAAGAAAGAAAGGTTCAAAGCATTCATTAACATTCTCTATTTATGTTTGAGAAAGAAACACAGCAGTCAAATTACTTTGAAAAGTACCAAATTGGTGGTCTGGTTTTAAATTGATATCTTTAACACCTTTATGCCACTCGGTAAACTTGTCTGCTCCCTGTCAACCTTGAAATACATAACTATCATGAATTTGAAAAATAAACCTATTATTTTGAACAAACGTAAAAAAAAAGTGTTGAGTACTTTTTATATGATTTTACCACAGTTATAGAAATAGTCTCATTTGTCTCTGCACACACAATTGTCCTAACAATTAAACTATGAGTTGACTTTACTGAGATTCCCACATCATGTAGTAACCCCAAATGTTTCCTCCCTCCCTAAAACCCTTTAATACCTTCCCATTGCCACAGGACATCCCAACTCTCCAGCAGCCTACTATGTTCAGGGCGACCTGGCCCCACCTTCTCCTCTCTGCTGACAGGTTCCTGCCTATCCACCTTATCACAGTTCTCAGGCAGACTCACCCACTTCTGAGCCTTGGCACCTGTGTGCTTTGCAGAGTTCCCCATCCAGAAGTCCTAGCCAATGCAATAAGACAAGAAAATGAAATAATAGGATACAGATTGAAAAGTAGAAATAAAACTGTCTTTGTTTGCAAATAACATGATCATCTATCTAGGTAATCTGAAAGAATTGCTGGAACTCATAAGCAATTATTGCAAAGTTTCAGGATATAAGATTAATGTGCAAAAGCCAATCACTTTCCTATTATTGATCAGCAATGAACAAGTGGAACTTAAAATTAAAAGTTCAGTTTCATTTTACTAGCACACAAAATGTTGAAATATGCAAGTGTAAATCAAACCCTCTTTGATTTCTTTTACTGGAGTTTTGTAGTTTTCAAAATATGTATGATATTTATATTAAGAAAACTACAAAACTCCAGTAAAAGAAATCAAAGAGGGACTAAATGCATGAAGAAATATTCCGTGTTCATGGAATTATGGAGGCTCTGGGGGAAAAGTATGCCTCCAGGCCAGTTCATGTGATTGGCATCAACAGCTCCATGTGACTATAAGACCAAGATGCCCATGTTCTTGCTGGGTGTCCACCAGGGACCACCAGCAGCTCCTAGAGCAGTGATGGCGAACCTTTTGAGCTCGGCGTGTCAGCATTTTGAAAAACCCTAACTTAACTCTGGTGCCGTGTCACATATAGAAATTTTTTGATATTTGCAACCATAGTAAAACAAAGACTTGTATTTTTGATGTTTATTTTATATATTTAAATGCCATTTAACAAAGAAAAATCAACCAAAAAAATGAGTTCGAGTGTCACCTCTGACACGCGTGTCATAGGTTCGCCATCATTGTCCTAGAGGCTTCCCACATTCTTTGCCATGTGGGCCCCTTCATCTTCAAGACAACAAGGGTCTGTTGAATACTTCTCATGCTTTGAATCTATAACTTCCTCTGCCTCTGATTCCTAGACTCCATTTTAAAGGGCTAGTGTGATTAGACCAGCCCCATCTGGTTTCTCTCTCTTTTGATTAACTCAAAGTCAACTAATAATCTGAATTAGATCTTCACCATCCCTTTTGTCACATACATCATCACATAATGACAGGAGTAATATCTCATCATATTTACAGGTTATGCCACCCTCCAGGGCAAAAGATTATACGAGGGTGAAGGTCACTGGGGATCATCTTAGAATTCTGCATACCACACCCCTGGTCTCTTCTGTAATACTAGAGGCCCAATGCACAAAATTCATGCAAGAGTAGGCCTTCCTTCCCCTGGCTGCCGGCACCGGCTTCCCTCTGGCACCTGGGACCGGGCTTCCTTCGCAGCCCCAGCTTTGTCCAGAAGGTCGTCCAGAAGGACATCCAGAAGGACATCTGGTCTAATTAGCATATTACACGTTTATGATCATAGATGAGCCCTTACATCCATTTGTTTATTTAAGGTAATGTGAATTGTTCTGCACTTAAACCCAAAAGAGTGATTCATGAAATGAACTATTATTCAAGAATAGAGTATTGATACATGCTACAACATGGATGAACCTTGAAAAGATTAGGTTAAGTGAAAGAAACCAGACACAAAAGACCACATATAGAACTGCATTTATAGGAAATGTCCAGAGCAGGAGAACCCATGGAAACAGAACATAGATTAGCGATTGTCTAGGGTGGTTGGGGGAATTAGTGATTATCTGGGGTGGTTGGTTTTCTTTTAGAAGTGAAGAAAACGTTCTGGAATTAGTAGTGATGGTCTCACACCTTGGGAATACTAAAAGCCATTGAATTGTACACTTTAAAAGGGCAAATTTGATGGTATGTAAATTATATCTCCATATATTAAAGTGAAACAAAAAAAGAGTCCTGACTTTTAAAAAGACTAAGAAAATCAAAGATCCTGATTTCATTCCAAGTGCTGCTTGGGAAGAGCCGGGGCTGTGTGTGCTGTTTCCGTATGAATGTGCAGCCTTACGCTCTGAAGCCATCCCCCTCACATTTTCACAGGCTCTACAGCTCACTGGGGAGGGGAGACATGGGGGAGGGAATCAAATTATTTTCGAAACTTCTCCCATTAGTGAGGGTTAGCTAGACAAACGGCTTATGGAAACTCTTGCTCAAAAGCACCTATAATTTGAAAGGCCCATGAAAGAGAAATTCTCCTGGAGTTCATCCCACAAAAGTAAAATTAATGGTTGATGATGAGTGTTACCAATCAGTCCTTATCTCAAAGGGAAACCGACTTTTGCTGTTGGAGCCAGAGATCATCTTTCTCTCTGGAACACTTTCCAAAGAGGCCATTTATTAAAAAGCAATTTGTAGATTCCCCTGATAGGGGGGCAGGTTAATCCATTCAGCGAAGGAGATTTGTGTGTCTAGGACCCACGCGTCATCCCCAAGATTAGTACAATCCCTAGGGCTCTGAGGTGGACCACTGTGAAGACGGACCTCCACACACTCACAGGGGAGGCCTCAACAGCCCCAATTCCCCTGCAGGGCTGATTGGACGAGCACAGCGCACCTGACCTGATCCAGACCGATCAGAATCTCTTTAAGGTCACTGAATTAAGAAGCTATACAATGGGGCCGTCATTTCAAGCCATGATCTTGGAGAGGCAGGAAGAAGAGAGGAATGAAATAAATGGCCAGTGAGGACATGAGGCTCCATGGAAAGGGGAATAAGACAGCCTCCAGGTCTCGGTCCTGCCCTCCTGAGCCTGGGCCCACCTCCCACTTCCTGCAGATGTCTTGTGTCCCGGCAATCCACCTGGTCCCACTGGGTGTCTGCCCTGCACAACCAGAAGTTACCTCACCGAGACTCCTTGTTTTTTCCCGAGACAAGATCTCAGTTTCAAAGGAAGGATCCTGCTAAGAGTTGGCATCAGTGGGTTATCATTTTTTCTGGAAGGAGGGTGGGGTGTCGAGGGGTGTCCTCACCTGGACAGCCAGAGGGGACATGCACAACAGAAACCCAGCTGGGTGACGTGAGCACAGTGGGCTTTCCCTGAAGGGTCTCAAGCCCCACGGAGGCGGGAACCACAGCAATCTGTGGGGCCAAGAGACAGCACCTCACATCTGGAAATAACTGATCAAGATGCTGACCTGGGAGAGGTGACCTCTCTCCATTCCCCCTTCCTTCCATCACTTGTTCAAGTCCCAAGAAAGAGCTTGTGAGGGGCCAGATTTAGACCAGTGCCCAACCCCAGGAAGGCAAGGTAGGAGGGAGGGGTCTCACCCCTCAGGTCTCACCATAGGTGTCACCAGGAATTATTACAATGAAACACTCCCATACAGGGGAGGGCCAATTCCCAAATGAAGTCGGGCAGCTTCAGAAATGACCCCTGTCCCTCTATGTCACTTGGGATGGGACAATAGTGAGCACTGAATACCGAACTAATGACTCTCAGCTTCCCTCAAGAGGCAGGGCAGGGCAGGGGTCACAGGACAGACCTCCGTATAGAAAAGGTGGCTCTTGGGACTCTAGGCTCCAGCTCTAGAAATGTTGCAAGGCTGTGCTCCCAGGATTGTTCATTTTTACACTGACTATCACTTTTATAATAAAAATGGTTTTCCAGTTAGAAAATAAAAAGTCCACAGGTTCTGAGAGACACAAACCAGAAGTTGAGGCTAATGGGTACAAATGCCTTTAATCAAGTCATCTGCACACTTTGGTCCCACTGTGGCTCCTGCACTGTGGTCGGTGCCCAGAAGATGTCAGAACAGTGGGTTTCACTCCCACCCCAGGTGCCCAGCTGGACTGTCCATTTCACTGCAGATTGTCCCTTAAATTGCCCATAACACGATTAGATCAGGAACAAATTACTCGCTGTATCTGCCTTGTGTACACACAGCCAACACACACGTCTCACTACCAACCTTTCTTGGGAAATGGTGTCATTTGTCAGATTTCCATTTTCTCTGCAGCGGCCTCTTTCCTCCAGGCCCATCAGGCTTGATGCGAGCAGCACGTTTTCATGGTCTCGCACCCTACCCCCTAAAGAACAGCGCTGAGGCGGCAGATGCGATCATGCGGATTGTTCACTGCACACCTCCAGGGGGCATGTTCCCTGTGAGGGGTGCCCTGGACATGTGCAGTGCCAGCCTCTACCAGCTGCCACCTCTTCAATCCTCAGGGAAACGCTTACCCCCAACCCAGAAAGTCAGATGTGGAAGGCGGTACCTTGGAGACATCGCATCCGGGGGTTCATCTCCATTGCACCTGGGAGAACTTTGCTCAAAGCCCAGCGTGCTCCCTGGCCTTGGCTTTCTTGAAACCGCCCAGCAGAGCAAATCTCAACATCTCGGGCCCAGTCCACCATCCTTCGTGAAAGGATGAGGAATTGAGGCCTAGAGGGAGGCACACTGGCCAGGGGCACACACCAGGGAGAGTGGGGACCAACCACCCTGTGACGTTCTATAATGTGCAAAAGCCCCTCAGCCCTATGTGGTCACATTTGACCTTCATCATAGCTGGCCAATGGCAGATGATACTGCATTCCACACATCTAAGGCAGAGTTTGTTTTAAGTGCCACGAAGACAGAAAACATTGACCATTAAAATGCTAGGTTTAGCTACTGGGTGATCACTTCATAAGGCATATAATGTCTAAGCACTATGTTGTACACCTAAAACTATTAAAATATTGTTTTTCAACTATAATTGAAAAATAAATTTTTAAAAAGGTATGATGCAATGATAAGACTCCATAGATTATATGACACAACAAGATTACAGAGACATTAAAATGAGAAAGAAGTACATCTTAGAATCAGTAAGATTCAGTGTTCTTCCCATTTCATGGATTTAAAACTGATTCCAGTGGGGTTGGGTTTGTTCACTTATGCAGCTGGCCCAGAGGTCAAGCCTGGGTGGCAGCCTCAGCCCCAACCCCCCACTCCCAAACCCTCACCCCTGTGAACCTCCCATCGCCGGGGGGTGGGGGCAGGGGGCAGGGAGATGTGCTGACCTGACCCCCCCTCAAGGACTCTTTGCTGTGATCTCAGGAGGTGTGGTCAGCAGTCCGTCTCCGCTTCTTTATAAAATGACTCCCGAAGCTTGTTGAAGAGCAGGGTAATGCATTATGCAGAGGATAAAATACCAAAATAAATTAAGGCTCTGTGTACTCATTTCTACGCCAAAACAGTGGCCTGGGATTGATGGAAGAAATGGAATGTGCTGCTGAGTTGGATCAAAGGCCCTGGACGCCTCTCCCCAAGGGGAAGTGAGGAGGCTGGAGTGGGGTGATGGGGAGGGAGAAGGAGGAGAGAGATCATCCCCGTCCACCTGTCCACACCACCTCTGCAGTGGGAGGCAAGGTGTGGAGGAGGGGGGAGACCAGAAGGCTCTGCCTCCACATTGCCTTCTTCAAGATCACTTTTTAAAAGAATGAGATAGTCACTACTTTTGCCATAAGTCCTCCTGTCAAGAACCACGTCTTCCTTCTTCCCCAGCCAATGTGACTGCACTGGTTTGTACAGTTGTCCATTCTACAGATATTTATTGAAGGCCTATGTGCCAGCTAGACACTCTTACAAGTACTTAAGCTTTTTTTTTAAGTCCCAAGCCCCTTCCCTCAATAGATTATTTTTCAATGGAGAGAAATTGGCAAACAAAGATGTAAAATGTGAGGATGTGTATCAGATTTGTGTCTTGTGTCACCTCAGATATTTCCAGCCTCACCCATCTCCCACTGCAGAGACTGACTCTACCTAGTCCCACAGGATTCCACTGTGTTCTGATCACCTCCTAGTCATCCCGTCAGTGAGGGGCAGATCCCCCACCCTAAATGGTATGAGATGGATGAACACACGACACCCGACCCTGCACAGGGGAGACTGACAGCTGATCATTAGTCACATACAGTCACAGGCCAGAGGAAGGAGACACCACGAGTCAAGCAGAGCCACACGGGGAACAGAGGAGATCACAGGGCCTGTGGGAGGTAAGCTTTATAGTAACAAGAGGGTGAGGTGCCCTAGGTTCCCATGGGAGGATGTGACTGTCTGGTTTGAGTAATTCCACTGGCTGGCAAGGAAGTGAAACCAGTGAGTGTGAAGACCAGGTGGAGTGTAGCGGGTCCAGCTGACGGGGGACAGAGTTGGTGGGGAGCCTTCCAGCCAGGTGGGGACATGTCTGGTGAGAGCAGAACTTGTGGTTGAGCTGGAGAACTTTGGGCCCCATGCGGCTCAAGGGGGCCAAGGCAGTACTTAATATCACATCTTCATTCTAAGCCTTAACCATCCTTGCCTGAGACCAACACCCCAAGTTTCTGGCTTCTCCCACCAATTCTGGACTCAGGTGGTGCCACAAAAACAAGTGTGGAGGAAAACAAGTTGTCTGGCTTCCCAAACACTGTGGGGAGAACCAGGGGATGGGCCTGTGGTGAAGAGGGAATGAGTCCCTGCACACTGACTTCTGACAACCAAGGGGCACAAGACGAGAGGGACCTGCAGTCAATGGCCTCTTCCCGCACTTGGTCTGGAGATGGTCCCCCTGACAAAGTGACTGGCCAGGTCTCTTTCTGAGGCTGTTGCCCGCTTGACAATTGCTTCCCAGTCTCCTTTATCTTGCATTGGCAACACCAAGGAATGTCAAAGGGGTGTGTAGTTTACAGATGAGGAAACTGAGGCCGTAAGAGGGAAGATGATCTGCCCAGGTGATGGCAGGACTGGGACCTGAACCTGCCTTTGACCCAGGGAAGTTCGATGATGCTTTGAACTAAATGTTGGCATGAGCCCTGAGGTTCATTCACAAGAAGAAAGATGGATAAGTATGGCCGAATCTACAAGCTGTGCCTGAATGGCTATGATGCTTCTAACAACAGTCTTTTTAACCCAGATTATCTGGGACCTCTACCAGCTCTCCTTTCTCAGTCTGTGCTGGGTATCATGAATTCTTGGACATGAATTCACGTGTGTCTAAGGCTCCTGTCTGTTTTCTCTGCCTGTTGGAAGGAGGGTGAACTAGGGGACATTTAATAACCTGTCCCACACTCTGGTTCCATGATACTAATTTGACTACACAGGATCTCTAATACTTCCCATCACAAGCACTCAATTTCATACACGAATAAGTCAGAGTCAAATGGGAGGAGGGAGACGAGGGGCCATGCCATGTTTTCCTGGAGCCTCCTAAATGGTTTCTTATTTCACACTGATACAGATCAGGGACCCTGGATTACGCTGACAAGCTCAGAAATGGCCTGCTACTCATCAACAACACCAAGGTCATGTGTTCTTACTGGGTTGTTGATGTTGATTGAGAGGATGTCCCTGAACTTGAAACTGTGTTGTTTACCCACCAGGGACCTTGAACTTGAGAACTTTCTACTTCATGCAGAGGTATAGAGGTACAGATGACTTGCCTGCTGGAAGTATTATCCAGGGACATAAATTAGACTGAGTTGGAAGAAAGGGAAAGATGCATTCCTAATTAGGCATCATTACAGGGCTTCCAGAAGCTAAAAGAGACATGGTGTCAACATTGAAACCCCAGAAGCGACAGGAAGTGACCGCATTTGGAACCAGAGGTCATTAACACAGGCAACTGGAGTCGCTATGACTCTGGGGGTGGGGGGAGGGAAACTAGCTCTGACAGGAGACAATGTGTTCAAGTGGGCATTTAGTATTTCTCAGAGGCTATAATTTTCCCTGGTGACTTCAGGATCCTTTAAGGAGGATAACTGATTACCTGCCAAAGAACCTGTACCATTTCCTCCTCACAATGGAAGGGGAAAAACAGCAATCCAGCTCTTTGGAGCAGAAGAGGAGCATTTTTTTCAGAGAAGACTTTGCAAGTTTATAACAATGGGAGTCGGAGGAAACCCAAATGCATCTCACCTGTTTGACAAATTAGATTTAATTAAGAGACTCTTCATGCTGGAAAAACAGTCCTGCCTGTGCCATGCAGTGAAAGCGACAGGCGGAGACCAGAGTCCCCTTGAAATACAGCCAAGAGTCGGCCCCTTCATTATTCATAAATGTCCTTGTGGCTGAATTTCACTGCTTCACCTATTTTTAGTTAATTCTCCACTTTTTTACTCCAACAGCCATTTGTGTTGCTTAATGAAAAAGTTAACTCATCCCACAGTAAACACAGATGACACAGAGAGGCTTGGGTTTCCCGCTCAAGGAATTTTGCAAATGTTAACACTTTGCAGGGACATAAACCATGGGCACTGAAGTTATTTGCATGGAGATGCACCGGTGTCTCCCAGTTCCCCACGCAAACCTGTAACCCTGGCAAGATCTGAACTGCCCGGCCAGCTGGTCCTTGCCAGCTGACGCTCCCAAAGCAGGTCCTTCCATTGTGACCCCTTCAGCAGTCCTTCCATGACCCGTGTGACTCTGGACCTGTCCTGAAGCTTCTCCTGGGAGCCCAGAGCAAGACACCACGGCTGACCGACTCTCAGACCCCTGCTGCCCACGCCAGAGTTTCTTCCTGAATATTTCCTGACCGTCTGCTCTGATTTTCTCCTGAGATTTCACCAAGGCCCGAAAACAGAAGTCTGCCATCCCACCCAGGTTTTTATCCCTGCCAACCGGCTGTGGTGAGGAATGCCTGAGATCGTTGAGATTCCCTGTTATGTGGTTAGAGTGTACAAGCTCATCCTCAGCCCCATGGCACCCCCACCCTCACATCTGCTGGCCCCCCTAGTGATGACTCACCTGATCACTCACACCCAGTGGTGTGCAGAGGACAGACAGCTCTGAGAGCCGATTGAGAAACGTTCAGAAATTTTACTAACTGGTACTTGGAATCAGCAATTGCTACAAATCAGGGCCTTTTTATCCCTAAAGCACCAGGTTTCCAACATGCCACTGCAGTCACACCTCATGCACAACCCTGATATTTGGTGGAAACTCCTGTTATCAAATTTGCCCCCCTCCCCCAATGGCTCCTATATCCAAAACCTAGCTTTCTCCTTTCACCCACTTCACTAAAAGGGGATCATGAGCCCTGAAACCACGGTGCTGAGACCACTCTGCTCCCAGCACCATCCACTAGCAATCCAGGAGCCTCCTTGGTTTGTCCTTGGACATCTATTCCGTCTTTACTTGGATAGCTATTGAGCGCTCACTATGTGCGGGAGCTGTCCTGGGTGCTGAAATGGTTTGCTCGGGAGCAATCAGATGCTGAGCAGTTCAATGATCTCAGACATATGACTCCAGCTGAATGCTCCTATCAGACAAGGAAGGGGGTGTGGCAGTCTGTGATACATAGGCCTGTCCTTTCTGGGCCAAGCACACACAAAAAGATGAGAGTCCAGAACTGTCCATGACTGGGGGGTAGGGGGGGGGCGGGTAGGACAGAAGCCCCTCAGGGCAATGTGATCTCAGGAAGGAAAGCAGTCAGAACCACAACCATGTGAGGCTTCAACTGACAGAAAACCCACTCTGCCTACTCCGGCTGCTTTGCACACATCATGTCCGCCACCTTCCCAGCCTGCTGTTACCTAGACTTCCGGAGATGCCAGACCAGGAGATGTGAACAGAGGGCTCAGCTCTGCTACGTCTGACTACTGATTAGCAGCATCCTTGTCCCATGTCCTCCTGATTGTTTTGTGTCATCCCTGACATGCTGTAGGCCTTGAATAAATATTTTCCTGAAGGAATGATGGAGACTTTGGTTTGGGAAGGGGGCTGCTGACTTTCGCCCTTGGAGTGAAAACTCATTTCAGATGCTAAATAATCAAGAAATCTTTAATTTTCATTCATTCATCAAAGATGTTTTTTCTTTCTGAGTTGTCGATTTGGTTCCTTTTTAACTCTCTTTGCCCATATGGGAAGTAAATAGTGAGCTGCATGGATGTGGAACATAGTTAGTGGATCTGCCTTAATTAACGGCTAATTTGCTTATACCTCTACTGGAGTGCAATCAAAAAATGTCTTCATAGAATGTCATTTAAGTTGGTGAAAGTGACCTTTCCTTCCACAGCTGTAGGAGGGATGGGGGAGGAGCAGGGCTGGAGGAGGGTGGACTATATCCCCACCCATTCACCCTGAAGAAAATATCTTAATTTTCACACGCCAGCCACCACACTGTAATATGGAAGGCAGACTCCTGCATGCTTTGTAAGAGTCTTAGGAGCTTTTCAAATCCAGGAGAAAGCCCCGTTGTTTCTGCCCAGGGAGCTTTGAATCCCATGAAGGGATGGCCAGGGGTCCAGGCTGCACCCAGACCATACCCACCGCCCACGCAGGGCTCACCCCCACAGGCCATGTCCCCGGGGGCCTCTTTCCTGCTGTGAGGCAAAGGGGTGGAGCTCCTGATGGGGAATCCCGGGCAGTCCTGTGAACTGTGTACTGTGTATGAAGAGGGCGGGGTTGGGGGCGGCCACGGCATTACCTGCTTTCCCAGACTGGCCCCCTTGGCCAAGGGTCAGCTTAGAGTTCCAGGTGTCTCTAATAATGTTTCGGCCTCAAGGACACAACCCTTCCTGCTGCAAAGCTTTGAGAAACAGATAAACTAGTCAGGTTTTTAAAACGCTCCATGTTCAGGTGGCTTCTGGCCCTCTCTCCTACGACTAATTGGTTTAGTTGTATTTCTTTACTGGATATCATTATCTGAAATAACCACTTTTTATTCTGTGGCCAAGGGACAGGATTTTTTTTTTTTACTTCTTTATGCCTCAATGTTCATGTCTTGTCAAGCTTGTTGTTAGAAATAGATGAATGCTGTAGAAGGGAGTACCTAATGCAGTGCCTGACTCAGACTGTTGATCAAGAAGTTCCTGCTCTCCCTCCCTCCTTCCCTGCATCCCTCCTTCATGCCATCCTTCTTCTTTTCTTTCCCTCCCTGCCCCCTCTTTGCCTTAGTGCCCTTCTCCTGAATGACGAGAGACATTGCTCTTCAAATCTGCCTAGATTTATCCTTTCATTGGTAAGATCAAACGGCGAACGAGTCCTCACGTCACAGAGGCAGCAGTGTGACAGGAGCTATGTGTACGGGGCAGGCAATGGGCCAAAGACTTGCCCCTGACCACAAGTCTTATTTTCTGTCTGATGTACTTTAGTTTATTTTTATTTTCCCCAACTTATTATTTTGAAAAATGTCAAAGCTATAGAAAAGTATAAAGAGTAGCATGGTGAACACCCAAACACCACAGTCCCTTCATCTCAGTCACCAGCTGCCAACACTATGCCATGCTTGCTTCAGCCTCTGTGTATACTGTTTGTAATATATGTCTGGATATTTTTTCTTTTTTTGCCTAAACCAGTGGTCGGCAAACTCATTAGTCAACAGAGCCAAATATCAACAGTACAACGATTGAAATTTCTTTTGAGAGCCAAAATTTTTTTAACTTAAACTATATAGGTAGGTACATTGTTATTAACTTAATTAGGGTACTCCCAAGGCTTAGGAAGAGCCACACTCAAGGGGCCAAAGAGCCGCATATGGCTCGTGAGATGCAGTTTGCTGACCACTGGCCTAAACCATTTGAGACTATGATACAAATAACATGGTATTTCATGCCTAAACACTTCAGCATGTATGTCATGGAAAAATGACCTCCTACAGCCCTGGCCGGTGGCTCAGTTGATTGGAACATCATCCTGTATACCAAAAAGTTGCAGGTTCGATTCCTGGTTAGGGCACATAAGTAGGTTGTGAGTTCTATCCCCAGGAGGCAACCAATTGATATTTATCTCTCACATCAGTGGTTCTCCCCTCCCCCTCCCCCTTCCTCTCTTTAAAAATCAATAAACATATCCTTGGGTAAGAATTTTAAAAAATCATCTCCTAGCCTGGCTCAGTGGTTGAGTGTTGACCTATGAACCAGGAGGTCACAGTTCAATTCCTGGTCAGGGTACATGCCTGGGTTGCGGGCTCAATCCCTATCAGGGGGCATGCAGGAGGCAGCCGATCAATGATTTTTCTCTCATCATTGATGTTTCTATCTCTCTCTCTCCCTCTCCCTTTCCCTCTGAAATCAATAAAAATATTTTAAAAGATCTTCTACAAAGTGTCTAAACCACTTCTACCCTCATAATATTTTATATTGATGCAGAAACATTAACATCCAGTCCAAGTTTAGAGCTTTTTTCTTAATTCTAGAACAGTGG
>NW_005871138.1:1870524-1908540 GCF_000147115.1 Myotis lucifugus
AACACTTTGGCCTCCTTTTTTGAAAAAAAAAGGCAGGGGGTTTTTTTTTAGGGGGGGGTAAAACACTAGTTTGTTTCTTATGTTTGAAACCGGCGCCCGCATTTGTTCACAGAACACATGCGGCTCTTTGGCCCCTTGAGTGTGGCTCTTCCACAAAATACCACGTGCGGGCACACATGTACAGTGCGATTGAAACTTCGTGGCCCATGCGCAGAAGTCGGTATTTTGTGGAAGAGCCACACTCAAGGGGCCAAAGAGCCGCATGTGGCTCGTGAGCCACAGTTTGCCGACCACTGTTCTAGAATCTTATAAATAATCATGCATTGCCTTACTCATCTCCCAGAACATTACACCTTCCTTTTTTGTCTTTCATGATTTTGACTTTTTATTTTTTTAAGATTCTGTCTTATATTAGAAAGCTATGAAATACTCAAAGATTGGTGGGAACAAGTCAAGAAAACAGAAGCTGGAATAAAGGAGCTCCAACTGGTCAAATTTTGAGATATTTGCACATAAAACTATTATGGTAATGGATGTGACTACATGGAATAAAAAAACAATCCATGAGCCCCCAATGATACTGAAAATAGTGGCTAGGAGAAGAGACTGCTCCTCTTCCTGGAAAGAGGCCAGCTAACACCTGTGCAAGGCTTGACAGAGGTAGACAATCACCATTGTCCACCATCAATGTCATAACTGCTCAGATACAGACCATCAGTGAACACCAAAAAGGAAAGATTTGGGAGAATCTTTGGCTACCCACATGGTCCCATGTATCACCCCACATATTACTTAGCAATTGAGTTACTTTACAACAGAGAAATCTGGCGAATACCATCTTAACCCAGGGCTCAAAGCTGACACCTTAACGATGGATGAGCAGACATTATGAGTCTCCCTCTGCAGCAATCCTGGCAACAATGTTTGGCAGGAAACAGTCACGTTCATCCAGACTGTGGGACGGCCTACAGGCCGGCGGGTCCAGCTCCTGTCTGACCTCACCTGGGTGGTCAACAGACACTCCTTGCTCTGAGCTCTGCCTCATTCCAGGCCCTGTGCTGGCACCAAAGATGCGGAGATGGAACCTTGGCCTTCAGGATGGAGATGATGCTCAAGAACCATCTCCAAATGATTTCCAAATGACTGCAACTTCTCCACCACAGAGACAAAGAAAAAAAGAGAATATATATATATCTTTGTTGTTTTCTTCTTTTGCTTAAACAAGGCGGTCTGGTTTCACAAAAGTCTGTCATTAGCGAGGTGCACTCAGGAGCCATCTGTGGCTCTTAGTCGTCCCATCAAGCAAAATGGCCCAGGTAATTGGGACTGTTACCAGCACAGCTGCCTCAGGACCCGTGGCTGCAACAACATCAAAGAGCATATTTCTGGAAGCATCAGCCAAGCGCCCACCAGACCAGGAGCTTTCATCTTCATGTCTGAGCCCCTGCAGCACGGCTGCTACTGAGAAAGCCCACTCAGCCACAAAGGGCGGCAGCAGCTTCAGAATCAGCAGGAAAGCAATGGGGAGTCAGGTCTGCAAAGGCCAAAGCAGATCGTTTGGTCTAGAGTTTGGGTTCTTTAAGGTTCTAACTACCCAGCTCAGCAGCCTATGAGGTGGCTCTCTAAGGCCTCATTCACTCATCCCGCATTTAGTCCAGGGGGCCAGGCACAGCTGAGGTCCGTAGGGATGCAGCAAAGACTAGAAGAGGGGAAGACCCAGCTCCAGGAGCTCATGACCCACAGAGGGAGACAGACAACCACTAGCAACAGTGCAGCACACAGCTGGTGCCGCTGTCCCCTCATTTCTCATCATTTTTTCCAGTGGTGGCTTCTTACTGCCCCTGGGGCTTCCCCTCTGAGGCCTTGGCTGCAAAAACCTGGGAGGCAGTCTCCACAAAGGCCTGAAGGAAGGTGGTGGAACAAACGCCCGGCAACCTCGCCCTCAGTATGTCCCCTCTGAGGCCTGTTTCACACTGTCTCCCACAGAACCCAGCAGGACTGAGCCCAAGGTCCCATGGTAGTCATCTGCCCAGTGTCCCACCATAACTACAACTATTCTCCCCACTACCAGCCGTGACAACTGTTAACCTTTATCACTTTAGTTTTGAATTGTATTAGAATTGCATGTAAATGGAACCATACAGTACATAGCTTTGTGCACCTGGCTTCTTCGCTGTTGAAGGGCATTTGTGTTGTCTCAGTTTGGGGCTATTATGAATGAAGGTGCTACCCGTTATTCTGTGGGCATATGTTTTCATTTCTTTTGAATAAATATTGAGGAATGAGATCACTGGGTCAAATGATAACTGTGTCTAGTTTTATAAGAAACTGGAACTTCCCTAGCCAGTTTGGGTCAGTGGATAAAGTGCCAGCCCTCAGACTGAAGGGTCCCGGGTTCAATTCCAGTCCAGGGCATGTACCTCGGTTGGCACGTGTGAGAGGCAACCAATTGATGTGTATCTCTCACATTGATGTTTCTCTCTCTCTGTATCACCCCCACCCTTCCACTCTCTCTAGAAATCAATGGGAAAATATTCTTGGATGAGGATTAACAAAAAAGAAAAAAAAACTGGAACTATTTTTATAAAGAGACAGTACCTTTCGAATTACCACCAATAATGCAGGAGTGTTTCACTTTCTCCAAATATCTGCCAACACTTGACTTTGTCAATCTTTCTTCCATTTTAGCAATACCATGGGGTAGGCAGTGGTATCACATGATAATTTTGCTTTGCATCAACAAATGTGTTAAGCATCTTTTCAGGTACCTAGTTGTCCCTCATATACCTTCTTTAGTGAAATGTCTGTTCAGATCTTTTGCCCTTTTTTTATTAAGCCATCTCCATATTGAATTGGCCCCATAATCTCCACCACCTGATGTGGCTTCCATTAGGTCACATTGCATGGTAAAAGGGACTTTGCAGATATCATTAAGATTACCAATCAGCCCTGACCAGTTTGGCTCAGTGGCTAGAGCTGTCTGCCTGTGGACTGAAGAGTCCCAGGTTCGATTCCGGTCAAGGGCATGTACCTTGGTTGTGGGCACATCCCCAGTAGGGGGTGTGCAGGAGGCAGCTGATGGATGTTTCTCTCTCATGGATGTTTCTAACTCTCTATCCCTCTCCCTTCCTCTCTGTAATAAATCAATAAAATACATTTTTTTAAAAAAAGATTACCAATCAGCTGATCTCAATGTTATTGTCTTGGATTATCCAAGTGGACCCAATATAATCAATCACATAAGTCCTCAAAAGCAGAGAGGAAGATATAGAGATTGGAAGCATGAGGGCTTGACCCACCACTGCAGCTTGAAGATGGAAAAGACCACAAGGAAAGCATGAAAAAGAAATGAGTTCTTCCTACAACCAATGAACCTGAAAGAGGACCCCGAGTTCAAGGGAGAACCACAGCCCCCGTTAATATCTGGGTTTGAGCTGGTGAGACCCACATGGAGAACCCAGCCATATCATGCTGCACTTCTGACCTATCAAACTGAGATACTACACGGGTATTGTTTTAAGCCATCAAGTTTAGTGGTAACTTGCTATGCAGCAAAGGATATACCATCTCTATTAAAAGCAAAAAGAAGTTAAATTATGAGGTCCATATGTTTCAAGAAACATGTGAGTGCATATTTTTGTGGAATTTACTCACTCGTGTATTTACTATGCAAACAAAATGCAATTGTGTGGGGAAAATACAGTCCACCCCCTGCCTTCACACGCACCTCCCACCCGCCCCCTGGAGGCACGTGCGACTCCGGCGTCCAGACCCCCTGGACACGGCCTAAGTTCTCCTTCTCACAGCCCCTAACCAGAGCACCAACAGGCCTGCTCGCATTTGCCAGATGACATCATCCCTGCAGGAGCCAAGCCTCTATTTGGAGGTGTTTTCTTCCATTCTTTGTTGTTTTCCCCCTTTTTAGACCCAGGAACCCATCCAAGCCATGTTTGCTTCCCAACATGTGAACGCGAACAGCCGGCCCCGCAAGCTGAAGAGGCACAGGCCGCCTTAATTACCGCGGACGCGCCGCGCTGTAGAGGCACCCGGTGGAGGACAAAGCCCTCCACTGGGGAGGAAAATGAGTTGTACACAAACAAGAACACATTTCATCTTGAATTAAAATCGTCAGCCCTCCCTCGTTAGAGAGCTCTGGCTGTTTCTTTTCTTTTCCGTGTTCCGTCCCCTCCCTGCCAGGGGGTGGGAGGAGGTTCTTGGCGGTGGGGCCAGGCTGTGAGGCCCCACGAGGGTTTCTCCTGTCATTCCCCTCCATGGTCGGGCCTTCTCTTGCCTTTGTTGAAGCAGCAGTTGCCCCCAGGCCTGTCCCTTCCTGTGCACAGCGCCCCCCGCAGCCCCTCAGAGTAAACAGGTCCTCAGCAGCAAGCCCTCCCCCCAGCCCCAGGCTCAGCCCAGGTGGATGAATGATTAAACGTGATGAATAACAGTGAGCGGAAGGCGCCATGCAGGGAAAGTGCTCGCTTTAGCTGAGACTCCAGATTTACTGCCGAGCGCCACAAATAATGAAATCATCCATCTTCCAGGGACTGAAACAAGGAGTCCGCTGAGGCAAGTTCGCACCGGGCAGTGAGAGAAAGTCCTGCCTCCTCTGCGGAGCGATTTGTGTCCTGGGATCTCCCTGCTCCAGCGGCCCAGCTCATCCCCGTGCACCCTGGGGACTGTGCCCAGTGGACACCCCGCCCCCCAGGTCTTCCCTGAGGAGGAGGGGGAGTCGCTAACACCCTGACCCCAAAATGTGCTCACTCACTTGTGAGAAGAAAGGAGGGTCTTGGGTCCCCCTGAAAGTGGGAAAATGTGTACCTGTGACAACACCAACTCCAGCAAGAGCACTCCCATCTGCCGGGCTCTGAGAACTGCTCTGGTGACTACTACACAGGACAAGGTAAAAAATCTCAGCCTTCAAAACATGCCCTAACCAGTGGTTGGCAAACTGCGGCTCGGCAAACCGGGGCTCGCGAGTCACATGCGGCTCTTTGGCCCCTTCAGTGTGGCTCTTCCACAAAATACTGACTTCTGCACATGGGCCACGAAATTCCAATCGCACTGTACGTGTGCGCCTGCACGTGGTATTTTGTGGAAGAGCCACACTCAAGGGGCCAAAGAGCCACATGTGGCTCGCGAGCCGCAGTTTGCCGACCACCGCCCTAACCCAACCTGTCTCTCAACCTGCAAACCACTACCTGGCCCACAGGCCTTCTCCAGCCTTCACACCCTACATCTATTGTCTTGCTGCTGCTCCCATCAAAACTCTCTTTGTGGCTGCCAATTCCCTCAGAGGAAAGCCCTGGCCATCTAGCCCCCACAACCCTTTGACCTCATCCCCTAAACTCTCCCCCTCCCCCCACAAACACACACACACACACACACACACACACACACTCACCTGGTCCAGCAACTCTGAACTCAGGTTATTTGCTTTCCTTCAAACAAAGAACGCTTATTCAACAGAACAAATATTCAGTCTGCATCATCCTCCTGAGAGAAAAAGACCCTAGTTATGAGTTTCCCAAAATGCAGTACATGTACCTCCAGAGACAATTAGGATTCTCTCAGACAAATGTTGCTTATCTAATGGCGGGAGAGTATTTGATGTGCATTAGACCAAAATAAAACCAACCATGGTACCTAGGCATGAAAAGTTTGAGTGAACAGATTAAAAGCAGCAATGTACAATAGAAGAGATAGCATCATGCAAATGATAACAATCGTGCAGGTAGCTCAAGATGCCGGAGTTTGGGAAAATGTTGCAATAGAAAAATCCTAACTCTGAATACACACCTTTGTTCTGCCACTTGCTGGCCATGTGGCTTTGGGCACTTGGAATGGTCTCCTGGGCCTCCAGCTGCTCATGTGTAAGATGAAGAGGCTTCAATGGCTCTGTGGTTCCTTCTCCTTCATGTTCAACGACTGAGGGGGTTGGGTCATGAGTTCTAGAGCCGGTGCCTGGACCAGGATGCCCCACATTCCTGCTGCTGAGACCTCCTGGTGTGACCCTGGAAGTGTCCTTTCTATGCATGGTCCCAGCCTTTCCTGTGCCTGAGAACACCCCACAGAGGTATCTCCTAAATCCCTGTTTTGTTGACTTATGCCTCTGTCACTTGCAGCCAAAGGGCCCTAATGGATATAACTTGCTGACTCTCACATCTTCCTGGGCCTTTGTCCAGGTCAAGTTTCTCTGGCCTTGTTGGCCAAATCTTTCTCCTCCTGGGACCCCCTCTGCCACCCTCCCACCTTCCCTGTCCAGCCCAGCTCACAGGTTGGCTCCTCTCACCAGACCTCCCTACCTCTCTTCTCTGGGCTGCATGGCCCCTGCTCACCTGGACAGGCACACCTGAGCGACTCTGCCAGTGTGGCCCTGCTTCCCCACAGAACTGACCAACCACAGCAGCAGTGACCGTACCCAGCTAGTGGGATACAGACTCCTCCCTCTATTGACAGGGAGCTAGACAGCCTGATGGTCCTCACTCCATCTTCCTGAGTCAACATCCTGTTTCCCCGCTGGCATGGACAGTGTTTGGGTTTGTAGCAGATACCTTGGTCCATTTCCTGGCACATTAATAGCTGTGGGATGACTTTAATGATTCGTGTTGGATATTAAAGCACACATTTTATAGGTTGAAGGGTGAGCATCAGATGGGTGTGGGTCACACTCTAAGCTTTGTTTTTCACCATTAGAACATCGTAAAGAATGCCTGGAAGCTTCAACTATCTGCTGATATACTCCTCATTGCAAACGGATCACAGTTAATACATTCTGATGTCCTGAGCACATCTCCATAGGAACTACATAGAATGACCTTGGATTTGTTCTTGACTCTTCTCTTCCTCTCACAGCATTCACAATTGATCAGCAAATCTTGCTCATTCTACTTTTAAAATATGTCCTGAATCTAACCACTTCTCCCATTTCTACCTTGGACGAGGCGCCATCATCTCTCCCTGGATAACTGCTGCACCTCCTCACTGGTCCCGTCTCCATCTCGCCCCCTACAGGCCATTTTGCACATGGCAGCCACAGGGATGTTAACACCTTCCCTGGATCAATCATGTCCCTCCTTTGCTCAAAACCCCTAGTGCAGTGGTTCTCAACCTGTGGGTCGAGACCCCTTTGGCGGTCAAACGACCCTTTCACAGGGGTCGCCTAAGACCATCCTGCATATCAGATATTTACATTATGATTCATAACAGTAGCAACATTACAGTTATGAAGTAGCAACGAAAATAATTTTATGGTCGGGTCACAACATGAGGAACTGTATTTAAAGGGCCAGAAGGTTGAGAACCACTGCCCTAGTGGCTCCAGGCATACCTGAAACAAACCCAAGTCCTCACTGTGTCCCACAAGGTTCAGAAGCACCTATTCCAGAATCATCCTAACTAACTGACTGTATCCCAACCTGTTTCCCATGTGAGTACTGGCTCACTCTACCCAGGCACACTGGCTCCTTTGTGACTCTCCCCCTCCCCACACTTGTACTCACTCAGATCCTGCCTTCACCAGGACACTCTCCCCAGATGTCCCATGACCCCAATCTTAGTTCAGCTGTGACTTCACAGAGTGGCCTTCCCTACTGCCTTCCTGGGATGTCCTCCCTCCTCAGTTACTATCCCCTCACCCTACTTGCTGGCTACTTGCTCCTTGCTTCTCCATACCTGTTCTCCATCCTTCTCCAGCTGCTCTGTGCACCAGGAGGCTGACATCTGGGACTGCCTCATCAGGCCCGCTGCCCTTGGCTTCTGTGGGAACAGGAGATTGAGGTCAGAATTTAGGGAGAGTAGGAGATGAATTTCTCCCTCCTCCTCCATGCTCTCCATGCTGGGCTGTGGTGCCAGGAGTGGCTACAAATCTCAACACCCACAGCCCCTGTCCCCTGGCTAGGGTTCAACCAGGTTCCAATATGCTGCCCCTCCTCTTGCTCCTTCAAGCCCTGTGACAGTACCACCCTCCCTTGGCTCCCATAACCCAGCCCCACTGTTAATGGTCATTGAACGGTCTCTTCATTAAACTCTCTTCCATTCATCTTTTTAACAAGGCCTTTGTGTCCTTCCCTGAAGAGAAGAAAATAAAAACGTTGTCAAGTATACTAGGACATAGCATCCACTTATAAGACACATGCCAATTTTAGAGATGTCAAATGTGTGAAAAACACTCACTTTAAAATCAGTAAAATACCAGTATAGTACATATTTGTTTGTAGCTTGTCTGTCCCTCTGCTAAAATGCAAACTCCCTAAGGCTGTTTTGCTACCTGTTGAATTCCCAAAAACCACAGCACTGCTTGGCTCCTGGCAGGGGCTCATTAATACTTTCTGAATAAAAGAAACACCCAGCCTGTGGTAGCTGACCTCCAATGATCCCCCTTCTGGAACTCTACTATGCCCTTCCATGTAATGGCAGAAGTGATGGCATGTCACTTCCAATATTGGGTTAGAAAAGGCTGGAATTTCCATATCTCTCTCTGGCAACAGCCATGTAAGTGACCTTGAAGCAGTTTCTTCAGCTCTTGCAAGACTTCAAAGACTGCAGCCCTGTGCATAGCTTCCCTGCAACTTCAGGAGAGATCCTGAGCCAGAAACATCAGCTAAGCTGCCCCCAGAATTCTGACCCTCAAAAACTGTAAGATAATAAATGTGTGTTAAGCCACTAAATTGGAGAGGAAATGTTTGTTACACAGCAATAGGTATCTGATACACAACCCTAACTTAGTGAACACTCCCATGTCTCAGAATGTAGCCCTTGCACTAAGCACACTGAGCTTGTGGCCAAGCACTTCCTGCCACGATCTAATAATTTCTCCCTGACAAGCCTTTCAAGATGGACTCTGTCTTCTCTCCCAGTCTTTGCACCAGGTCTGCCTGATGTAGGGCTTTTCTGACATTGGTCCCAAGGTCACCTTCCCCAGTTTCAACGCTATTGCTGATTAACCTTTCTACAGACTCATATACTTGGGAGCCGAAGACTTGGGGAAACAAAACAGACATTTACATGACAGTCTGTAGAGATCTGAGATGCAATGTGATCATGTGGATTTTTTTATTTGGAATTTTTTTTAAGTTTGATGTGAACAGACTTAAACTCCTTCATAAGGATTTTCCAGATGGCTAACGGGACGATGTGTAATTCTCATCTGCACCACATGTGATCACAGGCCCATGTAAAAGGTGGAAGGTCCCTTTCCTACACGTTTGTTTGGTGAATAAATTGGTTGCGTTATCTATTATCCAACCTGCAGAGGCCACGGGAGTGCCCACCTTTCCTTGCTGCTGTCTGTCCCATCCCAACAAATGTAAACCACCCAGCAATGATTTTTTAAGGGCATCATGGTCAGCATCATCATATTTCAATTGGTGTTTTGTGTGGTTTTTAAGAAAGAGCATGGCTGGGTTCAATAGAGCTTTTAATAGAAGAAAACATGGTAATCTCTGTGAGCAAAGAAGTGCAGACAGAACGGGGGACTAAGGCAGAACAGGCAGGACAACGGGAAGCTCAGAGCAGAGGGTGAACGGGGTGGGGAAGAGGTCTTGGCATGGGAGCTAATAACAGGAAACCTAAGGTTGCCTACAGATTTAAGCTGGCCCATGCTGGGAGACACAGGAAGCATTTTTTAAGGATAGAAGGAGTGAGCGATCATTAAACTGAGTTACCAGGGCTTCCAAGAAACCGTGGGAGTAATTTAATGAGAGAGGCCCCAACAATGCAAAAACCTAAATTAATCCATTGCTCGGCTGTTCACAGGGAGGACAAGAAAGTGGTTGCTTTGACACACCGTAATACATTTTCTCACCGAGGCAAAATAGACAGAAAGAGGAAAGGAGGGGAAAGGAAGCCAGGAGGAGGCACATGGAGCTTATTTGTTTTTTGATGTCATGGTGGGAGTATAAACTTTAAAACCAGCTCAGACCTGCCCCCCGAGCCCTTGCCGGCCCCTCCACATGCCCCAGCCCCTTCAGGGCTTGCAGGAAGCAGCTTAGGCCACAGTTGCTGTCCTGGGACCTGAGTCCTTCATTCTTGCTCTGGGCCAAGTGTCCCTAACTCCTGAGAGCTGAGCTCCTGACTCCATTGGCCACCTCTCCAGGTGGCTTTTCTTCTGTTGGTTAAAAAAAAATGTCAACCTTTTCCAGATTTTCAGCATCACATTCCGTGATTTGGAGTGTCCGTTGCGCTGCGGGGTTGAATCAAGATGGAATTAAAATCTAAAAACACAGGTAGGACCCATTTTCAAAGTCCACATACAAATTGGCGTATAATCACATGAAACATGAGAGAGACGGAGGTCTTTTGGGGTCCAATCTCCCTTACAGGGAAGGTGCCGATGAGCCCCTTCAGCATGTGTCCGCCAGCAGCCTCTTGTATTCTGGTGACACTGTTTGCTGACCCAGGGGCTGTGTACAGGTTTGCACACCTCGCCTGGTAATGACTTCTTACTGCATTTGTGATCTGGCCATTTTTCTCATGTAGGTTATACAGCCATATATCTTACTCCCAGCGGCATTTTCATGGAAGAAACCAAAGACATTTTTTAAGGTGAGCCACCAACCCCCAAGGGTGTTTGAGTCAATCACTCTGAAGCCACTCTGGGCCCTTTCCCAAGGGGATTTGCTCTGCGTCTGCCGCTCCAAACTCCCACTCTTGGCTCACTTTCTGCCTTTCTGCTTTGTCAGGTCCCATTCAGGGCAGTTGGACCGTGGACATTCTCTAAGGACCTGGCTGGGCTGGCCCCTCCCATCCAGAGTTCCCATTGGTCCTCCCTGTTCTCGCTCAGAGAAACCCTTTTCCATCACAGAGAACCCTGACACTCCACCCTGCCTCCCCCAGACATCATACAAGTTCATCGCAGACCCCCCCAGATCTCAGAGGCCTTTGATTATGATGGGACTTTGGGCAGATGAATCCACTCTCTCAAAATCTCATTTCTGGTCTGTGTAACCCCAAGGCAGGGCAGAGCTAGCATCCAAACCCTGTGTAAAAAAAGGTTGAGAAAAAGAAAAGACTTAGAGCCCAGGAGAAGGGTGAGGGAGGGCCGTGCATTGACTATTCCAGCTTCTAGCTCGCCCTGCCTCAGGCTGCTTCCCCCCTACAGGGGGAGCCGCCATCCTCCTCCACCCTGCTCCCCCCCAGCACTCGCGCATAAAACCTTCAGCTCCTGAAATGAAAAAGTGCATTTCCTATGATGCATTCTCACATTACCGGCTCCTCTAAAACCCTCACCTTCTGGATGCTGACCATTGTGCATATTTGATTTGGGCTCTTATTTTTATTCATTCCCTCTCCTTGGTTTATTTTGCTTTTTTAAAAAATCCTGTGTTTTAAGAACCACGTGCCTTTCCCATGGCTCTCTCCTCTGGAATAATGCAAGCAGTTCAGACCATAAATTTTCCTCCGAGCCCAGCTCAGCCGTGTCCCCAGGTTTGGCTGTGAACTGTTCTCCTTTTCATAGTTTTCTAGAAATGTTTTTCTTTTGATTTCTGCTTTGGTCCAGGAGTTATTTGGGAGAGAGTTCCTCCCGGTAAAATGCACTCACTTTAAGTGTCCAGTTAGATGTTTTGACAAATGTGTCGGCAGGGTAAACAGCGACACAATCATACACAGACCCTTTCCAGGACGGACATAGTTTTGTCACTTGCTTTACTGTCACTTGGTAATAATCGGAGCACAGCCTGTAAAAGCCTGTACTCTTTGCCCAAAGAAACTACAACAAACAGAGTCGTGATTTGTAAAAAAATATTTAAACACCAAATATTCTCTCCCCGGCGTCCATTTCCCAGCTCACCTTCACTCTGCCCCTAACACGACCTAGTCATCTGAAAACTCCGCTGTGACCATGTTGCAGTGTCTTGAGGCCTTTCTGAGCACAACCCAGCCCCCTCACTAGACCGGAGCTCCTTGAAAGTCTGGGCCACCTCCCTGGGGCGACAATTGGACTCAGTGTGGTGAAGATGATCCATCAATACTCCAAGCCTGGAGTTGAATTAAGTACATGTCGCCCGTGCCCTGGGGAGCCCACGTGGGTGGGCAGGTGGTTTAGAGCCACCAATCCTCTACCTCAGGCCTCATCTCTCCAGCAGCTCAATTCATGTTAAGATATTTCCATTGTTCTTTAGCGAGCCTGAATAATTAAGGGAAATCATTCTAACACGGAGTCTATTGACTTCTCTGCCATGACCCAGTGGCTTGAAAGAAGTAAATGATTGAAACCATCAGAGCTTTCATGTTTCAGGGAAAGTGTTGATGGATGGGGAGTCGATGGATTCGATTCAGCAGGCAGGTGAAGAGAGGTCCCTGGCCCAGGGCATCAGTGCGATCCTCAGGGTTGTCAAAGCCTCAGAAATCCAATCCAGGGCACTTCACAGGGGACAGAGGGGCTGCTGCTACCTGCCATTGCACTGCTTTCCCTGAGCTGGCCAAGGGGTTCCCGCCGAGGCACTGGCATGGGGGTTCAGCAGATGGAGACACAAAGTCTTCACTTGCCCCTCAAGCTCAGCCTCTGAGGAATACAGTGGACACCTGCTGGGGAGGGGTGTCTGAGAGCTGGGAGAAAGGGGCAGGTGACAAACAGGGAGTGGCACATGGGTCAGATGCTGTCCCATCTCCTCTCCCAGAGCCACCTGGACTTGAATGCTCATCTGACCCCCTCATGCCCTGGCTTTGCTGCTCTCACATGGCTTCCCATTACCACCCAAGGAACTCCTGACTGTGTTCTCCAGTACCCTCCCTGCCCACCTCTCCAGCCTCCTCCAGCCTCTCTCTGCTCCTCATTTGGGCCCAGGGCCTCCTCTCCTCTCTTCTCAGGCCTGGGCGATGCTGTTCCCCTTCCAGCCCTGACTCCCTCCCCCCAGCTCAGGACCTGCCAAATGGCAAATGTGAAATGATCTGACAGCAAAAGGCAGTGCCACTCGGAGCTCTGACTCCTAGACTGATTCTTCCAATTCCCTCAAAGGCAACATCTTGATGTGATGCTAATACGCCTTCAGCTCCTCTCTAAGCCTCACCTTTGGAACAGAGAAGGAGCAGGCCTGGGCTCAGAACGCAGCACCTCTGTGCAGGTTCCTCGTTTCTATTGCTATGGTTACCGCCCTTCGGCAGCAAAACGTGCTGGTTTTCCACTTACTCTGCTGACAGTTTTCCTTTCGTAGAAGTTGCTTAGTGAAAACAAAAAATAGGTTTATTTAAAGAAAAATAATACATAAAGGATCATCCTGGTGGTGTGTGGATATGGCCTACAAATGAATAAAATTGGGTAAACAGTTTTGGGGGGGGGGTGAAATGGGTGACAGGGATCAAAAGGTACAAACTTCCGGATATGAGATAATTAAGTTCTGGGGATGTCAGGTACCGCATGGCGACTATATTTAACAAGACGATATTGATTTGAAAGTTGCTAAGAGAGTAGATCTTAAAAGTTCTCATCGCAAGAAACAACATTTTGTTTTTTCAACCTACGTGTGGTGATGGATGTTAACAAAACTTATTGTGGTGATCATCTCACAATAGATGCAAATATCAATTCATGATGCTGCACACTGAAACTAATACAATGTAATACATCAATTATATCTCAAGAAAAATGAAAGAGAGAAAACAAAGAGCCAATAGTTAGGAGGTTGGACCTCAGAGTGAGACAGCGCCCAACCCCTCCATTTACCATCATTTCCCTTCTCTGACCCCTCCCCAGCTTCCGCATCTGTAAAATGGGAAAACGGGCCCCATCTCATGGGACCCTTGTGCAGAATGAGATAAGCTACAAGGGACCTGACTAGTAGGGGATTGTGACGGGACAGGGTCCAAAGGAAGCCTCAGAAAAGACTGCGGGGTTGCTAAGCAACACATCGTCATGCTGGTGCTGACAGAAATGCAACGGGAGCAGGACATAAAGTCACCTGTGCTGCTCCAGAGTCACCAGTAAAATGTGTCCGCCACAGCTGCCAGCGGAGTGAGGGACAGGAGAAGGGCCATGCGGTGTGTGGACAATGGACACCTGCAGAAGTGAGAAGAGCATCCACCAGGCACAGAGTGGAGAGTCCGAGCTCAGCAGAGGTGGGAAGTGAGAGCGGAGGAGCAGGAGAAATGCCTGGGGAACCACAGAAATGTAGGGAGGACTTGGCACTTCCCGTGGATGTGGGATTCAAGCCTGTCTGCCAGCCAACAGCTGGGTTACAATGAGATGCTGTGGTCCTTTCCAGCCAGAATTGTTTGTGTCCTTAACAAATTTGCTGTGAAAACAACTGGCCCAGGTAAGACATGCTGGCCTCCGAGGCCAGAAGGAGACAGACAGGGAGTGATGGTGAGGAACAACACCTGGAAGGCCTTTGCCCCCTCCTGGGACTCCCAGGGAGCCCCGGGGTCTTCCCTGATGCAGCTGGCTCCTTCCTACACCAGACACCAGACAGATGCAGAGGGGAGGGGACCCCCAGGGCAGTCCCTCTCTGCACAGGGTGGGAACTCCACCCTTTGAACAGATGCTAATTATAACCCCCCCCCCCCCATGCCGTCTGTCAGCCGCTAAAATTAGGTTGTGTTGTGCTCTCTTCCCACAGGTGCAGCTGAGTTTGGGAAATGACGCTGTTTTTAGCGCCGGTGCAAGCAGGGAGGACTGACTCCTAGACGCTCAGGACCAGGGTCTGTCTGCACAGGAACTTGCAGGAGCAGGAGGGGCCCCACACTTATCAATTCCTCAGAACATCAAGGAGGACCCAGCTCTCCCGTGAGCTCAGTCGTGGGAGCCGCTGCTGGGCTCCGTGTGGTCAGCTGGTCTGACCTGCTGTGGAGACGGCGTGGAGACACGGCACCAGCAGCCCAATGTCCAAAGGGCAGGGTTCTGCTCAGCAAAGAGCACCACGAGGCAGTGTCCACCTGGCGTGAACACTGACCACCTGCTCCCTGGAAACTGTTTCCGCCTTTCTTACCTGCGGGTTGAATCCCTGCCGAGCTCCTCGGGTCACTGGCACGCATGTCTGCTGGGGGGTCAGGGACAAGCCTCAGTGGCTGTTCCAGCCCAGCGGGAGGCAGGTCCGTCTTCACGGCGCACAACGTCTGGCTCACGGTCAGCCACTTCCCATCGGGCCCCCTGGGAAGAGCCATCTTTGCTGTCATCGCTGGTTTGTGAGAGAAGAGAACCTCTCAATCCAGGAATTTGGCTCAAAGCCCCTCATTTTCCCACTGCAGGTGGCTCCCAGCGTGAACTTGAGCGCAGTCCATCTCAGTCACACAGATCCCGCTCATTCTCACCTGGAGTGGAGGCCCAGCCCCACCTGCCGGATCCCAGCGCTGCCCCGCAGGCTCTTGGGAACTCAGGTATTGCATGTTCTTCTCGGGGACGGTGGGTCGGAGTCTGGAGCAGAGATTGCACGCTCACGGAGGGAAGGATGGAGCCTGGAAAAGAGGGAACACCTGGGTGAAGTGTTTTTGCATGTTGCCCCTCTGGAAGCCAGGTATTAGAAGGCTGAGGAATGTCACCTAAGAAGGTCACAGAGTACAACCGTTCATGAGGGGCTGTCTGTACAGGTATCGGGACTTCAACACTTAGCTCTCTGAGAGCTGGGCCCCTGGAGGCAGAGTCTCTGGGTTCGAATCCCAGCCCACTACTTACTAGCTGTGTGCCCTTGGACAAGTGATGTACCCTCTCTGTGCCTCCGTTTTCTCGTCTGTAAAACAAGGAGATGGCAGTGCCTGCTGCACAGGACCATTGGCCATAGGACTATCAGCTCCGTGTCCTTTTCTGCTGGGATCAATTCTGTCTCCTGGGTCAGGTCTTTCCCTGCAGAAACACAGGCTGAGAAGGCTGCTCTGAGGTCCTCCTCCTCGTCGTCATCACCATCAACAGCCTCAGGTGTCACTGAGTCATGGCAGGTGCTGGCCCAAGGCCCCTGAGATGGAGGCACAGATGCAGAGCAGGTGCCTTCACATTCCCCTTCCCAGCACCAGCTGATCCTGGGGGCTGCCCCAGCCTCCTCCTGGCCTTTCTCCCTCCCTTTCTACTCAGGGGCCACCCTTTCCACACATGGGCCCCTTTCAACTCCTGAATCAGGCACCACTCTGCCTAAAATAGAGCCAGAGGGGGAAAAAAATTTTAGACTATAATAGAAGTAATCCTGTTATTTGCAGATTTTTAATATTTCCTACAACTTTTGTGATCTTATACTACGTTAGTACAGTTTTAGTAACATTATATTTAAAATCATTTTTCTTGAAATATTAATGTTTATTTCATGTAAATGGCTAATTATTTTGTATCTACAATCTGGTTATAGGTTTAGTTTGTATATTGTAAATAAATCATTTTAAAAGTTAAAAAAAATTACATGATTTTACACCACTTGGCAGGATCTGAAATCACATCATTATTGGTTTAATTATTAATTTCCTGTCTCTGCACCTAGATGTGAGCTCCATGTGTGTGGGGACCTTGCCCTTCTACCCAGGGCCTAGCATGGAGTCCAGTGCACAGAAATTCCTTGACATATTTATTGAATGACTTGATCAAAGGAGGATTCGAGGCACCAGCGGATACAGGCTCCCAGGCCTTCGTGATGCTTCTTTCTCTCCAGAACTTTCTTCTGTGCTTGACCACTAACGTCCTTCGTCCAGCCACGGTGATTCTGTGCTGACTTCTGTAATTGTTCAGAGTGGCTGGGGTTAGTCATCTTAGGTGCATCACCGTCATATTTACAACCTGCTTTACAGCCTTCAGGGAATTGAACATCCATCACTCTTGAAAGGGAAAGATGTAAACACTTAGCCAGAAAGAGAGGGAGGGAGGAGAGCATTAGGAATGAACAAAGGATGCACTTCCCGGCAATCAGCAAGACACAGGTTTCTTCCTGGTCTCAGGATCAAAGAGGGTACCCAGAGGAGGAGAACACTCAAAAAAGTCTATGCTTTACTCTAAAGACTCGCTCACAGTCAGGTGTCCAGGAATCTGTAGGAATGGAGTCTGGGATAGTTTTTAAATGTCCCAAATAATATAATTAAATTTAAACAATTTCTTTAAATTAAGGAGCAGAAGGAGACAAGGCAGCAGGCCCTGGGCCTGGAGCTTTGGCAGGTCCGTCTGCGTCTGGCCACCTGACGGCAGCTGGCAGAGTGGGCACAGCTCGGGCAGTGAGGCCCCCATTTACCCCCACAGCCCTTTCCGCTCCCCGTTTAGGATAATCAGCCTTTTCTGCTGTCTCTCGAGAGCTGTTGGGAGCAAAGCTGCCAACTACAGGCTACATCTCAAAGCTCCCCTACAGTAACCGCTCTTGCTAAACCCAAAGCCCGATTCCAGGGCGGCCTCTCCACCTGATCCATCTGTGACCCCAGTTGGGGACTCGCTGAGGACAGTGGGCTGGCACTCACACAGTCCTCCCGGGGTGCGGGGCTGGGGTTCTGAGTGCTCCGGGCATTACCTCCCTCCATCCTCACCCACAGGCGGTCACAGGGTCCTGTCAGGAGCCACGTGTCACAGATGAGCCGCGTCAGGCTGGGCAGGACCCACACTCCCTGGGGCCGAGGCTGCAGGGCCACAGAGGCAGGCCCAGGCCCACACCCCTGACCACTGAGCACTGACCAGGCACTGACTGTGCCCTCGCTGGTGGAAGGGGGCCTCAGCAACAACCCCAGACATGGCTCCAGACACCTCTGTCTGGGAAAAAGTCCTACTTTCTGAAACAGTGAATCCAGTGCAACAGGACACTGACCAAGCCTTTTCTGGGGGACTCGGGCTTTGGGCAGAAGTCTCAAAGCCAGAGTGTTGGGACTCACTCTTTCCAAAGAGAGTGCTGGAAGCATGCAGGCGAGCCGGGACACCGCCTCCCCGTGGAAGAAGAGGGGCACTGGAAGGAGAGGCCTAGGAGGAAATTCTCAACAGGAGACTGAGCCCCGGCCAGCACGGCCAGGGGTGGGCCTGAGGAGGGGCGGTGAAGGATTAGAGACAGACAAGAGAATACAGTTGGGGCCATGGTGGGACACTGCTCTCAGATGGAGACAGTGCCCAAGCCTGAAAGCTGAGTCTTTATTTTATAGTCGGATCCCACGAGGCAAAGGAAGGGCTGGTCAAGAGGTTTACAATGTTCTCACGAGTTTCCAATCTACTTAATTACATGCACCCGAGAACTCTATCAAGCTTTGTTTTGGCAGCACTTGCTGCACCTCCCGCAGCCAACATCACAGCCACCTGGGACCACAGGTTCGGACCATAAGGTCAAGCTTACAACCCTAGCCTTTGGCTATAATTGTGCTGGGAGGGCTTTGTCCTCCAAGCTGGGACCTGCACATGGCTTTGCCACGAGAGGACTGTGTCCTCTCATTAGTCCGAGGCTTGAACCTGTTCAAATGCTATAGCCGCTCTCCACAGGAGACGCTCAGATTGGTTGTGAAATTGAATGTTGGCGTGTCCTGGACTGGACTCTTCTGTTTCTGAAGGATGCACCTGTTTTAAGAGCTGAGTGAATCTGAGAAGCTTTGAGATGTGCCCAAGATGTCCAGCTGGGGAGGAGGGAGGAATCATGGTGTCTGGTCGGCTCAGGCTGTTCTAACAGATTCCCATAGACCTGGGCACTTGGGCGATAAACATTTATTTCCGACAGTTCTGGAGGCTGGGAAGTCCAAGACCAAGGTTTAGCCAATTCAGTTCCTGCTGAGACCCGCTTCCCGACTTGTAGACGGCCACCTTCTCAATGCAGCAAACCTGGCAAAAAGGTGGACTCTATTGTGGGAGATAAATTTCGTTATGGTATAAGTCGGATTCATGAGGGGTTTCAGTTACATGCTGGCAAAAGCAAGCTAATGAACACACCATTCCTTCAGAAAAACCTTGTCTGAACCCCCAGCACACACAGCAATTCCTCCCTTCTCTGTCCGCAAGACCTTTCTCACTGCATCAACCCACTGCAACCTGGGTGCTAATTTATGTCCACGTTTCGTCCCCACCAGCCAGGGGCCACTGAGAAGATCAGATTCATGTCTCTCCTCCTTAGCCCAGGGCCTGTGCTCAATAGATGCTTTGTAAATTTCATTGGACAACTACATGTGTATTTGTACTGCAGTGGCTTTAGAAAGCTGGGTAGAGTGGTGAAAGCACTGTTTTGTGCTTTCTTTTTAAGAAACTCATCATTGGCACGTATACTGCTGTCAGACAACATTGCAACACTTCGATGCCAGTAAAGACAGGTTTTAAGATGTTTTATTTTATTGGGACAAAAGACATGTCCATGAAAGCCTCATCCATCTTTTTCCCAGTTGATGGTATTTGAAGACTCAGTAGTAACTTCCTTCCAGCAACTGATATCCCTTTTTAACATTCAAACTCTCTTTAACACATGTGGCACTTTCCTACAAACCGCCTGGACAGGGGGCAGCCACGCTACCTCTCCTCCGTGGGCCTGGGGCCCTCAGGCGCTGCTGGAATGTCACCCATTCGTGCTTTAACTGCCGGGCTGCCCATCCTTAGGGGATGAACCCCAGCCATTAGATAGAATGCAGGCTGAGTCTTTAAAAGAAAAAGTCAAAAGTGCCCCTGAAACTTTAAAGATGAGATTTCAGGAAGGAAATGTAGGTTTTGGGTTAAACCAGAGGCCCTTGTTCCAGGGCCTTCTACACATGAGCAGAGGCCCCAGGGACCAAGGGTGAGGTCACCCTTACACAGGGTTGCATGTGCACTCCTGCAGGTTACACCCACGCCAGCCATTCCCCACAGTAAAGGTCAACCCTCTCCTCCAGGTGATGAGGCCAAACTTGGAGTCAGCCTTGACAATTTTCTTCCTCCTGTTTCATCACTTCCAGTCCATCAGCCCATCCTGTTCGCTTTACCTTTCAACTATGGCAAGAATTAGATCAGCTCCCCACCTCCAGCACGAATGAGCCAAGCATCCATCATCTCTCACTCACTAAACTATAACAGTTGCCTCCTCACTGGACTCCCTGTACCTGCTCTCTCTGCATTGACCCTGCACAGTTCATCCTCCACAGGCAGCCGGAGGAATCCTTTCAAATATCAAGTCAAAATTCAAGTCCTCTGCGCAAAACTCTCAAATCACATCTCATCTCTCTCACAATGTAACAACTCTCACACACCCCTGGCTCACTCTACTATGGTGGTCACACTGGTTCTTGTTCTTCCTAGAACACACCAAGCATGCTCCCACCACAGGGCCTTTGCACGTGCTCTTCCTCTGTCTGGAACTTTCATCCCCCAGATATGCACATGGAAGATTCCTTTCGTTTTCTCAGACCTCTGCTCAAATGGCTCATCTCAGAGAGGACTTCCATGCCCCCCAATATAAAGTAACCACCAGAACTCTCTATCCCAATACCCTACTTGATTGCTTGATTTTTATAGCATCTATTACTATCTAGAATAATACACACTTACATAAATATGTATGTGTACATACACTTAGATGCATGTGCATACATACACATATGTATGTCTATATGATCATGCTTGTTAGATGGGTGTGCCTTCATGTTGTTCACTGCCTTCTTCCTCCCTCCACTGGAACGTCAGCTCCATGAGAAGTGGGCCTTGGTCTGTTTCATTCACAGCTGTATGCCGGGTGCCTAGAACAGGGCTGGCACATAGGAGCTGCTCTGTGGAGAGTTATTGAATGAACGAATTGATTGAGTGAATGACTCATTCTTGTGAGAGTTCTGCCTCAAAGGAGAACTCGGGGGAGACTGACAGAGGCTGGCCTGGACCCCGGGGCTGGACCCCTTGTCCAAGGTCTCTGCTCAGCACAGGGGATCCCTCTGCCATTATCTGGCCCTGCAGATGGTCACGGAAGCCAGAGCCGCTTGGCCCCCTCAATGCACTTTCCTAGAACAAGTCTCACATTGGCGGGTCCAATCCTGGTTAGTCGCACAGGCAGCTCCGCTGTCCAGTGGGACAGAGCTGGACAATCAGGGCCATGTGCAGAGCTTGATGAACCTGAAATCTCATCTCAGGCCACCCACACTCCTGGTGCAGGAACTGCAGGCAGACAAGGGGACGTGATGGCCAAGGCACTCAGACCAGCTTCCTCCCAGTGGAAGTTTCTGGCCCGGATTCCTTCTCTCGGCACTCCTGTGAGTCAGTGGGGCAGGATGAGGAGAGCCCAACTTGGCAAATGAGGAAACTGAGGCACAGCCAAAGTAAGTGACTCACCTTTCTTCAAAGGGCTCATTACTGTGGGGCCGTTGCCTGGTGGTTACATGTGGGCCTAAAGCCTGCAGTCTGGGCTGGGTCCTGGCTCGGTCACTTTCAAGCGGAGAAATTATTCATCACTGTGAGCCTCGATTTTCCCTTCTGTGAAATGAGTAATAAGCGTAATTGACCCATGGCCTTTTATGAGCATGATGAAAACCAGGCATCACCCTGGGGAGAAACCAGATTCTGGAGCCAGACAGCATTCACTCCACTGGCCCCGCTCCCTCCCCTTGCTCAGGCTAAGCTGCCCCTGCAAGTGGAGACAATAGCACCAACACCAGAGGCTTTTGTGAGGAGTAAGTGGTTTCATGATAAAATGGTTTAAAATGTTGGTTGTTTCGTTTTGTAAAACAAGTAGAGCTGCCCTAGCCAGTTTGGCTCAGTGGCTAGAGCATCGGCCTGCGGACTAAAGGGTCCCAGGTTCGATTCCGGTCAAGGGCATGTACCTCGGTTGCGGGCACATCCCCAGTAGGAGGTGTGCAGGAGGCAGCTGATCGATGTTTCTCTCTCATCGATGTTTCTAACTCTCTATCCCTCTCCCTTCCTGTCTGTAAAAAATCAATAAAATATATTTTTAAAAATAAAGAAGTAGAGCAGTGCCTCCACAGAGCAAGCACAACATATTTGTTATATAAAAATGCAAAAAATGCATGAAAAGTGCTCAGACCAGTGCTGCCTGTGTGAACGCAGTGAATTTTGGCTGCCCTAACCTTTCTGACAAAGTAAGACAAGAGCCAGGGAGTCACCCTGCCCTGGCCCCCGCGGGGCCTCCCACCTGCCCACGCGCTCAGCTTCGGAGCAGCCCGCGCCTGCCAGGACTCTGCTGGGACTCGCTCCTCTGCTAACAGGACAAAAGGGGCTGGATGGTGTCCATGCGTCTCTCTCCCACCGATTCCCAGCTCTGTTCTCTTCACAGCGACATGACCTGCCTGGAGCCTCCTGCTCTGGCTTCAGGCTCTGCTGGTTTCCCAAACCCAATCCGGAGACCCCAGGCAGTGCTCTCAGCCTCAGGACAAGCATCGGGTACGTGTCCACCAGTGCAGGCTGGTCTCTGGTCTCACTCGGAGCTGGGGAACAGGAACTCCTCAGGCTCCACTTAGCCAGGGACAGGAACAGCTAAGAGGGAGGTCAATGCTGAGCTGGCAGGGTCATGGTCACACTTCCTAATGAACCCCCACCCCACCCCCAGGCTGAGCGCCTTGCTTGTCCAGAGTCACCTGAGGAGTCAAGGGGACACTGAGGAGGGAGCCGTGGTCACTCCTTTCCTCTTTCACTCGTCCATCAGCCGACTCCCCACGGGCTGCAGTGAGGGGCAGGACCTTGTTGTCACAGCTCCTGGGCTAATGGGGGACCCATCTTTCAACAGCCATATGTGCAGAAGGATGAAATAATCCTGCGGGGGGGGCAGGGAGGTACCCCAGCAGGAAGCACTCAGCTCCAACAAGGGGAAGGTGAGGGTCTGAGGGTGAGGGGATCTAGGGAGCATGGAGCTGGGCCTTCAGCTTGATCAGGATATTGAAAGAAGAAAGGGCCCGGCCTGGTGTGGCTCATCGGGTGAGTGTCAACCCAGACACCAAGCGGTCACCGGTTCAATTCCCGGTCAGGGCATATGACTGGGTTGTGGGCTTGATCCCCAGTAGGGGGCGTGTAGGAGGTAGCCAATCAATGATTCTCTCTCATCACTGATGTTTCTATCTCTCTCTCCCTCTCCCTTATTCTCTGAAATCAATAAAAATATATTTTTTAAAAAGAAGGAGGGAGATGTTGTGGGAACAGCTGGGACAACAACAGAGACATGAACATACTTGGTGGGAGGGAGAAGGGATTTCCAGTGGGCAGAGAAGTCAATGAGAAATGAGAATCAGATCCAGAGATGTGGCTGGAAACCAGCAGGGAGAGGTCTCAGATGGCCACTGTGGAGCGGGGACTTCATCCTCGGGGCCAGCTTCCCCGGGCTCCAGCCACCACCTGGCACCTGTTCTGATGCACAACCTGTGATATACTTAACATTCTTTAAATCAGACGTCTTAATTATGCATACTGGACTTAATTGGGTCTGAGTGCCCAGGAAGTCTCCAAACCCTAGGCTGGCTCTCTCGGTTCAAAAGGGAGACAACTCTCTCGGTTCAAAAGGGAGACAACCAAGTGTTATAAGAGAGTTAAGACACATGAGCAGAAGCTGAGACCTTTCTCCATGAGTTTTCTAACCGTGTTCTGTCAGGAGGGTCTGAGTTACTCAGGGGGCATCGTTCATCATCATCTCCACGGGGGCATCATCATCTCCACGGGGGCGGGCACTGTCCACGCCTGGCACATAGCCCTGAACCCTCCAGGGGGCTCAGACCCACTTTTGCCTTAAGGTTTCTGTCCACAGCCTCAGCAGACCACGCGCCCACACAGGGCGGGCAGAAAGTGCCCGAGAATTAGCCCCTCCAGCAACCCCACAAGGAATGAGCTGTAGGAGTGGTGCTCCCTCACCCCTGGGATGACCGACCACCTGGCACTGGCTCCATCTCCCAGACCTTCCCCACAATGTTGAACTCTCAGTGTCCTCTGTACCTATAGGCTTGATAACACGCCCCAAATTGTTATCTCGATTCCCTCTCTCACCTCCTGCTCCCAGACAGTGTTTCCTGAATCACCTCCTAAATAAACTACTTGCTCTTGAATTCTTGTCTCAGACTCTACACCCGGCACAACCCAAACGAAGGCACTAGTCATGAGTGACATTTGTCCCGCCCTGGCCCCCTGATGTCAGACTCCATCTCTGAGAGGCTCAGTCCAAACAGACCCCAAAGACTGCTTGGCTCTTATAACTAGATGTAAAATCAACTCAGGAGAAGCCTGCATGGCAATTTACTCTGGGAGGAGCTGGAGTTTTCCGTGAAATATTTCCATATGGCACTGATTATCGAGAGTGAGACTAGAATGGAATCGGTCAGATGTGCAGTTGGAAAAACTCCCTCCAGCTCTGCCCTGAAGCATGGATTTGGGCGGTGCCAGGGCATGCACAGGGAGCCCAGTGGCCCCACTGCTGTCATCAGAGGCGATACTGGAGGAGACTGGAAGGGGTAGCTGCCCTTGGCAGGTATTTCAGAAGGGCGATCACCAGGAGTTTGGAATGGATTAGCCTGGGGGTGGAGGGGCGGGAGGGAGGAAGAGGGTGATTTCTGACTTGTAATGGATGGAAGTGTCAGTCACCCTGAAGAAAAGCAGGTTTGGGAAGGAAGGTCATGAGTTCAGACTCAAACATATTGAACATGAGCTGCCTTTCACATGTCCAGGGGAAGATATCAAGAAGCCTGGATGGCCCTAGCTGGTTTGGCTCAGTGGATAGGGCATCAGCCTACAGACTGGTCCCAGGGTTGATTCTGGTCAAGGGCACATGCCCGGGTTGCGGGCTCGATCCCCAGTAGGGGGCATGCAAAAAGACAGCCAATCAATAATTCTCTCTCATCATTGATGTTTCTCTCTCTACCTCCCCCTTCCTCTCTAAAATCAATAAAAATATTTTTTTTAAAAAAAGCCTGGATATGTGGAACTAGAACTCAGAGGAAAGGCAAGAGCAATACAGATAAGGCATAAGTGGTGTGAAGGAAGGGACGGGCTCGAGCTCACGTGTGTATGTGTGTGTGTGTGTGTGTGTGTGTGTGTGTGTGTGTGTTTCTTATTGTTGTTTCATTGTGCTCAAATCATAAAATTCACCATCTTAACCACCCATCAATAGATCTTGCCTTGATCCCACCTTTTGGTTATTGTGAATAATGCTGCCTATGAATATGGGTATACATAGATACTCTTTGAGACCCTTTTTCAATCCTTTTGGCCCTATACACAGAAGTAGAATTGCTGGATCATATCAGAATTCTAGCTTTAATTTCTGGAGGCACTGTCATACTATTTTCCATGGCAGCTGCACCACTTTACATCCCACCAAGAGGACACAAGGGTTCTGATCTCTCCACATCCTCACCAACCCTTGTTAATTTCTGGGTTTCTTGATAGTAGCCGTTCTAATGCAGGGGAGGTTTTCAGTGACAGATGTGAGCATGTGCAGAGGAGGAAAAGGATGGCACCATCATAATAAGGCAGGGACTCTCGGTGACAGTGCTTAGACCATCGTCAGCCTTGTGAACCTGGGTCTCTCAGCTACAAGCAGCAATGCTGTAAGGCCAGCATGTCAAACTCAAAGGCTAACACGGGCCAAATAAACGAGGCATGCAGCCCAGGGGCCACGAGTTTGACATGCGTGCTCTAAGGGCATTTACTGTTTTCTTTTTTTTCCTTTTACATTTATTTTTCTTTTTTTAAATTTATCTTTATTGTTGAAAGCATTACAGATGCCTCCCTTATCCCCCACCATGGACCCCTTCCACCTCGCAGGCCCTCCACCCCCAGGCCATCACTGCACTGTAGTCTGTGCCCATGGGTTATGTATATATGCGTATAAGTTCTCTGGTTAATCTCTTCACAAGGTCCCCAGGTGGTTGGGCAGTTCGGGCTCTTTTCTGCTCTGCCATCGTCAGCCGGTCAGTGGCATGACCCCCTCCTGGACGAATTTTTTAACGGGAAGAAAACTATTTCTCCAAAGCCCCCAGCACATATCTCCTTACATCTCATGTGCCCTTGCATATGGCTAGTGCCCCAGGGAAGGGGGTGTTAAAGCAGAGATTGCTGGCCCCACCCCCAGAGCTTCTGATTCAGCGGGGCTGGTGGGGGTGCGGAGGGGCCCAAGAATTTGCATGGCTTCCCTCTCAACATCTCACCCAGGGGAGGCCTGGCTTCCTGCTCTGAAAGGCACTGCAGGATCAGAACTCCCCATGGGCAAGCCCAGAACAAGGCTTGTGTGGGTGTCTCTGCTGCTGCCTACATCCAGGCTGAGGCTGCCTGTGGCCAGGCCATCAGTCCCAAATGGCTTCTGTTCATGGCCCACAGGGGTGTGGTCCCTCTTCAAGGCAAAGAAACAAGCCGTCTGTTCACTTATTGTCTAAACAGACCATCCTGAGAGCTCCTCTAGCCCAGCTTGAGATTCCTCCTGAATGGAGTGAATGCAGCTGCAAATGGGCCCACGGAAGCCTTTATTCCCAGGTGGCTGGTGGGGAATAAGATCGATGCAGAGGAGAGCTGTCCTGCATAGAGTTCATCCTTTGTTCTGCACTCACATTCACATGTGATCCTAATGACAGCCCTGGAGGGAGCAAAATGGGAAGACTTTGGTACCCACTTTACAGATGAAAAAATAGAGGCTCAGAGAATGAATGAGACCCAAGGTCATGCAATAGGAAGCTGGACCCAGAACTCAAGTCTTCTGACGGTGGGCATACCAGTGAATTTTACATGATCTAGCTGTTTATAAAAGGACAAAATGTAAGTGGTTTTCTGCTTCCGTCTGAGGATTCAATGGGCAAGGGCAGAGAGCCCATCCTGTGACTGCTTTGGCCACACAAAGTGGGTTAATTTGCGGTTGAGACCCCAGGCCAGCATGAGGGCATCCAGACGGCTGGGGTTCAGGGAGCTCTGTGCTATTTTCTATTCAGTCCAGCCTTTGGAAGTTTGGTGGAGGTTCTGGAGTCTGAGCTCCATGCAATCTTGGACAAATTATTTCCCCTCTCTAAATCCTTGTTTTCCTAACTATAAGGATGGGATTAAATGAGAGGTACTGAGTGCTCAGCCCACCCCCTGGCACTGTAGGTGGAGCAGGTGTCTGTCTTTTGTGGCCACCCAATTCCTTCTCTACATTTTGCTAACATCCCACATAATGAGTGCTGCCTTCCCAGGTCAATTGCAGAAACTCAGCTCCCACACTTCTTTGCAGCTGGGATGCAGTCACATGACCCAGGTTCCATCAGTCAGATACGCCTGTGCGAGAGGGATTCACAATGGCACTCGTGCAATGACTGCTGTGCCCAGTGGATCTGAGCTTCTAGAAAACTCGGTGTAAGGCTGCTGAGCCTTCAGTCCAGGCACAACTTCGTCAGAACAGACCAGCAGCCATGGTGTAACCAAAGCAGCCCCCATAGTGTGGTCTTTTTCTGCTGCCTAGCTTCAGAGCCTGCAGCACCCTCCCACGGATTGGGGAACACTTAATATCTTTTAACAAATCCCACCATTCAATAGCCAAGGTGGGTCTGTTGTTTGCAACTGAGTTTCTGACACGTACAGTAAGTGTCACTACCAGTGGCAGTTGTACTCCTAAGTCGCTCTCTCCAAGGTGAAGGGGACAGGCCAGGATAAACTGGGCACATCACAGAGGCCTCTGCTGCAGGCTTGGTCGGCAGCCCAGCCCTGAGGACACCAGTGCCTGCCAGAGCCACACGACCGGATACAAGCACAAACGCTGAGTCACCAGGAGCAAGCACAGGATGACAGTAAGCCTGGGTGCCAAGTGGTGGAGAGTCCGCCACAGGGCGAGACAAGGTCCTGCTGGAAAGAAGGCAAAGGAATGCTGCGGGGTCCAGGCAGGGCCAGCCCTGGACACAGAGCAGCACAGATCAGCCTCAGGGGGCCGGGCCAAGGCCGAAAGAGCAGAACCCCTGGCTCCTTCACTCGCCTGTTTCTGCCCCCATGTGTGTCCTCAGGGGTGGTGTCTCACCCCTCTGGCAACAGTGACTTCCATGTACCTGAGTCTGGACCATGCAGGGGGTCTTGTAAGGTCCCCGCACCCACCCCAGGGCTCCCCTCCTAAAACCAGCAGAGGTAGGAAGTGTGGACTGGGGAGGAGGCCCAGGGTTCTCTTTCCAGGTGGAAATGTGGAGTGTGCCCCCCTATTTCTTTAAACCCTCCCCCACCCCCAGCACTATCCACAGCCCAGATGAACCTTTCTAGACCGTGGCCTGGGCTTCCACAACTCATCTCAACAGCCAGCCTCCACCGTCTCCCCACCACCTCCCCCTTCCCTCTCTCCCTAGAACCAAAACTGCCTCTGTGAATACTTATTTACATTCTTTTAAAGCCCACACATATCTGTTCCAGTGGCAACTATGTTCCTCAGCACCCCTGGGCCACCTTATGTCACTCTCCTGTTTCCCAGGCCCCACCCCTGAGCAGGGCTCTAGGTTAGAATCACCTGGGAGCTTCAAAAACAATCCATGGCCATGAGGGCTCATATTATGAAGGGTGATGAGAAAGTTCTAGAACTGGATTATGGTGATGGCTGCCCAATTTGAGAAATTTAAAACTCATTCAATGGTGTGCCTAACATGAGTGAATTTTATGGTGTGCAAATTATACCTCCATCAAGTTGTTTTTTACAAATACCCATGTTTAGGCCCTTGGCTAGCCCACTAAATCAGAGTCTCTGGTGAGGGCCCAGGGTGAGGCTCCTCTGTCGTCAGCATTTGGACATTTCTTTCAACCGCCACCATCAGGCACACAGTCAGTGTCCTGGGGCTGTCGTAACAAAGCCACGAATTGGGTGGCTTCAACCAGGCGCCTGCAGGGCTACACCTGCCCCAAAAGTTCAGGGCTACACCTGCCCCAAAAGTTCCCAGGAGGATCCTTCCTTGCCTCTTCCAGCTTCTGGTGGTTACCGGCCATCCTTGAAGTCCCTGGGCTTGTAACGGCATCCCTCTCATCTCCGCCTCCATCTTCACATGGCCCTCCTCCTTGTGTGTCTTTCTATGTTCCGGTTTTCTTCTGAGGACACCAGTGACTGAATTAGGCCCTCCCTAATCCAGCACGGCCTCATCTTAACTAACATTCTGAGGCTCTGGGTGGACATGAATTTCAGGGGGACTCTTCAACCCAGTACATCAAAAAAGAGAGCAGTCCACCTGGTGAGGAACAGACGACCCAGCGGCAGGCTGGCCCCTTCTCCACTTCCTGCAGTAACCGCGCCTCCATCAGGGCTCCAGGCTACCTCCGAGCAGCAGTTCTGAGGCTCATCTCCCCCCAGGTGCCACCATGGGGACTGTGCAGGTGTGTGTGGTGGTATCTAGGTAAGTGGCAGCTCTGGGGATTCCCCAGCGAGGTGGGGGTCACCCTAGACGTGGGGAGATGGGATCAGGAAAGCTCTCAGGACAAGTCGTGTCATATAATCCAGGCTGCCCAGAAAAAACCCTGCCAACTTGGTCTACAGCTGCCAGACCCTCAGGTCTGTTTCTCAGTTGGTTTCAAATCACAGGTCGGGGAAAGAGAACGGTTTGACATTGGGACATCAGGGTCACACACGGCAGACTAAAACGAAGGGTGATTTCAGTGTCCTTGGCTGAAGGTGGCTGCAGCGGTGCTCTTGTCTCAGGCTCTTCCTTACTCCCTGGCTGTAGAGGAATTCAGTTCCTTGTGGTTTTAGGAGGATGACACCCACTGTTTTGTGGTCTGTCAGGCAGAGGCCACTTCCTGCCAAGTGGCCTTCTCCACAAGGTGCCAGTTCCTCCCTTACAGGTCAGTTAAAACATCTCTGATGCCTGAAATCACCCAGTTCCCTTCACCTGGTTGGGTCAGGCCCATCCAGGATATTCTCCCTTTTGATGCATTCAAACTCCACTGATTTGGAGCCTTAATTACATCTATGAAACCTCTTCCCCTTAATATAACCAGGGAAGTGAAATCCATCATAGCCACAGCCTTGCCCGCCCTCGAGAGGAGGAAATTTTATAGGCCTGTGTACCAGCAGAGCCCGAGTCCTCAGGCCATCTTAGAATCACACCACCACTTACCCACCTCACGGCTCTGTTTCTGCTTTATTTCCAGGGCCACATGAGAGCTCCTGTGGCTTTTTAATTATTACCCAGTTCAAGTCCAGAGGAAAGAAAGCTCTTGTCAGTCAATGGAGCAAATGAAATCCCAGGCCTGATTCCCATCAGCTCAAATGGATCATGTGCCCATGTTTGAACCAACTGCTGGTCAGAGCATGGAATCCACCGATTGGCCAGTTCTGAGTCAGATGCCCAAATCTGGAGCAAGAGGTCAAAGCCATTCCACCAGAGGCTCGGGGATTGAAAATAGGGTAGGGATCATTTCGCCAAAGGAAAGGAGCATTCCCGTTATAAAAACTGCACAAACAGAAACACCCCTCACTCCTCCCTGAAAAAGCAAATATCTATATTCCATTCACACTCTCCTGGACAGGCTGCCTTATTTTATCTCCAGTTAGATGTGATTTTATCCAAATTTCCAACAATTTTCTTGATTTTTTTACCTCATTTTTTATTACAGCTTTAGCTGGAAAAAAAAACAAAAACAAAAAAAACACATGTATTTCCCTACATGCCCCTCCAGGCCAGTAATAAGGTAAAAATTCAAAACAGTCAACCAACCTAACAGGGCGTGGGAGGGGACCCGCGGAGTCAGAGTCCATGCCACTGGGTTCACTTTCCTCCAGGAGGTTGGGGTCTACTTTTGTCCCCTCCTCTCCAGGCCCCCATGCCTCAGCTTCTGTGTGAGCCTCCTAGGGCTGGTCTCAGGGATGAGAGTCTAAATATTTGGCCTCGCACCCTGACACATCAGCCCAGATGCCCGCTGTAAACAACCAGAGCCTTTTCCAGGCCAGTGTTGACCTGGCTGACCTCTCACCGCAGCATGTGGCCATCGGTGCGGTCACATCAGTGCTTCCAGGAAGTGTTCCACGGGGCGTTGTGCTCGGAGACCGTTTCTGCGTGAGCCTGTGAGTGGCCAACAGTGCTTAAAATCACGGGCCTCTGGCCAGCTGACCTACATTAATTACAAGTGCACAAGGAAGGTCGATGGTTATGTGCCAGGCTCTGTCCTGAGCACTTTGTATAGAACCTCATTAATAACTCACAACAACCCTAGGAAGTAGAGACGGCTGTCATTGTCCCCATTTGGCAGAGAAGTTGAAGGGACGGGGCCCATGTGACACACAGCTGGTGAGTGGCAGTGCTGGGATTAACCCTTGCGATTTGTCTCTAAACACGGGTCCTAATCATTTCATTTTACCACATCTTCTGTTGGAAAACATTGCACACAGGGATATTCAGTTATGCATTTAACAAATGCCCACTGAATACCAACTGTATGCTAGACACTGTTCTAGGCACCGGGCTCAAACAGTGAACAAACCAGACTCAGCCCCTGCTCTCCTGCAGCTAGTGGGGGGAGGGGTCAGCATGGGGAAACAGACCACGGTCACAGACACAGAAAATGGAATGTCATATACTGGCAGGTGTGTAGGAAGACAATAAAATGGAGAGGATAGAGAGTGAGGGAAATCAGGGAACATCTTCAGCTGAAATAGACAGGGAGAACTCTCAGGGAGGTAACCTTTACGCTGATCTCTACAAGGAGCTGGTAGAGCAAAATCCAGCGAGAGTATTCCAGGGAGCGAGCACCGCAAGTGCAAAGGCCCTGAGGCAGGAAAAGGCTTAATTAAGGAACAAAGAAAAAGACACCCTTGTGGCTCGGTTAATAGGAGCACTCTGGGGCGTGATTATAGAATTAATGCTCGTTAACGATGTGGAAGCCACCGGAAAGAACCGCTTATTCTTAGGAGATGCTCACTCCTCAAGTCCTTGAGGGGAATGGGCCATGATGTCCATGACTTCCTGTCAAATGGTTCATCGGCATGTAAAGACACACGTGACAAAATATTAACAGCTGTTGATTCCAGGTGGAGAGCACAGTATACCCACTGTACTACTTTTTACATTTTTCTTTTGAAATTTTCATAATCAAAATAGAAGAGAGCAAAGATGTTGGAGAGGTGGGCAGTGTCAGGACCATGTAGATCTCATGGTCCTGCTCCCGAGTGTGGATTTCCATCCAAGACCCAGGGGTTTTAAGCCTGGAAGTGGCAAGATCTGGTTTGCTTTGCCATCATCACAGCAACCGCCCTGGATTTCAGTCAGGTTTTGCAGGCGATGGAGAAGGGTCTCCAGAGGCCCATGCAAGCACGTTTCTATTTCTGATTCAATAAACACTCATTGTGCACCTTCCACCCAGGCACCGTGCCTGCCTTTTACCTTCACTGATCTCACTTAACCCACAGGACAACCTGCAATGTCCTCCATACTATCCCCGTTCTTAAGATGAGGAAACTTACCCCCAAGCAGATGAGCTAAGGAGTCATCAGCCAGCGGGGACAGAGTCCAGGTTAGTTAGAACTTGGGCCCTGGGGCAACACTAATTCATCATTCCACTTTTACTAAATCACCACCAACATTCGTCATAATTGATTAATTATAATCAAAGCTCAAAAGTGATTTCCTTGGAGGACAATCTTCTATCCTATCTAATAATAGACAAAGATTGAAATTAACCGTACCTCTGCTACACTTCCCATTGGCTAATCATCGAGATATGCAAATTAACCGCCAACAAAGATGGTGGCGTGTCACATATAGAAATTTTTTGATATTTGCAACCATAGTAAAACAAAGATTTATATTTTTGATATTTATTTTATATATTTAAATGCCATTTAACAAAGAAAAATCAACCAAAAAAATGAGTTCACGTGTCACCTCTGACACACGTGTCATAGGTTCGCCATCACTGCAGTAGGGAGTGTGCAGGAGGCAGCTGATTGATGTTTCTCTCTCATCGATGTTTCTAACTCTCTATCCCTCTCCCTTCCTCTCTGTAAAAAAATCAATAAAATATATTTTTTTTAATTGGAAATGTTTCTTAATTCAAAAATAAAAAATAAAACATTCCTGGTTGGAAAGTGCTTGTATAGAAGCCCATAAGTACTAAGTATTTGCTGTGTTTACCATGCTTAGCTCTCTGTAAGGAATATGGAATAATGTTAAACGCCTCATGTTCTCAAGAAGCTTGAATTTTAAAATAAAAAATCAAGAAGATATAAGTATTAAAAGTAAAAAAAGAAGAAGCTTGAGTTGTAGGGGCAAAATGCAGGCAGGCAGGCAGGCAAGCGGATAGGAGCCAGCAGTCCTGCATTATGAGAGGGATGTCTGAAAGGTCCCCGATTGTGATTGTGCAGGCCGGGCTGAGGGATCCCCCACCCTGTGCATGAATTTCGTGCACTGGGCCTCTAGTGGTAAAATAGGTGTGTTGTCACAGAGAGAGAGAGACGAAACTGAATTGCACGTATGGTCAAATGGTCCCTGCTTTTCCACCAAGGAGCCAGGAGTTCTGCTTTGTCTGTAGAGAGCAACAGCTTGCTGCCGGGGCTGCCTTGCTCATTTTAATACTCAATGGCACGGGCACTCATTCTGCTTGTGTGTTTCATCACACGTGAAATCCGTGTGTTTAACATTTCTTGCCCACTTATCCAAAAGAGCACTATTGGTGAATGCTTAAGCAACTAGACAAATTGTCACTGTTCTCTGTTTTCTTAACTGTAGACAGCCCGATTGTCTTTCATTTGTAAGAATTCAGAATAAACATCATGACTCTTGGAGATTACTCCTAAACAGCCCCCAGGAGACTGCAATTATACCCGTGTTTAATTATCCTGCCTCCCAATCTAAGCCTTGATTCATGAATGTGCACTTTTAGGCGTCGGGCGTTAAAATAAATTAGACTCCACAATTACGTGTAATTAAGGGGGGAAACAGGTACTGTGCTGCAAAGACAAGCCGCCCTGTTTTGCTGAAGTAAAGCCTGTCAGTGTCAGCGTGCCGGCCAGGGGAGGCAGCAGGAAGCACAATTAATGTTCTTTTGACTTAATGGGGGTTTATGGTGCTATTTTTCATTATCACAATATCTCAAGAAATATAAACAGTTTTTCCCTAATGCAACTGTATTTCTACCAACAAGACAGCTGGGCCTACGTGAAAACTCAGCAGAATTAACCGCAAATGTATAATGTTATGGACGATTCTGAGATTTGTATTTTAAAATCCGTGCAAAACTGTCCCCACTCAGGAACGGAGAAGTTTGACCCCAAACCCCTGGGGGTGACTCTGCAGCCTCTTCTGAGTTTGTAGAAAGAAGCAAGTTACAGCCAAACTCCTGTGGGTTATTAAAGCCACCTGTGCCCCAGTTCCGTGGCTCGCATTCCCAAGCCTCCTGTCTGCAGCCATGTTTCTGCTTTACCGTTTCTTGGACAATTTTTTTTAGATGTTAAAAGCTTAATTCTTACAGCCCTCATAACATCACACCCTCATGCAGCCAGAAGTGCTGGGACCATCAGGTTGAGCTTCAGCCTCTTGGTGGAGAGAAAGAAACACGAAGCAGGAATGACTTTGTGTTTGTTTAGTTGTTGCATAGGAGTTCAGGAAATAGAACAGCATTCTGGCTTTGCAAGGTAGACAGAACCAGGCGGCGTTCTGCACGGAGGGCCAAGGAACTTGCAGAAGGAGGAAACAAGGTGCGTAGGTGTCAAGAGAAAGGTCCCCTCAAGGTTAATCCAACAAAGGGGTGAGGAGTTGGGAGTGGCATGAGGAGCCTGAAAGATCTGGGCAAGATGATCCCGGTGAGAGATGCCAACAGGGTGACAAGAGAGGAGAAAGGTTGTCCCAGATGATGTGGTTGGAGATGGACAGGGGCTGGAGAATTAGGAGGCCAGGAAGGTCATGAGAATTCTGCTGAGGCCTCACCCATAGCTGAGTGAGGTCCCAGGCTGAGGGACATCTGAGCCCCTGAGGGCCCTCTCATCTCCCAGGCAGTCACTGAGCTCCCAAATGGGGCCGGAAGGCTCCACCTACCTGGAAAACTTAGGCCCGGGGCTGGGACCCAGAGGACCATGGAGTTTGCTGTGATTTATGAGAAAGAAATGTGGCCAGAGAGTGCTTTGCAGACCCTCCAACCCAATGAGTGTCTGAGCTGGTGAGTTAAGTCTTGACCTGAAACCCAATCCACAGCCCCTGTCCACAGTGAGCACACACATGTGCTCACACATGCACACGGGTACATACACACACACAGAAACACTCACACCAAGACCTGTCACCTCCCCCTAACAAAGGATAAGGGGCAAAACACAGACATCACCATGTTTGATCTTTGAACAGCAACAGTAGAAAGAATAAATATCCAAAAAGATAATCAGATGACATCATCTCAACCCCACCTACAGCCCCACGTAGGGGATTGTGCCCAGCCCCTCCTTTACTGGGGTGCCCTAATGAGGAGAGAAGAATGGAGGGAAAATTGTAGGCAGGGCCTATTTAGGGAAGGGAGAGCCATGTTCAGAAACATGAGGCCTGAAGGAAAGCAGTGTGTTTTGTTTTGTTTTTTAATATATTTTTATTGATTTCAGAGAGGAAGGGAGAGGGAGAGATAGAAACATCAATGATGAGAGAGAATCATTGATTGGCTGCCTCCTGCATGCCCCCTACTGGGGATCGAGCCCACAACCCAGGCATGTGCCCTTGACCGGAATCCAACCTGGACTCTTCAGTCCAAGGCCAACGCTCTATCCACTGAGCTAAACCAGCTAGGGCAAGTGGTGTGTTTTTAAACTTTTTTTGTGGTGCAAATTCCACCTCCTCTGAAATATTCTCCAGAACCCAACATAAAAAGCAAGCAAAAGTCAGATCTCACCTAACCTCCTACCCCCCAGACCCCTGAGACACTCCCATGGGGCTTTGAGGACCCAGCTGGAAAACTGAGGCCACAGGGGGCACATGATCCAACGCCAGGCACAGCCTCACACAAGTTCAAATCCTACTTTGTGTCTTTGATCAGTCCCTTTACTTTCTCAGTTTTCTTGAAAGAATGACTCTTACTAGGATTACATAAGATAACCTCGTAGAAACACTCAGTGGTGGACCACAGAACCTGCTAGAGCTGCCCTGATGGGAACATGTAGTACTGTGTGGCTGGCCCAAATTGAAAGGTGTTTTAAGTGTAAAATACACACCAGATTCCAAATATGTCATAAAAAGAATATCTCACTAATAATTTTTATATATTGATTGCATGTTGACAAGGTATTTTGGATATACTAGGTTAAATGAACTACATGATTAACATTAATTTCACCTGCTTCTTTTTACTTTTGAAAGCCGCTTCTAGGACATGTTCTATTACATGCACGGCCTGTCTTAATATTCTATCGAACAGCACTGTACTGAGGCATTACAGCAAATGTGTCCTTCCTTCCACAGAGGTGAAGCCAGAGGGAAGGGGTCCCCATTCGTTCTTGGTCGGTGATGGTGAAGATGGAAGCCTGACATTTTGTTCGAAGGCTAGAAAGAAAGGTAGATCAGCAACCTCAGAAGCGCCAAAAGTGAGCACCAGGTTTGGAAAAGCAAATTCCAGGTTTTTCTGACTTATTTAGACTGTAAATTGATCAGGGTGGCTAAGGGAGATTAAGCTGGGGGAATGTAGAGCCCACCCCAGGTCTGGACACCCAATCTGAATTCCAGATAAATAACCAAGTATCTTTTATATCAGTATATCCTCATAGACCACTGTCCATTCTTACTTACTAATCAGGACAACCATAACCAACAAAAAAAGAGACTACGCCAGAGAATGGAGTTGCTGGGCTGGAAAAGTAGCAATAACCTGGGATTTAAGAACATAACTCTGGAGATAAGTTTCTTGGGTTCAAATCCTAGGTCTGCCATTTACAATTGTGTGAGTTGAGTCAGCCACTTAATCTCTCTGTGACTTGGTCTTCACATCTGTAACATGGGTGTAATTCCACAATTTACCTTGTCGGGTTATTATTAGATTTAAATAAGTTACTACTGCCTACCAGTACACATGGCTAGCACAGGGTCTGTTTCCCCTAAGCTGCTCAGCTGTGTTTTCTGCAGCTGCTAATTGGTTCTCTGCCGGCTCTTTGCCGGCGGGTCAGCCCGGTCCTGCTCTGGCCTCTGCTGTGTTCTGGAGACAGTGGAACCCGCGGTAGACAGCACCACCTTGAGTCTAATTCCTCCCCTTTCGGAGGAAACCCGTTTCTCCATTCTTTCCTATTCCGGGACCATTTCTGGGCAACGCAGCTATTTTCACTTGAGCTCAAGTTAATGTCTCGGGGAGCTTCCCGGGCGCGTGGGAAGGTCCCGGGCGCGTGGGCCATTCGCCCTGCGCTCTAGCTGCAGGCCCGGCTCGAGCCCGCGTCTCCAAAAGCAAAAGTATGTAGTCAGAGGGGAGCTCGGGGCTTTCAGCAAAGGCGGTGGGTGTTTTCAAACCCAGGCGAGCCCTCGTGGAAGCAGATAAAGGAAAACATTTATTAACGTGTCATTACGAGGGGAGCCCCCGCGGGGCTGTGTCAAGCCCCGCGGGACATTTGGCTCCCTCCAGCTCAGGAGAAGGAAAAGAGACAAGGATTCTCTTCGTTTGCGGTGAGGTGGACCTGATCGATGGCCCTCCTGACTTTATTGCGATCACTGATTTATTAGCGAAGCCCCCCGTCCTCGCTTGTGGGTTGCACACACACACACACACACACACACACACTCGCACGCACGGCTCTGGCTCGCGTCTCCCCTCATTTCAGCTCCGGGGCGAATCTCACAGCTGTTTCAACTCCCGCGGAAAGCGAGCGGGAGCGTGTGTCGGGTGAGTGTGCGTCCGTGTCCCGGCGAGGGTGCGCGCTCCAGGCCGGGAGCGCGGCCAGCCGGGTCCCGCGACTTCGGGAGGCCGGGAGCTGCCCGGACCTCAGCTCTCCGCCGCTGCCCCGTCCGGGGCCAGACTTCGGGACCGGGGCCGTGCACCGCGGGCAGCAGGGCCGGACTGGCCGGGACGCGCGTCCCTCCTGCCAGAGGTAAAGGGCTCCCGCGCCAGGAGCGCGGGGAGGGCGCCGCGGCGGGGTCCCGGTTCCCCAGCTCCCGCCGCTCGCGGCTCCCGGTCTGGCGCTCCCCGCCCCGGCGCGCGCTCGCCTCCCCCGGCGCGCAGGCTGGCGGGCGGCGGGGGCCGTGCCCAGGGGCTGGCTCGGGCCGCGCGGCCGGCCGGCCGGGGAGGTGTGAGACTGGCCCGGGCGGGGCGGGGCGGGGCGGGGCGCGGACCCGGACTTTGGCGAGGGC
>NW_005871138.1:1909195-1912617 GCF_000147115.1 Myotis lucifugus
CTTAGCCGGCGGTCTGGGGTCCTTCCACGGCGCTCCCGACCCTCAGAACGCTCCTCTCTGTGCTCTGGAGGCCCGAGAAAGGCGAGTACGAGCCCCCGGCTATTGGGGGGCTGGCCTTCTTGACCCCTGGGAGTTTAGACCCAATAGATCTGCAAGAAGCTATGATCACCTAGAACATCTCCGGGCAGGCCTCGGGAAAGCGGGGGACGGGAGCTGGGGAGTGACGGGGAACTCACAATACCGAAAGGGCAAAGTTCCTCCCAGGCTGGGTCAGAACCAGTTCTCAAAGCCTTAGAGAGGGTTGCTCCCCTCCTGGGGCTCCTGGGGGTTTCAGAAGTTTGGCTGCGATTTTTAGGACAGCACTTTAAAAAACAAACATTCTTTGTAGTGATTCATTCATTCGTTCTGTTCTACAAGCATTAACGGGTGCACCTCGTGGTACCAGGCCCCGAGTTATGTTCCAAGGAAACAAGATGAACAGAGCACCAGAAGCTCTGGCCATTTTGAGGGCAGCCTGGAAAAAAAGATGAGTCTTAGGTGGAAAAAAGTAAGGAGACACCCACAAATCTTAGTTTGTCACATGACATCCTTCTGAAATTCCCATCTACCTGGAGACCCAAAGGCCACTCACCCCTGCTCACAGTAAGTGCCTGCACACAGTAGGACAGTGCAGACCTGCATTCTGACAAGCCTCATCCTCCTCTTCCCCCTTTGTGAAAGTTCTGACTCATTCTCTGCCCCTTCTCTCTGGCCAGTCGTTCCTGCAGCTTGTTTTAATCACTTTTTGAGTTAAAAGTCAATATTTAATTAACCAAGGAATTGCATTCAGCTTACATTTGAATCTGGGTATTTGCACATCTGTGCATGTCAGGACACCCGTTCTCTTGCCCCTCCATCTGTCTCTGCCTCTCCCACAGTGGGGTCCCCCTCCTTCGGGGCAGGGAAGGGAGGCTGCTCTTGAGCAGGTTCTCTGGGGGACAGAGAAGCGTAGGATGGCCTTTCCCTGGAGCAGGAAGACTTACTCTCATCTGGTAGTTAATGGTGAAGAGATTTCTTACTGCATCTCCGCTCCCCATTACGGAACCATCGGAGGGTTTTAATTAAATTAAAGTCATTCATTACAGATAGAAAGAGGGTGGGGAGAGCAGGCCGAAGACCACTCATCTTGTAAGAGAGGTTTTCCAGCTTTGCTTGTCCCACATCATGGAGGAGAAAAAGCTCATCAAAACAACCTGTCCAGCCCTAGCCAGTTTGGCTCAGTGGATAGAGCGTCGGCTTGCGGACTGAAGGGTCCTGGGATCATTTCCAGTCAAGAGCACCTAGTTGGGTTGCAAGCTCAATCCCCCGCCCCACTCGGGGCCTGGGCCAAATTTATATACATAAATGCATGATGTTAGTCTAACTGAATAGCTGAGGGTCAGTGTGGGTTTGGGCTTTGGGCTTGGTGTGTATTTATTGGGGGTTTTTAGTTTGAACTTATGGCTTAATTTGAACTTCTAAAACCCTAATAACATGTTAGGTTTTCAAACTTAAGGGTTTAACGATGAGTTGATTATAAAAATGCTGGGCTTGGAGGAAGACAGTGTGGCTGTGTGTGAGACTCTGTGAGTGTGTGCACAGTCACATACACACATGCATGAGTGCCCCCCCCACACACACACACACACATACACTCAACAGCTCCATTCAGCTGCCATCCTGAGGGCCTAGCTCATGTGTGGTTGCACACCCTAACGCTTGAAGTGCACCTTTTGATTTGGGGATAGCATTTCCCCCTTCCTTTCTCTGGATATGTTCAATTCATCTGTTTGGACCTGCCTCAAGGGGGCAGCTTCTGGTCTGACTTAGCCAGACTGGGAATGTCACCCAACTCCATCAAGTCTGTGCTTAGATTTCGCCCCCTTTAGAGACCAGAAGCCTGGTCCTGCAGAAGAACACCAGCATGTCTGATTAGCTTGTAGTTAAAAGAAAGGGCTTAGTGCGGACTTAAGGTGATAGATAACACTGATGTAGTGTGTTCTAAGGCCTTATACATAAAAACTTATTTAACCCCCACAAAACCCTAAGAGGGCCTTTGATTGTTGTCAAAAATGAGGAAATTGAGGCCCCGCGGGTATCGTGGCTCAAAGACAGCTGCTCGTTGGTAAAGCTGGAATTCAAGAGGCCCCAGGGCCTCCGGGGTTCACTCTGACCCACCACTCTCTCCTCCTTCATGACCTTGGCCCTTTTCCCAAATGTAGAAGAAACACATGCAGGAGAAGAAAACACATTTAGACAATAGAACTCTGAAAGGCACAAGCCCTTTAGTGATCCCACGTCTCCCAAACCTCCACAGTTGGGGGACATCTCGAGTTCGCATTTTATTTGAAGCGGGGGGAGGGCTGAGGAAAAGATGGGCTTGTCTGGCGAGTACACACACACTCCCCCCAGTCAAGATGCCAAGGAAAATAGCAAATGTGGCTGTCAGAAAAAAAGCCATGAGGTCTGAGGTAAAGGATCCTGACTCCTGAAAACAATGGCAGGAGGGTTAAAATTCTCTTAGAGGTGCAGCCCTCTTGTGGTGGGCGATGGAGTCACATGAGCCTGTCCCCGGACGGGGTGGGGTGGTCCAAAGTGTGGCAGGTCTGGCCCATGTGCCCATGCTGACCTGTAGGCGAGGAAGGCCTCACCGGGGACTGCCTTCCGTGATCCCCCTTGTGATGGGGCCTGGTGGGAAATCTGCCATGCCCCTGATCCGGATTCAAGGCGCTATCTAATTGGAAGATCATTAAGATCATTATAATTAATTGGCATCCTGATAAATGGCATGATGGCCTAATTGGGGTGGTTGCTAGGGAACTAAGCCTCACTTGGAGCCAAAAGCGGAAGAGGCCTTGCTTGGGCTGGCCACAGTTGGGCAGTAGGGTTTAGACCCAGTGTTTCATGGGAAGGGAGAGTAGCCTTCATCCACATCTGCTGGTCTTTCCTGAGCAGCTGCTGTGTGCAGGTTGCAAATGGACTATAGTTAGGGGCATTTTCCTAGAAAGACTATAAAGGAATCAGGATCCTTTCTCTTGTAAGCAACAGAAAGGGAGGGGGGCGGTGTCTGAACGAGCATAAGGAAAAAGAAGGGGAATTGTTGGCTTTCATAACTAAAAAATGCTAAGGTACAGCTTCAGGCGCAGCTGGAGGCAGGTCTCAGAGAGTGTCATGAGAATCTGTCCCTCCTTCTCTGCTCTTCCTTCCAGGGGCTGGTTTCTCTCTCCAGCTGCCAGCGGTGGGCAGGCTCGGGCACCGTGGTTAGGAGAACCACACGGCCTGGCTCCCTGCCCAGCAGTGTGATCCAGAGAGTGTTACTTAACCTTTCTGGGCCCCAGTGTTCCCATCAGCAAATGATGATGATCATAGCACCTGTCTTCCTGGTCGTGGTCAAGGATGAAATG
>NW_005871138.1:1913631-1941084 GCF_000147115.1 Myotis lucifugus
CAAAAGGAGGCTCTTTTGGAAAAGTTGCCAGCTCTCTACGATAGATATAAAAATTATTCCTATGAAGGAAAATATCCCCCCTTTTATTGAGAGCGTTGTTATTAACCGGGGGCCCATTAGAATCACCTGGGAGTCTTTTTAAAATCCTGATTTCTGGGCCTCATCCTCCAGAAATTCTGTTTCTTTGTCATGGGGTGGGGCCACAACATGAGTAACAAAGAAACAGAATTTCCGGAGGATGAGGCCCAGAAATCAGGATTTTAAAAAGATTCCCAGGTGATTCTAATGTGCAGCCAAGGTTGAGAACCACTGGTGTAGAGGTGGGGAGGGGGGGAGGAGCAAATGTTGGCAGGTAGTCAGGGGTGGCCTTCCTGAGGAAGTGACCTTTGAGCTGTGACCTAAGTTTTGAGAATGGGCCGGCCTTGGGAAGATTTGAGGGAAGAGCATTCCAGGTAGAGGGAACAGCCAGTGCAAAGGCCTAGAGGTGGTCTGTCCTGTTCAAAACACAAGCAGAAGTCCAGTGGGATGGAGGGTAGTGAATAAGCTGGAAGGAGGGGAGGGGGGGCCTGTGATGAGAAATACTGGCCATGGTGAGAAACAGATTTTTATTTTAAATGAAACGGAAAACCATTGGAGAGTTTTAAGCCAAGGACAACATGATTTGTGTTTTACAAAGACCTCAGTGCCTACCCTGAGAGGTATTGCAAAGAATGCTGGGACATGAGGATGGGGGAGCTGATATTGGCCTGGATGGTGGTGGCACCAATGCAGATTGAAGTGAAACAGGTGGATTGAAGGCAAAGCCAGTGGAGCTTTCTGTTGGATTGAATATTCAGAACGAGGGGAAGAGCCATGGTTCTCTACCAAGGCGACTTTGCCCTCCAGGGGACGTTTAGCAAGGTCTGGAGGCATTTTTGGTTGTCACACTGGGGAAGGAGGTGCTACTAGCCTCTAGCGAGTAGAGGCCACTAACCACCTTACAGTGTGGGACAGCCCCCCCTCCAGCAAATATTCTTAGTCCCAGGGAGTCAAAAATGGCTGGGCAGCCTGGTGTGTCGTGATTCCTAAATAGGAAAGACTGGGAGAGAAGGTTTGGGGGAGGGGGATCCAGAATTTAGTTGTGGAAATGTTGGGTTTGAGATGACACTCGACCTGGGTGTCTGATAGCTCAGTGGGTGCTAAATACACAAGTCTGGAGCTGGTTGGGGTTGACCACTTTATTTGGGAGTCATCAGCGCATCCATGTTATTTTAAGTCAGGGGACTGGACACAATCATCCAGGGAGCATGTATTTTGTTCTCTGGTGTGGTTTTCTCCCTTCTCCCCCCCAACCCCCAGGCCTGTCATACATCTATTTGATGAATATTTTTAGCACATCCCACATGCTCACCTCTCTCTAACACTTCGTAGAAATTCCCAAAGGCTCAGGCCGAGCCTCCCCTTGTCCATCTCCTCGACGATTACCAGACAGAAATTAAATATGCACAACTCTGCAACAGATGCTCTTGGGAAAGGTCATGCAGGATCTTGAGCCTCGCAGGCCCCACGATGCCTCCTGTTGGCACGGCCTTCACACCTCCTCCCCCAGTCCAGACCCAGACTTCATGGGATTCTTTCTCACCAGAGTCCACCCCTGTTTGGAATTCGCCACAGTCTCTTAATATGATTCCAAAACACACATTGTCCAGTGGCCCTGATCTCTGACGTGTAGCTTCATCTTATAAAAGGCCTGGCCCACCTGGGCTCTGCTTGAAACTTAAATTAATTCTGTCCCAAACTCAGAGTCATTATGCACAAGTTCTGTGTGTGTGTGAGTTGACAGGCAGGGCCATCCCCGGGGACCACAAGGGGTACCCAAGCTGTGTTTGACCAGGTGGACGCCAGATGTGTTAGGGGAAGAATATTGCCAGCAGTCTTCCTTACTGGCTACAGATCAGCGAGTGACGCGACCCACCTCAGTGGCCAGAAAAGGAGAACTTTTTGATAAGAGACTGAAAAAACTATTAGTCCACAGAAGTTCAGGAGATGCTGATGCTCTGATGAAAGTCAAATCATCCAAAACTGCTTCTGGCCTGCTCTAGAGACAGCTTCCACAGCCTTCTGAATGCAGGCCACTTCAGAGAACATTTTAGAGAACAGGAAAGCCTGCTAGTATTCTTAGCGGCATGCATGTATACCACATCATCTTCATCCACTCATCAGTCAGTGGACTCAATGGACTCTTAGTCTCCATGTCTTGACTATTATGAATGATGCTACAATGAACATGGGGGTGAAAATATCTCTTCAAGTTAATGTTTTTGTGGGTTGTTGTTTTCTTTTTTGGGGGCGGGGGGGAGATAGATACCCAAAAGTGGGATTGCTGGATGATATGGTAGTTCTATGTTTAATGGGGGACGACCTCCATATTGTTTTCCATAGTGGCTGCACCAGTTCTTTTTAGCTTTTGAAGTGCTTTTGCAGCTGGCTTCTGTAGGTCTTCTCAGCCACTCTGCCCATAGGAAAGGCCATTGGTCTCCCTCCCACAGATGAGGACAGTCCAGCTCAGAGAGGTGACAGCAAACCAAAGGTGTAACTGGGCTTAGAGCTCAATTCTGTGGCTTCCTGAGCCAATGAACTACACCATATCCTGCTCCCCATCCTACCCCACCCACCTCCCTTAGGCCTCAGTGAGGCCAACTCGGGAAAGAGCACTCCCCAGGGACCGGCCTGCAAGACTCGGCCATGGCCTATCCTAGAAGCCCAAGGTGAGGCTAATTGCCATGTGCACAGGAGATGCTTGTGAGTAGAGCAGAGGTTCCTAACAACCTCCAGGGAAGTTCTGAACAATCCCAGCCCCAGGCCTCACCCAGACCAGTTAAATCAGCAACTGCAGGGCAGGGGCCTGGGCATCAGGGTATTTTTTAGCTCCCAAGCCATTCCAGCGTGCAGCTGAAGTTGAGAACCACTGAAGCAAGGAGAGAGGTGCTGGATGGAGTGCCTTCTGCCGGGCATTTCTACGAAGTCCTGAAAGAGCTAGGTGGTGGCAGCACCTTGAATGAACCGCCCCCTCCAGGGGCTCTTTGCACCCATAATAAAGTCCGACTCTTTGCTGAATGTTATCCTGCACCACCTGGTCTATCCACCTCTGTCTCCCTCCACAGTCCTCTAACCTTATTGCACCAGTCACACTGGCCTCCTCTCTGTTCCTTGGCTGCATCACAGCTTGTTCCAATCCCAGGGCCTTTGCACTTGCTGTTCCCCCTGCCTGGACTGCTCTTCCTTGGTAGTGTCACAAGTTTAGCTCCTTCTGATCCTTCAGATCTCAGCTCAACTGTCACATCCTTAGAATGCCTAGAGTGATCTGTTTTGTGTTTATAGCACTTAACCACTCTCTGGAATTATCTCAATTTACTTATCCTTTGTCCTCTCTCCTCTCATTAAAATAATAAACCCTGTGACTGCAGGGCCCTTGTCTGCTCATTCACCTCTGTATCCAGCACCTAGAATAAGGCCTGGTACTCTGAATGCTCAGGAAATACGTTTTGGGTGAAGGGATCAAGAAAGGAGGCTTGGAGATTACTGGTGGGTCTGAATCTAGTATTCAGGGATCCTTGCTCAAAGGTGACTGCTCAGGGCAAAGGAGTCAAAACCTGTTTGTCATTCCCAGGAAGTCGTGTACCCTCCCGGCACCCAGCCCAGTGCTGGAACCGGGTTTTGTGCTAACGTCATCCCCCTCCGGCCACAGCAGGAACACTGTGCCCTGCAGAAGGCTGGTAGACGCTCCAGTTCTGACCAGTCTCGGGCCACTTGGGATGTGAGAGCTACTCTGTGAGATCAGTGTGGTGACATTCTAATGAGAGCTTTCAGGGCAAAGATTTCTGAATGCACCCTCAGAAATACAACTCTCCCGCCTTCAGTAGGCCACTCCTGAAAGGCACCGCCACGGTGCAGGAGACCAGCCTCTCTCCCCAATCCAGACTCCTAACATTTACTGAGCACTTTCTACGTGCCAGGCAGCGTTCTGAGTGCCGGCTCAGGTGACTGTGTAATAACTTAGTCCATTCAGGCTACCGTAACGGAATACCAGACACAGGGTGGCTTATCAACAACAGACACTTATTTCTCACACCCCTGGGGCAGGGAAGTCCAAGACGAAGGTGGCAGCAGATCCAGTGTCTGGGGGGAGCCCAATTTCTGGTTCACTGATGCTACCTTCTCACTAGATATGTCCTCGCATGGCAGAGGGGTGAGGGAGCTCTCTGGAGTCCTTTATAAGGGCACTAATCCCATTCCTGAGGGCTCCACCCTCATGGCCTAATCACCTCCCAAACACACTATCTCCAACACTGTGTTCCTACCAAACGGCCACACTTCTAGGGACAATGCATTGCAACTCTGTTTACGATAACAATGGAGTCTAATATCATGGACTTTATTTGTTGCCAAGCCTTTCATCATCACCACGGCCCTTACTTTCATAATGGAGGAGACTGAGGCACTGTGTGGAGTCGCCCTGCTAGAACAGGAGCTCCTTGAGCTTGTTCATCGTTGTACCATCTATGCTTGGCTTGCTGATGATTTGAATCAATGACTTGAAAGAATGAATGAATGATGTGCTCTTCTAAGTGTTCATCTGATGAAAGCCGCTAGCCCCAGGAGACCAAACATGTTGACTCCTCATAGGTCCTTGGTGGCAGTCCAGGTGGAGGCGTGGGTTGTATTAGTGTCGTTCGGGGTTCTTTGGGGGGGTGTGTCTGCTGTGCAGCAGATCACCCCCAACTCCATTGTTTAAAGCAGCAACAGTTTATCTCTAATGATTCTGTTGATGGCCAGGGGGTTCTTCTGCTTCATGTGATATCAGCTGCAAGATCCGAAATGGCTCCGCTCAGATGCCTGGCCACTAGTGCTGGTCACACGGCAGGAGCTCCGTGGGGGCCATCGGCTAAATGGCTCTAGTCTCCTCCACGTGGCCTTTTCTCACGGCTGCTTGTGCTTCCTCACAGTGTGGGGCTCTCAGGGCAGCCTGACTGCTAAGCCTGCAGAAGAGGAAAGCTGCCAGGCCTTCCTAAGGCTTTAGCTTGGGAAGTTCTAGGGAGCTCAGAGCAGGAGTTGCTGGCAGCCCCCAAGGTTCCAATGGGACAGACACACCCCTGCTTTTTCTTTCTGCCCTTGACACTCCATGTGAGAGTCAGGGCCCCAGTGAGAGTCTGATTCGCCAACTTTGGTCACACGATCGCCCCTTGGTTACATGGCAAGAGAAGGTAGGGCCTCCTGGCAAGGGGAGAGCATCCTCAAAAAGAAATTGGGATGCTGTTGTCAAAAGAAGGGGGGCCAGATGCTGGACAGACAAACAGTTAGAAAGCTCTGCATACCCCCTGAAAAAGCGGCTCTGCCATGGGATGAGCCCTGAACATTTTAAGTCTAGTGTAAGTAGAATGCCCAAAACTGTATGGCAGCTCTTCAAGGACAAAGGCTCCATAGCTCAGGCACTGCTGGGGGTCTGGGAACCTTATTCACCTTATGGGGCAAAGCCAGCTCCCAGAATCCCTGCCACACCTCAGCATCCCCACCCCAAGGATGGGGATGGTTGGAGTTGACATCTGGAAGAGAGAGCAAACATGGTAATGAGGGAGAAGCTGGCATGATGGGTGTGCTCCCACCTCCCCCAGGCCGCACCCCACCATGGACACTGGCAACCCAGTTCTCACGCCTTCTCCTGCAGTCACTGTACACCTGTGTACACAGTACACCTGGAGACACCCAGTGAGGCCCCCAGCAGCGGTAAGACCACCAGTTGCAGACACTGATCTGAGCTTGAAGAGCACCTCTGACCCACGGCTGTGCTCCCACTTGACGGTCTATTTCCAGCTGCTAATTAGATTGCACAGCCTGCCAGGGTTGGAAATGGACCTGTCATTCCAAATTCCCTCGACTCGCATCTCTAAATTTAGCGGGTTATTTGGTCAAAGTAGCTTCAGACTCCCTCCCAGCCTATGAGTACAAGCATCTCAAATAATTGTAAGCGTCGGACCGTTTCCAAGGTGAGCTAATGAGAAGCTATCTGCTAATAGCAGGGGCATGATGGGCGAGGATGGAGCACACGGCTGTGGATTGGGTGGAAAGGAAGAAATAATTGGATTATTCATACCGGCCAGTCAAAATAGCCTTTTATCCCTTTTATGTTCTTCTCGAAGGAAGCTACAATCTCTGGAAACATAAATACGTGTTCTGTGGGGAGAAACAGAACTGAGAGAGTGTGGGGTTAAAAAAGGGGAGGGGGTGTGACTGGAATTGTCAGTCCTGGCACAGGCAGTCTGCACTGGGAACCAGCCCACAGTTAGGCGTGAATAATGACTCTGTTCAGGTCCGACTTTATTGCTTTTGGCCAAAGGCCTTTTGCAGAAATAACTTTGTAACTTGCTGCCAGGGAAGCTTTTGTCCTCAGCAAAGACAAAAGAACAAAGAACAGAAGTGGGAATGTCTGTATCTGATTCCCATTTCCCCTAAACACCGAGGAAGGACAGCAGGTGTGGCCTATCTGGCAGGCGTGAGCTGGGGGAAGGCGGTCCAGCCTCACCTATGCCAGGCTGCCACTGCACTCCTTCCTCCTGCCATACTGATCTTTATACTGTCCTTCAAGCAGACCAAGCTCACTCCCACCACAGGGCCTTTGCACTGCTTTTTCCTTTGCTTAGAAAGCATTTCACCCACAACTGACTTCTCACCCCCCTTTCGTTGTCAGCTCAAACATCACCTCCTAGAGGCCTCCCCCAATTTACTCTCTCCTGTGACTTGATAATTTCTCTCAAAGCTCATAAGAAAATCTGAAATTCATCTTCATTTATTCATTATCTGTCTTCCCCACCAGAATGTCAGCTCCTTGAGGACAGAGGCCTGGTCTGCCTTGTGTCCACTGCTGTTAACCAGCATCCCTCCCAGCACCTGGCACAGAGTAGATGCTCGGAAAAATCAGGTGGCTTTGAAGGGTTACAAATAGTCTCCCTGCCCAACTCCTGCTCAGTATTTAAAATGTCTTAATGTTTCACTTTGGAAACCGTGTCTCCAGTGAGGTTCAGTCCCCACCCTTCCCTGTTCCCCTAAATCCAGCCATATCACCCATTTAATTCTCCTGCCTGGACCTGCATGCATTTGAGTTTGTCTCCCCACTTTAGACAAAGGCCACTGCAGACAGGTGTCTCCCTCCAAAGGTAACCAAACAACATCAGACTTCTTGTGAACCCAGGCCTTGGGCCGGCCCTCTGGGCTCCAGGGACCCAGTCCATGGTCTGGATAAAGGGCGGCCTCTCTCTGGGGGTCCTTGTATGGGCCGGAAGTGACAACGAATCTCAGTGAGCCGGTCATTCCCTTTTCTTCTCTTCCAAGCCCTCTAACATCAAGGAGGGAGTCCTGCCTGGTCTTCAGGAGGCCTGCTCCCCTTGTAAGAAAAAGCTCAGTGCCCTTGGCAAGCAAGAATTGAACCACAAGGTCATTGCCTGTAACAGGTAGAGACCAGGGATACTGCTAAACACCCTACAATGCACAGGGTGACCCACGCAGAAAGCAGTGACCTGGCCCCAGTGTCACTGGTGCCAAGTGGAGAGACCCTGGTTTAGGGCACGTGATGCTCATTCCCCATCTCTTTTGTTGATAAATTTACTGAAAGAAGAAAGGCAGTGAATGAAAGCTAAACCTGGCACCAATGAGAAGCAGGTGACAAGCCGAGCTTCCGAGCTCCTGACATACGATGGAGTGCCCAGGCAAGGTTGTGTCCTGCCACCCCTCTCAGGGCAGACCACTGGCTCCCACAGCAGAAGCCCCTGCCGCTGGGCAGGTCCGGGGAGCTGCCTGTGAAGCGGCTGCGGTTGGGAGACACCGCATTGCCTAGGCCGAGCTCTAGCAGGTTGGGAGCTGTTTGCACCTCTCCCGCCCAGCCAGCCTGTTACTGTCCCTCCCAACCCGGAGCCCTGGCCTGGCACCCCACCACAGACAAGCCAGCGGCCACCCCATGAGACTGGGGACGTCAGCTTCTCCTCCTAGGTGGCTTCCCTGTCCGGGGTGGCACAAAGGGCAGAGCCCGAGAGCGTCATTTCTCACATCGGCGGGGAAGGCCTGGGGAAGTGAAGGCCACTTCCCCAAAATCAGTTCCCACTTCGGTTTGGCTTTAAGTGGCTTCCTTTCTACCGAAGAACAAGGCAGAGGGAAGTTGGGGGTTTTGTTTTTGTTTTGTTTTTTAAGTGCGAATAGAGAAATGTTCTCAGTGCAGATATGATGAGGAAATTCCGTGCTTTGAAGTAAAGAGGGGAGATTGTTGCTGTAGCTTCCACGTCCAGGGCAAGCCTTTCTGTTTGCCTCTCTGCTCCCTTCAGAACCTCCTGCCAACCACCATGGATGTCACCTCTTGGGGTCGTATGAGGAGGAGCGGGGTCGGGACAGCCTTCAGGTCACCCCAGCCACAGAAGCTTGGCTGATGCAGACACTGAACCTGACGCATGTGGAGTTTCACTTCCTAGCAGGGTGAGGTGCAGGGGCGTGGCCCACAGGCCCTCACCCCCTGCCGTGCCCAGGCCTCTGTGACCTGGCCACGTCTGCTGTGTTTTCCACGATGGCCATAGGATACCCCACCTCCTCTCTTTCGGTGCCCATTGCATGTTCCTCAGACACCCAGGCGCATTCCTCTCTCAGGACATTTGCGCTTGCTTTTCCCTGTGCCTGGAACGCTGTTTCCCTCAATGTCTGCAAGGCACATTCCTTCACCTCCTTCAGGACTCTGCACAATGTAGTCTTTGAGAGGCCTTTGCTGGTCCCCATCCCCCGACCCCCCATATAAAATTGCAGCCTTCCCCCCACTAGGACTTCTACCTCCCTCTCTCTCGCGTCATCTCCTCAGGATGTGTGTGTCTGATCCATGAACGATGGTCATTTCTGGATCCTCAGCATGTAGCCTAGGGCCTGTGCGTGGTCAGTGCTCAGTAAATATTTGTTGATGGAGGAATTCGGACCCCAGCTGCGCCAGGCCTGGGGCTGTGGGGTTAGAAGGAAACAGCCCTTCCCCATGTGGAGCTTCCAGTGGGAACAGCAACCCCCCACAAAATAGAAACCTGAACAGAGGGTGCATCGAGGAATTGCGAGCTGTGAGGAGTGCTCTCAAGAGAATAAACCTGGGTCGAAGCTGGGAGTGACAGAGGGAGGCCTGCTTCCGGAAGGGGGCCCAGGGGAGGCGCGCTCTCCACCTGTCCCACTCCACCCATCCCAAACGTGCAGGCCACGCCCAGGAAATAGTCTGTTTTTCTTGATGAGGAAACTGAGGCTGAATCAGGACCAGAAGTCATGACTCCCACGCCCACGTTCTTTTTATCATTTAACAAATAAGAATGAGGGAAGTTTGCCTGTGATAAGCCCTAGAATTGGGCACAGGCCTTCGGCTCAAACGCTGTGTTGTCAGATGTCTCTATACAGAGGCAGAAGGTGGCTGGGACACCACCTGAGTCAACACTCTGCCTCCAGCTTGTTCTGCCATCTGGGCTCATTCGGTTGCAAGTGACAGAGAGAGCTACTCGGAGTGACCTAAGAAAAAAGAATTTGACTCATGTCCCTAAAGAGTCATAGTGTTGAGAAAGTTGACCTATAAACAAAGAAAACTAGTTGGACATAGAAGAATCTGTTCTTGCAAACACATGAACAAAGAACCCAGAGGTAAGTCCTCCTTCAGGCTTAGCTGGATCCAGTGTTTTCACCCAGGTACATTCCATTCCACAGCTCTGTATTTCCTGTGTGTGGGCTTCGCTCGGACTCCATGTGAGGCATGATGGAGTCAGAGTCTTCCCTCACCTGATGTTGAAAAGACATAGAATAAATTAGCCAGTTGGAAAGAGTAGGCCAAAGTGCTTAGATTAATCAGATTGGCCAATCACTGAGGTAGGGAGATTGGAAGGCCCTGATTGGCTCAGGTCTGGGTCCCATGGTCTAGCCTTAGAGCTTTGTAGCTGGGACCTAATTTAAACCTTAGGGACCATGGATCAGACAGAAAAAAATCCCAAATAAAAACTGGGCACTGTTACAGAAAGTAGAGTGAGAAAATGCTAGGTGGCCCAAAGCCAGCATTTATGGAGTGCTTACTGTATACAGTTCTGTCGCGAAGGCTTCAAAGTATTAAGCAATTTCATCCTCACAGCTCTACCAGTGCTGTTATTGGGGCCACTTTACAGGTGGAGATACTGAGGCCACAAGAGGTTAACTTACCTGCCCAACATCTAGTAAGCAGTGGAGTAACAATTCAAACCCAGGCAGCCTGGCTCCAGCTGCCCCCCGACCCCTTCTCTGCACCTGTCAGCTCCATGAGAAGAGTTGTGTCTGGTTTTTTCCCACTGGTCATGAAACAGTGCATAGCACATAGCAGATGCTCAGGCATTTGAGCGTGTGAATTATATGGCCTCTCAAACACCCACTCACTTGACATGCAAAACCTTGTGATGCTCAACTTCCCAAGACTTCGAATATCTTGTTTCTAAACTTTCTTTGAGCTCTGACTGTATTACATACAGAAAATCCATGGCCCCGGCCTGCCTGTTCCCCTGTGGTTTGCCGCTACTTCAGTCCTGTTTTCTGACCCTCCTCACCTTTAGCTGGAGTCTGTCGACCCCAGGTTTTGATATATGGACTCCTTAGAATCTCACCTCCATGAGGGCAGGGACCTCCCCTACCCCCACCCACCCCGATGTTTGAAGCACCAAGAACTGTGCCTGGCACACAGTAGGCGTTTGAGACTTTCTTGTTCCGTGAATAGTTATGTGGACTAATGGGTTCTTAAGCCCCTCTCTTTATGCCCTAATTTCCTTTCCAGATCCTGAGCCCTTGTCTTGAAATCTGATCTTATTCTCCTCCCTCCAAAGGACCCTTTTCTTGCCCCCCTGTCTTGCTCTTGAGAGCTGGCTTGGTTCTCTGTTCCAGCTGGAATCCCAAGAGCAGGCACGAAGAGCACCAGATGCCCGGGACCTGGGCAAGGGAGACGGGGAGTTGGTGGCCTGTGGGTGACAGGAGCTCCCGTCCTTCCTGTGACAGCCCTGGAGAGGAGGAGAGAAGGCTGAAAAAACCTATGTCCAGGAAGAAGGGGAGACACCGAGGAGTGTAAGGTTTAACAGATGTGTGTGTGTCATCCCCTGTCTAGACAACTTCTGGGCTGGAGATTCAGGACCACACATTTCCACCCCTCCCACTGCCTGCTATTTACTGGAGCTGTTTCCCCTCCCTGAGGCACCCTGTACTCCACCCACTTCTTCAGGGTCTACCCAAATCCTGTGGGTTCCTCAGACCTCTGTTCCTCTTAGACTTCTCAAACTTGACTCTGTAAAGACTCCTCCTGGCAGCCCTCCCTGACTTCCCCCAGGCCAGCAGTTTCCCCCTTCTTCTTCCTGTTTGTGCATCACACTTAACCTCAGCCTCTTGTGTCACTCATCACTTTCCAAGTGAGCGCAGGAGTCAAGAGATGGTTCTGGGGTCAGAAGTCCTGGGTGCAGATCTCAGCTGTGCTGTCTGCTTGCTGTGTCAGTGCTGCAGGAAACAGGTGGTACCCTCCACCTAAAGTGTGAGCAGAGTGTAAGAAAATGAGTCACACAGACCTCTGGGGCTGGGCCGGCAGGGGGCATGTGCAGGAACCTGGAGAGGGCCGCCCACTGGAGCTGCAGCCCTCAGTAAAGCAATGGCGGCATGTGGTCATTTCCCAGGAAGGGGCCAAGGAGGGCATCTGGGAAGTACCCAGCCCCTCTCTCTTCCCTTTCTCCCTACCAGGAGCTAGAGAGTACGGAGCCCATTAATGTGGTCCATTCAAGTGAACCTCCCAAGGCACAAGGAAGGGAGGAGAGAGGACGGTGAGGGTGGGTCAAGGGATGGTATTCAGCATCAAGTGGTGGTGGCAGGAACCACGGCACCAGGTGCTAGACCCATGGCTTCAGCCACCTAGATTCTTGACTTCTGGCTAGGAAAGAATTCAGAGCCAAGACTCAAACTAGAAGAGAACATCATCTCTCTCTCTCTCTCTCTCTCTCTCTCTCTCTATATATATATATATATATATATATAAGCCTAAGCGACCATTATGACCGGATGACCGGCTGGTAGCTGTGATGTGCACTGACCACCAGGGGGCAGACCAGGGGGCAGATGCTCAATGCAGGAGCTGTCCCCTGGTGGTCAGTGTGCTCCCACAGCCAACCTCCTGCAGCTGGCCAACCTCCCAAGGTCCCTCCCCCCCAGCCGGCCTGCCCCGATCGCCAGCCAGGCCAAGGGACCCCCCACCCGTGCACGAATTCATGCACCAGGCCTCTAGTTTATTTATAAAATCACAGAGGTGGAAGAAGTAATTTGGAGAAAAAATAAGCTTAGAAAATAAGTTATAGAGGCTAAGGAAGGGCCCTTGGAGCTTAGAAGTGAGGAAGACCAAGGTGACATGCTTGGGGGGTAGGAGGGGCAGAGAGGGCTAGAGGGAAGAGAAAGGTTTTTTGACTATCCCAGGAGGGAGGGCGAGCTGGGTCTTCCCTTCTAAGGGTTTTAAGGGCGGAGATTTTAGGGGAGGTCCCAGGGAAAGATCTCAATAGAATATTCAGCAGCTTTCCAGGTGTGTCCTCTTACGGTTTAGGTCTCCACTGATGGATTGGTTGACGCCAGGGCAGGGGGTCATTATGCAATGCAGCTGGTCCTGAGGTCAGCCATGGGGTCACTGTCTGGTTTTGTTGCTTATCTGGGCCTGGAGCTGAAATACAACTGAGGCCTAAATGTTATCTCTAGGGAGGAAGGGTCAGGGGATCCAAACCTCATGACAAATCATATCATATACTAGGGGAGGAAAGGTCACCCTGGGGGCAAGTTTCCACCCTACAGTTGATTGTCGATTGCTAGACACCCAGGGCTTTCCGGCCTGGTGACCGTCTGTATCTGGCCCATGGTCCTTGCTCTGTCTAACTGCCTACCGCAGTGTGACCTTGGGCCAGTTCTTGGACCTCTCCATGCTCAGCTTGCTCATCTGCTACTCATAATGTTGTTGTAAGGGCGACAGGAGTTAGCACAGGAAAAGTGCTGAAAATAGGGCAGAGCCCAAGATAAACACACCATAAATTTTAGTTTTTCTTCATCATTATTATATTTGGGAGTTTATTGTGTAAGTCTGGATGCTTCCTTTTGCAGATGACAGCCCCAACTCAGACAAGCTTAAGCAACAAGGGGCACTTGTTTCAGCCTGTGACTGACTACTTGGTTCAGCCTAGTGTCACCAGCATCCCCTCTCAGGCTCCAATTGGTACCCAGGCTGGGCTCACCCCCTTGCCAGCACCCAGCAGCCCACTCTATAATTTCTTCCCTCCCTCTGGTTGGCCAGGCCTCGGTCACATGTCTATCTCTGGGCCAATCACTGGAGCGAGAGAGATGGGATGTGCTGATTGGCTTTACCTGGGTCACATGTTCCACCCTACATTCAAACTGTACATTATCAGAATAAGGGAGCGGCAGTGCCCCCAATCACAACTGGAGTACTATACCCAGGAGGGAGAAAATGTTTGCTGAGTCAGTAAATATCTTGAGTATCTGCTGTCTTCAGCACTGTTTTAGGTGTTGGTGATTCAGGAAGCAGATGTGAACAAAGCTGACAAAAATCTGTGCCCTTAGGAAGCTAATGTTTTAGTCCAGGAAACCCACAAAGAAATAAAATATCTAGTCAGAAGTTGTTAATGCTCCTAGGGAGGGAAGAGATTTCAATTTTCACCTCAAGGAGGTGAGGAAGGGGCCATGAAGACTTCTGGGTGAAGGCTCTAGGCCAGGGGTGGGCAAACTTTTTGACTCGAGGGCCACAATGGGTTCTTAAACTGGACCGGAGGGCCGGAACAAAAGCATGGATGGAGTGTTTGTGTGAACTAATATAAATTCAAAGTAAATATCATTACATAAAAAGGTACGGTCTTTTTTTTTTTTAGTTTTATTCATTTCAAACGGGTCGCAGTTTGCCCACGGCTGCTCTAGGCAGTGCTGGGAGCAGCACGTGCAAAGGCCCGGGGGTGGCCTGTTTTGAGGAATGTCATGGAGGCCATGTGTGGCTAGTGCTGAGGGGGCAAGGGGGAAAGTAAAAGGTGATGATGTCAGAGAGGGGATGGAGCCAACTGTGTATAATCTTGTAAGCCTTTTGGAGGGTTTGAGGGGTTTATTCTGCACGAAATGAGAGCCCTTGAAGGGTTTGCAGGGGAGGAAAATGGCCTCTTTTAACAGGTTCCTTCTGGCTGCTTGATGGAAGGAGGTGAGGGTGGAAGCAGGGAAACCAGTTAGGAGGCTGTTATAATCCAGGCAGGATTATCCTACCACCTAACACTGTGCCTCACACATATTTGGCCCTAAACAAACACTTGTAAAGTAAATGAAGGAAGACATAAGTGCCCGGGCTCTGGACCACCTAGGAGGGTCTTCCCGTCTGCAGCCGAGGCTCCGGCACACAGGGCATCTCTGCACACCCCACACTTTCCTTTCTTCCCACCTCCCTGTGAGTTCTCCTGTCTGGTCAATGCCTTGTCCTGCCTCTGGTCATTTCCAACCTCCGCTTGACTTCTCTGGTTGGATTCAGGGATCCTCAGAGGAAAACAGCTATCTGAGTCTTCCTGGACAGGCCTGGGGAGGTCCCGGAGGTTCCCCAAAGTTGTGGTATGCAGGGCGGGGGGTTGTCGGTCACCCTCAGACCCGCTCCTCTCTGCAGATGGGCAGATAGACCCAGACACGGGGTGATGTTTCCGAACGCTTGGGACGTTAGGCGTTTCCGGAGATGTCATCCTGGTCTGGGAAGGTCTGTGAGAAAACGCCGGGTGAAGGGAAGGGACTGGAGGGACCCTGCCTGCCACAAGCCGGTGGGATGAGAGGGGGTGTCCATGAGACGGACAGAACACGGTCATCTGCACGGATTCTCCAGATCCTCTCTCGGTTCAGCGACTTCAAATCTTTTACCAAGAGGGAGAAAAATGGAGGCAGAACCCCTTGTGTCATTTTTCATTGATTCCTTCGGCATCTGGAGAGAGACGGGCACAAGGCCAGGGGAAGTCGGAGCCGGGGAATTCATCAAAATCGGCCCATTGATGACTTGCTCTGATGAAATAATTAGCTCCTGTTCTCTGGTTGCAGAGCTTTGACTTCCATCCAGAGCAGGAGCATCCTGCCGGGTGGGCTGTCGCTGCCCAGAAAGGGGGGCAGGGGTTGCTAAGAAGACAACACAGGTGCCCCGCACACATTCCCAGCTCCACCCACCATCTGGCCCAGGGCTCCCAATACAGGCTGCAGCTCCCAGCCCCCGGGACCTCACATCACAGGCCCAGGGTCAAAAAGGCCCTCGGGGGCACCTGGTGGCCACCTACTCCGTCATTGAGCAAATATGAAAACGGAGGCTAGGAGACTGAGGAACTTGCCCAGAGATCTACTTCTAGGAGGTTCTGGTTGAGTGCTCGACGCAAGACCCAGCTGCAGTGATAGTAATAATCGAATAACAGGTCACACTGTCAGCGATGTGCTCCGGTTAATACCATGTGCCAGGCACCACTGATCTCAGCACTCTATTAACTCGTTAATCCCTTTCACCCATTTTATAGATGAGGAAACTGAGACACAGAGGTGTTTTTAAGTTACTTGCCCAGGGTCACCCAGCAAGTAACTCCCAAGTCCACATCTTAGCTGGCACACGACGGGGCACCAAGCAGGTGCCCAGTACACGGCGGATGCAAGGGCTCTGGCTGCCGAGAGATGCGTGTTTTGCAGATTCTGGGGATGAAGATGGAAGTCGGTGCTTGTCCTCCAGTCCCATGAAACTCATGGTTCTCAGTCAGCTGCCCTGATAATGTGATGTCCTGTCCGAGGCCCCTGAGGCGGGGCGGGGGGGGGGCCTGTGTGGAGCCTGCCCCTGCTCCCCTAAGGAGAGGGGATTGAAGGCACTGCTCTCAGAGGCAGGCTACAGAGCAGGGGATAGGGAGCAGACAAGGAATGGTGCAGCTCTCAGGAACTAGCAAGAGAGGGGAGCCATGACTGCCCCAGGCTCAGAGGGCAAGAGCGGGGACAGACACCCAGAACTGGGGGACAGCTGGAGCTGGGAGGGGCCCCGGCTGGAACTGGAAAGCCACAGGGCTGGGAGCCACTTGCTGCTGGAGAGGGAGCAGAGGAGAGTAGGGATGCTGATTGCCCACTCCTCCCGCCCTGCAGCCTCCCAGCAGGGCTTCCACTGGCAGAACCAGCAGGAAGCCAGAGATGCAGTCTGCAGCGTTCTGCTTCCTGGGGCACCGAGCAGGATGGAGACTGGATCAGGGGACAAAGATCAGCCACCCGTCGACCCTTCCTGGGGTCTTTTCAACCACAGAGTAGCCAACTCCTCCTTGGTGGCCAGGAAGGGTGATGGGGAAGGCATTGCTGACAGAGGTCTCCGAGCCACTGAGCCTCGGGACCCAGGTTATTGTGCAGCCTGCCGAGCCCAGCAGAGCTCCGAGGACCTTAACAAAACCTCCACTCCTTTATTTATTTGAATATGTATTTGGCACCTGCTGCGTGCTAAGCACAATCCCAGGTGCTGGGGACAAAGCTGTGATTAACACGGGCCCACTTCCTGTCCTCATGGAGCTGACCCTTCAGTGGGGGGTGGGGGGGGAACTGGGCAATAAATAAGACAATTGCCGGTTGTAGTAGGGATTTAGGGAAATAAAACAGGTTATACAATACAGAAAATGCCTCGGGTGGGGGCAGGCACCACTTTTGATAGGTGGTCAGTGCAGCCTCTCCGAGAAGGTGACATTTGTGTCAAGACTCGTCAGAGGGGAATGAGCCCATCATACAAAATCTGGGGACAGACTCTTCCAGGTTTAAGGAGGAGCAAGTGCAAAGGCCCTGGGGCAGGAACAAGCTTGGCTTGTCCAAGCAGCAGAAAGAAGCCAGTGGGGCAGGAGAGCAATTGAGAGGAAGGGGGAAAGGTGGGCAGGGGCTGGATCACATGGGCCCTGGTTTGCATTTTATTGCCTGAGCCCTGAGAAGCCAGGGGAGGGTCTAAGCAAGTAAGTGACGGGTCAGGGGTGAGATGAGTGCCTTGCGCTTGTACAACCTGGAGTGAGTGCCTCACTGAGTGGTATGACCTGGTTTCAGTTTTCGGAAATTCACACTGGCTGCCCTGGGGACAAAGGAAGGAGGCCAAGGGTGGAGACAGGGAGGAGACCCCGCAAGAGGCTTTTGTAGCCCAAGGAGAAATGAAGGCAGCATTCCGCTCTGCAGAAACTGGGGCCCTTGCCGAGCTCCCGGAGCCTTGGGGTGGGGTTCCCCATGGTCCTTCAAGGTCACAAGGAGAGTGACTCAGCCTGACTCCATCAAGCTTGGTTTCCTCTCAACACGTCTGTTCTCGTCCTCTCTCTCTCTCTCTCTCTCTCTCTCTCTCTCTCTCTCTCTCTCTCGTGCGTGCCTTAAATAAATGAGACCAAAAGTCTCTATCTGGACAGGACTTGAAGGCTCATTTCCTCAAGAAATAGAAAAATGACCGCAGAGACCTGCCTGCACCAAGCTCACCCCACCCCCCCCCGCCGCCCGTCCCCCAGCTTTGCGTGTGACCTGACCTGGGGTGTGGTGGGATGGGGGGGTGACTGAGGTCACAGTGGAATGTGACAGCTCTTCTGTCATTTTGTTTATTCGACCTAAAACGAATAGGAATAACTTGCCCAGCTCTGGGTGTTGGCAGGGAGCCTTCACACACATCCCGACTGCATCAGGTTCTAATAACAGCCGTGTCTCCCCATGTTCCCCACTGGCTTACTGACGGGGAAACCGAGCTGGTGAGTGATGGAGTCGGGGCTGAAGCATGGGGAGCCGTCCAGCCCAGAGTGGATGGGCGCCATTCCCGCCCTGCTCTCGCGGCCCCGCCCTGAGCCACAGGCTGCCTGGGAGCCGGCTGCAGCCCCCTCCCGTCTGCCCGATGAGAAGAGATGGCCAGAAAAGGCTGCTCCCCCAAAGTGGGCTGCTTCCTTTCCTTTCTCTGGGGGTGCTTGTCTGTGGAAGTGGTTGTGTGGTTCAGTGACCCGCTGACCATCTGATTTGGGGCTTGAGCTGCCACCAGCACATCCAGCCGCCCGCGGGTCCAGGGGACAGTTCTGGCTGCAGAAGTGGTCACTGGAGGCTTCCCCACCGGCCTGTTGCTGAGCAGATTGCAAATAGCTTTTCTCGTCACTTGAGCCGTGTTAGATGTTTGCTCGGCTAGAGCCGCCCTGATCAGATAAACTGTCCTCGTCCGTGCCAGAGGCCATCGGACGCCTCGTTATGCAAGTCTGAGCGGTCACAGCCGTACGGAAAGGTTGACCTGGTTCTCTTCCTGCTCCTTTAGATCCGTGAGCAGAGAGGGAAGAGGGCAAAGGAACAAGTCCACCAGGCGCAGCTCCAGACGCCTGCCTCCTGCAAGAAGCGACAGATCAACAGAAACATAAAATGGCCCGCCCCGGCCTCCTGCTGTGCCTGCTCTCCGCCGCTGTCCTCCCTCTGCTGGGCGGGAGCTCCTCCTTCCTGTCGCACCACCGCCTGAAAGGCAGGTTCCAGAGGGACCGCAGAAACATCCGCCCCAACATCATCCTGGTGCTCACAGACGACCAGGACGTCGAGCTCGGTAAGCACCCGGCCAGCAGGTGGCACCTACCCGGGCCCCCAGGGCCACCTGCGGGGGCGAAGGCTCCCGACGCAGGTGCTCATGTCACTTCTAGTGGATTTAACCAAGTCACAGGGTGGCCCACACCTGTGGACTCGCAAGGTGAGGGGTCTCCAGCCTTTTCCTAATGAAAAACCCTTCCTGGATTTCTCCAAACTCTTCTGAAGAAGACACGTTAAGACCAGTTCATATGTTCCTCTGATTTCTATTGAGTACCTGCCTGCAATGTGCCAGGCATGGTTCCAGGGCCTGGAGCCTCAGGAATGATGAGGAAGGCACAGGCCTGCGCTCACGGAGGGAGGGAGACAGATCATCGGTGCGACTGCCATTCACATGTACAATAAAGTGATGCCCGTGGTTCCTTAGGTTTGATGGTGCTGGATGTTTTGTAAAGCAGTGTCACAGGCACGATCTCATTAGATAAGCCTGTGTGTGTATCATAACAGCCGTTTTATGTTATTTTAAAATGAAGGGATTGAAGGGGGTCCCACAGCTGGAAAGAGGGACTGAAACCCATCGGACTCCGTGTCGTTCTGGGCCTTCCTGGCAGAGGCAAGGCTTGGTCCTGCCCTGTCACCCTCGCTCTCCTGCCTGAGCGTCTGTGCCCAGTGGTCAGGCCAGGGTCACAGTCAGGGCTTAGAAAATTAATTATTAATTAATTAGAATAACTTCAAGAAGGAGCAGTGCTCCTGTGAACCTGAAGAGGGCGCTGTGCTGGATGGGACGGTGGTTGGAGCTGCTTTGGGTTGGTCATCAGGGAGGGCTCTCGGAGGTGGTAATGATTGTGCTGACCCTGAACAGAAGAAGGAACCACCCTCCCGTGCATACAAATACACACATACATGTGTGAGCCCTGCTCACCCACTCAACAGCTGTGGGTGGGCTCAGCTTCCGGGTGGCATCCAGGGGCAGGAAGCCATCCCTGTTGGCAGTGACCTGACCCAGTTCACAGAGATGTTGGCTGTCTCTGGTCCTGAGCTTCCTCCCACGCAGCACTGTGACTCCAGGTAGAGCGGGTGAGACGGGCCCTTGCCTAGTTCAGACCACTTACACGGATGGCAGGCAGGCCCGGCAAGGGCTGTGCCCCAGGGCTTCTCCAGCTCAGGCCTCCACGCCTCCCCTTTATTCCTCACACAAGCCACTCCTGGGCCACACCTTTGGTTTATTGTATAAACCCGTGGTCGGCAAACCGCGGCTCGAGAGCCACATGCAGCTCTTGGGCCCCTTGAGTGTGGCTCTTCCATAAAATACCACGTGCGGGCGTGCACGTACAGTGCGATTGAAACTTCGAGGCCCATGTGCAGAAGTCGGTGTTTTGTGGAAGAGCCACACTCAAGGGGCCAAAGAGCCACATGTGGCTCGCGAGCCGCGGTTTGCCGAGCCGCAGTTTGCCGACCACTGGTATAAACCATCCCCCCTGCCTTCCTAAATAAGACATAGGCTCGCCAAAACCAGTTTGGCTCAGTGGATAGAGCGTCGGCCTGCGGACTGAAAGGTCCCAGGTTCGATTCTGGTCAAGGGCATGTACCTGGGTTGCGGGCACATCCCCAGTGGGAGATGTGCAGGAGGCAGCTGATCGATGTTTCTTTCTCATCGATGTTTCTAACTCTCTATCTCTCTCCCTTCCTCTCTGTAAGAAATCAATAAAATATATTTAAAAAAAAAAAAAGACATAGGCTCTTCCACCCAAGCTGTGGGTGGCTTCATTTGCATGGGAAAGAGACCCCATAAATGAGGCCACCAAGAGTGAGGCCTCCAGAAAGTCTCACTTGGATTTTCTACTCCCCTGGCTCAACCTCCATGTCTGTTTCCAGCTCACCTTTGAGGCTCTCCCAAGTGGAAACCGTTCTTATCTTGTGTCTTCTCCCTGTTGAATTTACTGATTTTCTTGGTTCCATTTCTCTACATTAAATCCTACACCAGCGCTGCCCTGTGAAATGATAATGTCAGCCGTAAATGCAGATAACATAAGTAATTTAAAATTTTCTAATCGCTACATTTTTTAGAAACTAAAAAAGAAACTGGTGAAATTAATTTTGATGACATTTACTTTAACCCACTGTACCTGTAGTATCATCTCAACGTGTAATCAATAGAAAAAATTATTAATGGGGTATTTTACATTTTTCATAGTGTTTTCAAAATCTGGCGTGTAACTTTACACTTAGAACATATCTCAATTAGGACTAGTCACCTTCCAGGTGCCCACTAGCCATTTGTGGCTTGTGGCCGCCGTTCAGGACAGCACACGAGCCTTTCCCATTTTCCTTCTCCTGTAAATTAGATTTCCCTTCTCATCATTAATACTACTGTGTATTGTAAATATCTGGCGGGGGCAGGGGGGGAACCTTCTAAGCAGAGGAAACAACATGTGCAAAGGCCCTGAGGCAGGGCCAAGGAGACAGATGTGGCTGGAGCCTGGGAAAGGGATGAAGGCAATGAGATTGGAGAGCCAGGATAGAGCCAGACCCCGGAGGCTCTCCGGGGTTGTGGTGAGGAGGGCCAGTAGTTGACCAGGTGAGGGTTTGGCCTTTAGCCTCTGCCCACTCTCAAAGGACAAGCAAATATCACTGGTGGCAATCAAATTACAGGGTTACTGGACAAGCCTGTGCAACCAAATGTAAGATTGTGATGGAGATCCAACTGCACATCCACACCCTTTTTGGGTCCGTTATTAAAAACATGAATCAGTCTTTTAACTGCCAAGAGAGGGTGATTTATATAAATCCAAGTCGCTCCTTGTAATGATTTGTATTAATGATCACAAGTATAGATTTTTCACAGGGAGCTTATCAGTGCAACAGGAATATGCAGCCAGGAAGTAATCGGAGCCCAGAGCTTTTATTGACAAGTTGACAGACGTGATCCCTATCTCCCCGGCATCGGCACCGTTTAGCATGAGTCATGGTTGATAACCACGGGGTATCTGCAGGCCTCAGCCATAGGGAAGTGAGGGTTGTTTCCGGCAGAATTTTGCAGAGAGCACGTGCAGGTAGCACCTGGGCTTCAGAGCACCTTGGTCCTGCCTCATGGGCCCCCTCGAGTGACTTGGTCATAGTTATGTGTGGGAATTCGAGGCATCCTGACGTTCTTTCATGCACTCAACAGATAGGTATTAAGCATCTGCTGTGCAGTGCACTGTCCTGGGAGCCTCAGGACTAGGGAAGGCTCATTCCAGGCAGAGAGAATGGAAAAGGCAAAGATACAGAGTTAGAAATGAGCTGGGTGGGTAGGGACAGAAGGACTGTTGTGAGTGGTAGTGGAGCTAGCTGGGGTATATATAAATGGAGAGACCTGAGGCCAGGAGCCGACGGGACCAGGTCGCAGGGCACCTTGTGGGCATGGTGAGGTTTGGAGTTTTATTCTTAGTGAAACAGACATGCATTGGGGACCTTAAGCAGGGGAGGGCCGTGATCTACCTTAGGTTTCAATAGGATCCCTCTGACTTTATGTTGAAATTAGCTCACAGAGAACAAGAGCAGAGACAGGGACACCCCATTCGGAGGCCGGTGCAGTGACTGGGCAGGTGATGATGGACGCTGGGACCGGAGCAGAGCGGTGGAAGGGGCGGGACAGTGATGGATGGGTTAGAGGTCGGGGATTCAGGAAAAGAGGGCTTCGAGATGACTCCTAAACTTTTGGCCTGAACCAGGGTGAGTGATTAATACCCATTTGTAGAAACAACACATTTTTGCTGCAGCAACGTGATCTAACTAAGCCTCATGCCCGAATCTGAGTGTAAGTCTGCATCTGTGACTCTCAAAGCCAGGAGGCTGTGCAATTGTAGGAAAAGTGGGTGTGATGAGGACATGGGAGAGAGGAGAGCAAAGAAATCCATGGCTTAAATACATAGATTCATTCTATTGTTTTATAGAGAGAGAGACCGAGGCCCAGAGAAATGAAGTTTCTTGTCCAAGGTCACACAACTAGAACAGGTTAAACAGGATTTGAACCCAGCCCAGCTCTGCTTAACCAGTCTCCTGGGATGGCTGCTATTTCTAGACTAAAGGCCCGATGCACGAAATTCCTGCAAGGGACTCGGCCCTCCCAGCCGCTGCGGCTTGCCTCAGCCCTCGCAGCCCCGGCCTCGTCCAGAAAGACGTCTGGTCTAATTAGCATATTACGCTTTTATTATTAAGTTAGTGTGTTTGTTTGTTAGTTTTCACCAGTACAAATACCGTTGCCAGAAGTGTCTTCATACACACATTTTTGCACACCCAAAGATAAATTTCAGGAAGTGGATACATGGGTGGATGGTAGGTTTAGAGCCCTGGTTTTCCATGGCACCTGTCAGCTCCCACCTCGAAGCACTAACTTGCATAGATCGGTGCCTGCTTGTCCTCCCTTCCGCTAATGAGCCAGCCCCTCCAATGGCAGGACTGGCTTTTGAAGGAGGCTGCCTTCCCCCAGGAGGTGAGGGATGGGAAGGTGGCAGTGGGGGGGGAAGGGGGCTTTTTATAAACCGCTAGACAGACCCAGATCAATAATGCATGTTCCCAAAAAGGCCAGCACATTATCTCACAGTCCGGGACAACTGGCACACAGAGGGCGGTCCTAAAAAATTTATCATCTGCTATTTTCTGTTCATCCGTGTGGCAGTTCCGATGGTTCTCGGGGCTGGAGACTTCGCGACTGAGATAATTTCCAGGCTTTCTTCCAGTCCCAGGGTGGAAAACAGCCGTCCATCCTAATTAGGGTCTGCTTCAGGGAATCGGCGCGGGACGCGGCACAGAAGAGGGACTGCTTGTCCTGTTTTCTAATTGCAAGGCCGCAAGGGGAGGGCTGCCTATGCGTGTTTCCTTTCCCTACATGCATCTGACACACCTCCTTGAGCTGTCACTCAGAAATGTCAAATGCCCAAGGGACCTGGTCCCAGGGCATATGAGTCAAGACGTGGCCTCAATTCTCAATACATGTTCAAAGCCATTGGGAAAACCCCTGGGTTTAGGTGGCCTTTGGAGACCAGCAGGGTTTTCGCTGGCCTTCACCAGCAGATAGGAGGTTCTGAAGAAGCACACGGAAGCCAAGTCTTGCTCGCACATGTCCTTTGGTCAGAGGGCCCATGGACCGGTGGACCCTGCCAGGGTTTACTGGTCTCATTCGGTCCCGACAACCTTGGGGGAGCCTCGGGGGCTGGGGCGGGCTCTGAGACACAGGTGAGGTAGACACAGGCCCCACTGGAGCAGGGGAATACTTGCAGCATCCCAGGGCCGTCCGTTCTATTATTTGAAATTTTCTTTAACGAGACTTACTTTTTTAGACTTAAATATTCTTTTGAAAGGAAGCTCTAAATTACTACTGAAAATGAAAACCCAGTATCCATTGCCTTCGGGAAAAGGTCACTGCCAAACCCAGTACAACGGGAACAGCAGTGTTTTGACATTTCAGCAAGATGCTGCCTCCCACGGGGCTGGCATGAGGACAAGGAGTGGGGAGTCGGGGTGACTCTCTAAAGCAAAATTCAAGAGCTGGTACCCAAAGAAGGCAGAATACCTGGTGTGCGGTCAAGTCCAGGAGATGCCCACAGCAGCCTTACAGGCTCTCTCTGAATTAGGTGCTCGGAGGGTGGACCAGATTCATTCACTCACAGGAGGGTTTAGCAGATATTTAGTGAGCACCTACAACCTGGCAGCAAACAAAACAGGCAACATCTCTGCTGTTACGGAGCTTACATTCTAGTGCAAGAGTTATTTAAAAATGCGTGTAAAGTATATAGAGCATAAGGTAGTGGAAAGTGATGAGAAGAATGAAGCAAGGAAGGGAAGCCAGCTAGGAAGGGAGTGGGGAAAGGGAGAGTGTGATTTGATGTAGGGTAGCCTCGCTGAGAAGGCAAGGGAAGGAAGGGAGCCAGTCAAAGGGGTTCCCCTGGGGAAGAGCATTCCAGGCAGAGGGAACAGTGGGTGTGAAGGCCCTGAGGCGGAAGCAGGCTCACAGAGCAGCCAAGAGGCCTGATTGGCAGAGCAGTGGGAGCATGGGGACCAGGAGGAAGTGAGGTCTGAGCGGTAACGGGATGGTGGGAGGGTGGGTCACACAGGGCCTCTGAACCAGGGAGAGGACTTTGGCTTTCTACTGAGTTGGGTACCAGTAGAGAACGTTGAACAGAGGAAGAACATCATCAGACATATGTCTTCCTACGACCCCTCTGGCTATTATAGGAAGAACAGACTAACGGGATGTAATAGAGCAGGGACTAGAGTGAGGAGACGACAGCAATGGTCCAGGCAGGAGGTGATGGAGGCTCAGACCCGAGTGGGGAAGCGGGGTCAGATGCTGCACGTGGAGGGTGGAGCTGATAGGGTGTGCTGATGAATCTGATGTGGAACGGGAGCGAAGAGTCAAGAATAATTCCAAGATGTTGACCCAGACATCTGCAAGGAGGGATTTTCTGTTTACGGAGCTGGGGAAAGCAGTGGTGGGGACCCGGTCAATGGCAGATGCCTGGGAACTGCTGAGAGGAGCTATCCACGGAGCCAGCCTGCAGAGTCAGAGTTCAGGAGAGAGTCCCAGGCCTGGGTGGGCCTGGACCAGGGAAGCGTGGGGGTTGCATGCAGATGGTTTGCCTGTTGGGGCTTTCCTGGGTCCAAGACCCTCACAAGGTTCTCAGAGGTCTGGGATCCTAAATATTGCAGGCCTCCAGCCTAAAGGGCTGCTTGTAGGAGGGGCTGGCCTTTGAGAAAAAGGCCGGGGAGGGTTTCTGGCCAGGCACTTGTTTTCCATTTCCATCTGTGAACACAAGGAAACCACACCCTGAGCTGCAGACTGATATCCCGGAGTCAGTTCGCCATGGCAGGCTTGGGTGCTCTGCAGCGGCCAAGCGGCTGGACGCCCAGGACAGGTGCCCAGATTCCGGACGCCAGGTCGGGGGTGACTTCCAGCTTGGCCTCTGAGGTTCCAGCTCCTGACGTGGTGCTGCTCGCTAGGGTGGGAAAAGCATGTCGAGGCAGGTTATCTCGGGAAGAAGAGGCTCATTTGGACCCACCCTGGTGTTCAACTTGCCAAGCACATTCCTGCAAGACTTTTTTTTTTCCTCTCAATTCAGCAACACTTGGGAAATTGCTTAAATTCTGGAAGCTAAGTATATCAGGATTAAATTCGGCTGCATGTAAAAGAAAACATAAAATAGCAATGGCTTAAACAAGATAGGAGTTTGCATCTCACTCACATAAAAATATCTGGAAGTTGGCAGTTCCGGGCTGGCACGGTGGCTTCAAGGTTCGCTGGGACCCCAGCTCCTTCTCTGCCTTTCTGTTGCACCATGGGTATCGCCTGGCTTCCATTTTCAAGGCATCCTCATAGTGCAGAATGGCTGCTTGAGCTCCATCTATCACAGCCATATTCCAGGCAGTAAGAAGAAAGATGCAGAAGAGCAAAAGGATGGGCCTTCCAGTTGCGTCAGCTCCTCTGAAGGACCTCATCCCAGACATCACATACAACAGAGCTTATGAGCCCCGTCGTCTCAGCAAAAAGCAAAAAAAATGTGGGGCACACAAGACATTTGAGTTCAAGTGGTAATGCAGCACCCAAGGTTAGTTAGTAGCAGTGGGGTCATCCCCACCCAAGATTAAGGGGATGAGAGGAGCGAATGGAAACTGGAGACACCAAGACCACCTACCAGGAGCTGTCATCCTCCGTCGACACCACAGGACCCATACCCCAACCTCAGTTCATCTTACCCTGATCTACCAAGCCCCGCGTTGGCCACACCCAGCCCAAAGCCAGAGAGTGAAGTCACCTGTGGGTACAGCTCCGGGTCAGCTCCACCGCCCCCGCCCCCCAACTGGAGAGCTGGGCAGAGGGAGGCTCCGGAAGGCCAGTGAGGACCACTCCCACATGTGGCTACAAGAGAGGCTCGGAAGCTAGTTTCCTGGCTGAGTGCATCAAAGATTAAACCAGGACCTGTTGAGAAGAAGGGGAAACAGATTTTGGTGGGTTGCCCAGGGTCGTGGCCCAGCCGAGATCAAGAGCAAGGGTCCCAGGGAGGGGCAGCACCTCTGGCAGGGGCGGTGTGGTTGTGGGATGGGTGCTGCACGTGAGGAGGAGTCATTGGTGTGGAAACGGGGGTGGGGGAGCATCTCAGGCAGAAGGAAAAGTGCAGGAGGTGTGTGGCAGGAAGGACAGCCAGCGGGACCTGGGAGTGAGCAGGAGAATGCTGGGGGTGAGGGCAGAGGGGCGATGGGGGAGGCCAGTAGAAAGTCACTGAAACGTCCTGAGCAGGCCACATGCATGACTCATGTTTTCAGCGGTCCATCTGGCCAAGGGTAGAAAGGGGGTGACCCGGGGACAAGAGCAGAATCAGGGAGACCAGTTGTCCACGTGGGAGAGGATGGGGGCTCTCAGAGGGAGAGGGGTGGATGGAGCGTGTCCTGTTCTGAAGGTCTGGCAGCAGAACTTGTTGATGGATCGCAAGTGGGAGGGGGGTGAAGGAGAATCAAGGATGACTCCTAGGTTTTTGGCTGAGCTGTTGGGCAGATGGTGGTGCCATTTACAGAGATGGGAGACTGGGGGAGGAGGAACGGGTTTCCAAGCTTACGACTGACGTCGGCCTGCTGTGCCACCATCACCCACCAGGCCAGGGGCTAGGGGACTGGCTCTGTGCAGCTTGCCCTGAAAAACGGGCAAAGGGCAGAGCAGGCTGGAGATCCCGGAGGGGAGGGGGCGGGGGGGAGGGCGTTGGAGGATTACAAGTGAAAGGAACGTTTCTGGGTGGAGCTTCACAGAGAGGAAGGGACCAGGGATTGCCATTTATTACCAGGGGGACCTGCCCTTTCCCAGGGTCCCTCTGCCACCTCCTCTCCATG
>NW_005871138.1:1943334-1973827 GCF_000147115.1 Myotis lucifugus
TGTGGCCCTGTCTTCCCAGTCGCTCCCTCCCACCGGAGCCGTCCGTCCTCATTAGGGCTGTGCCGGGCTAGGAGATTCGGTCAGATGTTTTCGTGTTCCAGATGTGGCTCGACAGAGCCTCGTCGCTCTGGCAGTTTTAATAAAGCAGGTTACTGTCCCCCAGGGGAGGCTTAACGTGTAGTGCTGCTTATGCGCAGATGCCACGGCCGTTTCACAGCGTGGGTAAATTTTGCTGTACTAGCGGACCAACACAGCTCTCCTTCAGCCTCCTTATTGGGGCAGGGGTGAGCGCACCGCACAGGCAGGCACAGGGAGCTACGGGTCCAGAGCAGCCAATCGCTCACGTCTCTGAAATTAGTGGGATGGAGATATAAGCACTTAGAGACCCTGGTTTTGAGCCCATTAAAAATAAGAAACGGTTCTGCAGGCTGTTTGCTTTTCGCCAGCGCAGCACTCGGGGCTGCTGACGGCAGGTGAATTATTCACCAGGTGACGGCCTCCCTCCTCCAGGAGAAGGGTCTGATGGGTCAGTGGGCGGCTGTGTCCTTTCTGCCGCCTCTGGAGACCGAGAGAGGCTGAAATCTCATTACTGGCGGCTTCCCCCTTCATTGTAAAGAGCAGGCAAAGGGTTGATTCTGCCTGGACTGCCCTAGATTCATTTCTTCAAGAAATATTTATTGAGCACCTACTGTATGCCAGGCACTGTTCTAGGCTGGGGCTGTGAGGCACAGTCAGTATTTGCAGCCCTCATAGCACTGGCATCTGGGGCTGTAGGGGGATGACAAGCAAGATAAGTATGTAAAAATGTAAAAAAGATAATGTGTCAGAGTTGAAAATGTGAAACAAGGAAGAGGATATGAAATATCCGGCAGCGAGTAAAATTGTGGATGTGGGGGGCAGGGAAGGCCTCACTGGGAAGAGAACTTCTGAGTGGAGACCAGAAGGGGGTGAGGGCACGGGCCGTGGGGGGACCGGGCAGGAGGAATAGCATGGCAGAGGCTCTGAGTCGGACGTGAGCCTGGCTGCAGAATAGGCTGGGAGGGGGCTGGGGCCGGGGCCGGGGCCAGGGCCGGGGCTGGGGCTGGGGCTAGGTCCTGCAGGGCCTGTGGTGACCGTGGGGACTTTGTTCTGAGTAAGTGGGAGCTATGGAGGATGCTGAGGAGAGGGGCACTCTGACTGCTCCATAGGGAATAAACAGTCAGAGTCCGGTCAGGAAGCCGTTGACTTAATTCAGAGGAAAGAGGGTGAGCTGCATCCCAGAGAGGAGGCCACAGGGCTCTGCTGTGGATATGCTTTGAAGAACAGCAGGCGTTGCTGATGGATTCGATGCGGGAATGGAAATACGGGGCCCTGGAGTAGCCAAGATGATTTCCCGAGTAACTGGAGGCAAAGGGAGGAGCTGCAGGAGGAGCCACGAGGGGACAGGTGACAGCAGGAGCTCAGCTTTGGGTGCGTGGCACCCAAGGTGTCTATTAGCACCTCTTCTAATTGGCACCACTGGGTAGACAGTTCTGGGCTGCACCAAGCCAGTGCGTCCCGAACACCGCCGGCCCCTGGCCTCCCACAGTTTCCACCATATCTATGTGCCACCTGTACTCTTATTTACTTATTTTTAATTTTTTTAAAAAAATAGAACAGGATCCCACTACCCTGAGTGAGAGAAGCTCGCATTCCTTGCCCCAAATGGAAGGAAAGTAGAACATGTGATCAAATATAAGCTAATTCTGCTGCCTTCCTGGGGCTCCAAGCAGGTGGCCGGTTCCCTCCGTGTCAAAGTGACGGTGTGCACGTGTTACGGAGACTCTCCTGGACTTTACCAGGAGTGAAAGGAGCCACTCTCCCCGCACTGGCGTCCCCGGTGGTCGGTGCTGTGACCCTGTGCCACTCTCCCTGCTGCTGTGCCAGCCAAGGTCACCTCTGGGATGGCTAGGGGACCGATATGCCTAGAGTCCAGGGACTGTTCTGAGCCTTGCGCTAGCCAAGCGTTGATCAAGTACATGTGCACTTCCTTGTTCAGTGTCACCACCTCCCACGTGGCATAAACTGAATGTTTCCTAAAGTGACACCCAGCACCCATCTCTCCCGTCAGACAAGCCTGGGTCTGAGTCCTCACATCCCACTTCCCCAGCTGGCTCTGCGGCCTCGACCAGTCATTTCGCTCCCTGCACCCCGTTCCTTCTTCTGGTAAATGAGCTGTTGGGAGGATTAAGTTAAACGGTGTATGTCATGTGCCCAGCACAATGTACACAATCAACTTTCAGCCAATGACAGTCACCACGTTAATAATAAGGATGAATTCTATTGACATAGAAACTGCCCTCTACCCCACAAACAGGTTGGAGCTGATCAACAGCTAAGTTACATTAGGAATTGCAAAACCAAGGCCTTCAGGGACCTGGCAGATAATGTGTGTGAGACTATAGGGAGTGCTGGGGAGTGCAGCCAACTAGAGAGCATATGATCTGTTTAGTACTATTGAAAGTTCAATTTTTAAATCCCCCGCACAACACCCACATACACAGTACATCCATGGACACAGAGTAGCTTGGGCTCCTGAGTTATCTGGAAACCCGAAGAGTAAGATGATTTTTTTGGTTATTTCATCAGATATCTATTGAGCATCCATTATGTGCCAGGCACTGTTCTAGACTTGGGAATATAACAGTGAACAAAGCAGGCCCTTTTTGTTTAGTTGTGTGTGTTTTTTTCTAATTGATTTTAGAGAGAGAGAAAAGGAGAGGGAGAGAATGATTGTTGAGAGAAAGAAACATAGATCAGCTGACTCCTGCATCCTCTACTGGGGATCAAGCCCACAACCCAGGCATGTGCCCTGAGTGGGAATTGAACCGGCTTGGGACTATGCTCAACCAACTGAGCCACACCGTCCAGGACAGGCCTAAATCCCTGCCCCTATGGAGCTGTTCCCGTGGTAGCCACAGGCTGTGTGCAAACAAGTGAACTAGAAGTGGCTTTCGGCCTGAGGGAAGTGAGGCAGGGAAGAGAGTGGGGAGGCCTGGGGGGAAGGGCGATTTCAGTGCTGGGTCAGGGAAGGCCTCTCTGGGATGTCGTATGTTTGCTCAATAACCTGAAGGAGGCCAGGAGGGAGCATCCCAGGGGGAGGCCACTTCTCTGGCAAAAGCCATGAGGTGGGAAAGTGGCCGATATTCAAGCTTCTAGGGCGTGGCCTTGATATCTTAGTTGGTGGTAAAAATTCAAGGTGGAAGGAATGGATTGGCCAGCAGAAGGCGGCCTGGGGCTGGTGAGGCCCCAGGGCTCTGCCAGACCCTGAGACAGGGACTCTGAGATCCCCATGCTCCATCAGGTTTCAGCAAGTTAGCACCAGCTGGTTGAGGGGGGCCTCAGCTCACCTCCTCCATCCCCTTCAAAGGAAAACTTCACACCTGGTGGAAAGCCTATTATTGCCCACCAGTTACAGCTGCGACCCCTGGGGACTTCTCACAAGGGCATGTGACCTTGATACAGATGCTCACACAGTCCCGGGCCTGACAATTCCTGTTCAGACACAAAGCAGGTCCTTTCCTCCACCCTCCGGGAGCAACCTTGGCCAAGAGGCTCGGGAAACACACCTGGCTCCGGGAGGGGTGTCCCCTTATGAAACCGCCTCTGCACTAGGGCTTGAAAGGGCAGGCTTTTGCTGTTTTTCCTGTCATTCGGGGAGTTTTACAGAGCACCAAATGATACATTTGCTCTGTAAGGAATGGGGCGGGGGGGGGGGCGGGGTAGTCAGCACCTGGATCCCCTAGAACTCCCAGTCCAGGGGGAGAGGCGGATCATAACCAAGCAAACTATTTCAGCAGGAGAGAAATGCCCACTGGTGTGGCAGGAAGTAAGCAGGGTGGGGCTCCTTCAGATGGGGAAGAGGGGACTTTGATGCAGGGGTGACCTCTAAGTTGAGATCTAAATAATGGGACAAACCAACCAAAGTGAAATCTCAGAAAAAGTCTCAGGCAGAGCAATAGCAAGTGCAAAGGTCCTGGGGCAGGGATGAGCTTGGAGCATTTGAGAAACAGTGAGGAGGCCAGTGCAGCAAGCTGAGCAAGGAGAAGGGAGGAGATGAGGTCAGACAAGCACTGGAAGTGGGTTGACCGGGGAGCGGGGGTGGGGGGACTCGGACTCAGAGAGGTCTCGAAGAGTCTTAGGTCACAGGAAGAAATTGGCTTTTTTTTTTTGGTGAGTGCAATGGGAAGCTATTGGATGATTTTAAGCATGAAGACATATGATCTGTGTTTGCCTCAGGGAAGCTCTGGCTCTGTTTCTTTCTGTATTTGGCAGAAAGGTGGGTAAGAGCTGGGTAAATCTCCTTTTCATTCTTAGCCTTTAGAGACAGAGTGCGGAGGGGGTCTGACTGGTTGTTTTCAGGCCTCTAGGGGATTCTTGGTGCTTGGGACCAGCAGCTCCCCAGCAAGAACTGCAAATGCCTGGTAGATGCTACATTGCTTCCCTGCTGCTGTCCTAACAAAGTTTCACAAACTGGGTGGCTTAAAACAACAAAAATGTACTCTCACAGTTCTGGAGACAGAAGTTAAAAACGAGGCTGCCAGCAGGGCTGTGTTCCTCCGAAGGCTCCGGGGAGAATCCTTCCCGGCTCTTTCGGCTTCTGGGGGCTCGAGACATCCGTGGTTTGTAGCCGCGTCCCTCTGCTCTCTGCCTCCATCTTCACGCCGCCGTTTGCTCTATGTCTGTGTCTTCCTTCTTCTGTCTCTTGTAAGGACACTTGCCATTGGATTGAGGGCCCACCCGGGTAATCCAGGACGGTTTCACCTCACGGTCCTAAGTGTATCTGCAAAGACCCTTTTTCCAAATTAGGTCACATTCACAGATTCCGGGCTTAGGATGTGGATGCATCTTAGAGAGCGTGCCATGATTCAGTCCTACAGACCCTGCAAGCTGCAGGCAAACGGAAAAGAATGCGATGGCCATAGAAGGAAGAGAAATTCCACTATTTCCATTAAAGCTGCTAAGAGCTTGGGTCCCAGCCATAGTGTACAATGAGGCATCCACTCTTCACACATTTATTGAGCGCCTACTGTGTTGTCACACCCCGTGGGGGCGTTGAGGATTGAGCACTGAGCAAGGGCATCGCAGGGACTGCGAAAGCACCTGCCCCCAGTAAGGTGCCCACACACGTTAGCTCCCTCTCCTCCTGCGTGCCATCGTCTGCTGAACGCTTCATTGAGAAACAAGAATAGGCATGAATGGAACCACTGTACCTGGGGGTGTGTAATTAAGCCCTAATAACACATGCTGCTCGTGTAATAAGAGCTCAAGGGAATTCGGAACCAGAGTGACTCCAGAGGGAACTGGAAGAGGCTCCCTGATGGGTGAGGTCTGGGGGGAGGTGGCTGATGTCGAGCATTTCGGCTGAGACGTATTCAGAGGTGGGCCAGGGCGTTGGTGTGACCAGATTTCAATAAGAGCAAACAATTCCTGGGAAGGTTCCAAACAAAACAAAGTGTAGTCTTTCCTCGGTTTACATAGCAGTTGCTTCCAAAGGAAAAAAAAAATAGTATACATTAATACCCTGCAAAGAAAATCTTCTGTTTCTGTGTAAAACAGAGTTCCATGCTAGGCTCAGGTAGCTTATAAACAGGTTGTTACCTACACCCCATAAACGCCCGGGAGGACTGGGGACCAGGATGCCTCCTCATGGTGAAGGTCGGTCCCACAGTGCCTTGCTGGCCGCTGCCCACAAATGCCAGTAGTATCCATCGGCCCCGGGAGATTTCCAAAATGTGTTCCCCTCCCCGGGAATGGGGTGCCATCCGGCTGAGAGCCACTCAGCGCCGGTCCCTCATTGTTCCATGCCCTCCCGGGGGCGTGAGTTAGAACCCACCGGCGGCATCTCACCTCCCGCTCTGTTGCAGGTTCCATGCAGGTGATGAACAAGACGCGGCGCATCATGGAGCAGGGCGGGGCGCACTTCGTCAACGCCTTCGTGACCACGCCCATGTGCTGCCCCTCGAGGTCCTCCATCCTCACCGGGAAGTACGTGCACAACCATAACACCTACACCAACAACGAGAACTGCTCCTCGCCCTCCTGGCAGGCGCAGCACGAGAGCCGCACCTTTGCCGTGTACCTCAACAGCACTGGCTACCGGACAGGTGAGGGGGGCCTGCGGGCGGGTGGGGCCTCGGGAAGTGGCGCTGGTGGCCTGGCCTCGGAGTCGTGTCTCTCCCTGTGTTGCCCCTGTACCCAGGGGCCACCCTAGATGACTTTGGCTAATGCGTGGACAACTTTCTTTTAGTTTAAAAGTTGTGCGTTTATGTCTATATGTATTAGATTGATCTGCCCATAGTAGTGATAGAAAGTGACCTTTTCAAAGGATTTTGAACTAAAAGAAAACCGGGGTTGGGGGAGACTGCACTTAACATATGAAATACAGTACAGAGAGAAGCCAGAAGTACCTGTGCATGAGTTTGTGGTCTCCGTCCGTTAATGATGTTGTTAAAGCCATCTGAGACTGATTTATTGACTTTAGACCCATGGTCGGCAAACTGCGGCTCGCGAGCCACATGCGGCTTTTTGGCCCCTTGAGTGTGGCTCTTCCACAAAACACCACGTGCGGGCTCACGAACGGTGCCATTGAAACTTCGTGGCCCATGTGCAGAAGTCGGTTTTCAGCCTGGGCGAGTCTATTTTGAAGAAGCACTGTTGATATTTGGCTCTGTTGACTAATGAGTTTGCCGACCACTGCTTTAGACCATTAGCATGAAAGAAGGTTCCAGAAGAACCTTGGGCTAGGGAATGGGGATAAAGCTGGTGTGCAGAATGGAGAGAAGTGTATGGTATGTGGGGATTGTGTGGCTGCTATAGAATGGCCCAGACGTTGGCATGGCGATGGACTGTTGGTCCACATTTGACTGTCTGCCTCCCGGTGTTGCATCCCAGGTGAGACTGAGCAAGGCTTCCTGTTGACCTTGGCAGAGGTACTTTGGTGGGTTCTGAAGACTCACCTCCCCGGCCGGTTGCCTGAGGCAAAGACACAATTACAGTCCCTCACCTCCGACACCATTGCAAAATCCTCCACTCAATTAATTTCGTTTGCTTTAATTAATAATAAATACTCCCCCCCCCCCCCCAGGCTCCTTAGCCGAGGCAGTTGTGAAATCAGATGTTGTGGCGTGCATGTTGCAACTTCAGGAAGTCCTGTTGCAGTGAGCAGGCGATTGTGGGGCGGGAGTGACAGGAGGGAAGACGATGCCTCCCTCAGCTCTGGTCAGGGTCACAGGGTCCGTCAGTTACAGGGTGTGGCTGCGAGGACCCGTTGGGCTGGGGAGCGACCTGGAGAGGTGTCTTCTTGCAGACTCATTCCACAGCGGGAATCCCCCAGAGTGTGGGTCCTGCTGAGAGCACGAGGGAGGCCTCGATCCCGAACACATGACCGTGTTGGTCCTAGGTCTCTGCAGGAAGCCACGTGCGTTTACCAGGGCCCGCACGCAGGTGTTGTGGGGACCTGGGTGTAGATGGAGGCAGCAGGACAGGGGGCACCAACTGAAAGGGGCACCTGCCCCTCAAGCCCAGAAACAGCGGGTCCTCGAATAGCATGGTCTCATTCTGTGTCGTTTCATTAAAACCTTGATGCGATACCATAGGAGCTTAACTCTTGTTTGTATCGATTAGCCTGTGGTAGAATTGGTTGCATTACACATTAGTTCCCTTCAAGTTGCAGAACCTCCCAATGACGTTCGTTAAGTGAGAACTACTCTAATTATAGCCATTTGTGTTAAGGGTTGCCAACATTCAGATATGTCTACTCTGAATTTTTTGCTGAAATTTGCTGATTTAAAAAATGTTGGCAAAACTCCATGTAAACTGTGGGCCAAACCAAACATGTCTGAGGACTGAGTGTGGCTCACAGACCCCTTTTTACAGCCTCTGGCTGGAAGGCCTGTGTGGAAACCGTTAGCTCTGGATGCCGAAAGAACAGGAAGGCCCCTAAAAGCGTTCTCAACTCCCCTCACTTGACAGCCAGGACAATGGCAACCCAGAAAGGAGTTTTGCCCGGACTCATAAAATGAGGTGCTGTGGCTTCATCAAAATGGAAACAGGGCCACGGGAATTTGAAGAGGGTATGGAACTTGCGTTCGTCAAGTTGAAAGGAAACACGTACCCTGCCATACGGGGGGCGCGTGGTGGGAGAATCGTACAGCTGGCGCATAGGAAGGAGCCCTCTCTTGAGAATATGTTTCAGAATTGATTTCCCAAACTTATCCTCAAATTTACACAAATCACCGAAAAGCTATTTCCCCAAAGTACGGATTTCATCAGACTGTGCTTAATTATCATATCCTCAGTGAAGACTGGAAGCATGTCAAATGTAAATTTCTGTACACAGAACATTTATGTGGTTTTTTTAAAAAACTGTCACCGAAAACATTATGCTATATTTAGAACGCCCCTATATACAAGGAACCGCATTCCAACCTGACCTTCAGAACTAAGGATCCTGAAATTGTTTTTACTTGGAACTGGTATGCTCCTCGTCATTAAATAACAAGGGCTGTGTCCCCTGTATACTTTCCCTCTTGGCCCTGGCTGCAAGGAAGCTCAGATTTGAGTTTTATGTTAAGTTGCTGCTTCATATGAAAACATTTAAAGCTACTACTACCTCATATTAGTTATGTTGGTCATTGTTATTTGATTGAGAAAAATGACCCAAAAACCGTAAGTCCCCTCCCAAAACCAGTGGTTAATTGTTCTTGCTGGGTCTTGAGACACGTTAAATCCTGCATTCTATGGGTGTCTGGGGCAGTTGGTTGAGTTGGATTTAATTTTGTGTGAGAGAGATCCAAGATAGCAACTGTTTATTATTCTCTCAGTTAACAGTCCATGCTGCTTCGGTGAGCCTGCCCCACTCAAAGTCATGAATGGATCAGAGATTCAACCACTTCCATATTTTATTGAGATATAAATTGACATATAACTGAGATGTAATTAACAGAAGATGTAATTAGTTTCAGGTGTACAACATGATTCAATATTTATATATATTGCAAAATAATAACCACAATACGTCTAGTTAGCATCTGTCACCATATGTGGTTACAAGATTTTTTGTGAGTGATGAGAACTTTTAATATCTGCTCTCTTAGTTTTCAAATATGCAGTACAGTATTATTAACCCTAGTCACCATGCTACATATTACATCCTCATGGCTTGTATTTGACCCCTTTCACCCATTTCGCCCACTTCCTAACCCCCTGCCTTTGGCAACCACCAAACTGTTCTCTGTATCTATGAGCTCAGTTATTTTTTAGATTCCACGTGTAAGTGATATCATATGGTAATTGTCTTTCTCTGTCTGACTTATTTCACTTAGCATAATGCCCTCAAGTTCCATCCATCTTGTCTCAAATGGCAAAATATTCTTCTCTTTATGGCTGAATAATACTCCATTGTGTGTATGTGTATGTGTCTTTATCCATTCATCCATTGACGGACACAGGTTGTTTCCATGTCTTGGGTAAATAATGCTGCAGCGAACACAGGGGTGCATATATCTTTTTGAGGTTGTGTTTTCATTTTCTTCGGATAACTGCTCAGAAGTGGAATTGCTGGATCATATGGTAGCTCTATGGTTAATTTTTTGAAGAACTGCCAGGGGTTCTGTTTTTCCGTAGTGGCTGCACCAGTTTACATTCCCATAAACAGTGCAAAAGCGTTCCTTTTACTCCACATTCTTGCTTGTTATGTCCTGTCTTTTTGATGGCCACCCTAACAGGTGTGAGGTGCTACCTCACTGAGATTCTACATTTCCCTGATGATTAATGAGATTGAGCATCTTTTCATGTACCTATTGGCCATCTGTACATGTTCTTCAGGAAAAAAAAAAATGTCTATTCAGATCCCCTGCCCGTTTTTTAATGAGAATGTTTGTTTTTTTGCTATTGAGTTGTGTGAGTTCAAGTCTTTAATCCATTTTGAGTTATGTATGGTGTAAGATAGTGGTCCAGTTTCATTACTTTGCATGTGGCTGTCCAGTTTTCCTAACATCATTTATTAAAGAGACTGTCCTTTCCCTATTGTATATTCCTGGCTCCGTTGTCATAAATTAATTGACCATATGTGTGTGGGTTTATTTCTGGGCTGTGTATTCTGTTCCACTGATCCATGTCCCTGTTTTTATGCCAACTCCATACTGTTTTCATTGTTGTAACTTCTTAATATACAAGGTGGGGCAACTGTAAACCTGCTTTGGCCCCACCCTGTATTTGGAATCGAGGCAGAGTGCTTCCAGCTTTGGTCTTCTTTCTCGAGATTGCTTTGGCCTTTCAAAGTCTGTGTGGTTGCAACAAGTTTTAGGCTTGTTTGTTCTATTTCTGTGAAAAATGTCGTTGGAATGTTGATAGGGGTTGCATGGAATCTGTGGATCACTTTGGGTAGTATGCACATTTTAACATCACTAATTCTTTCAATACCTGCGCGCATAATACCTTTCCATTTAGTTGTGACTTCTTCGGTTTCTTTCATCAATGTCTTATACTAGTAGTTTTCAATGTAGAGGTCTCTTACCTCCTTGGTTAGATTCATTCCTAGGTATTTTATTCTTTCTGGTGTAGTAGTAAATGGAATTGTTTTCTTAATTTTTAAAAAATTGATTTCAGAGAGGAAGGGAGAGATAGAAACATCAATTATGAAAGAGAATCATTGATTGGCTGCCTTCTGCATGCCCTACACTGGGGGTCAAGCCTGCAAACCGGGCATGTGCCCTGACCAGGAATCGAACTGTGATCATCTGTTCATAGGTCATTGTTTAACCACAATACGTGGTTTTCTTAATTTCTCTTCCTGATAGTTTGCTATTAGTGTACAGAAACACAGTGGATTTTTGCATGTTGATTTTGTATCCTGCAACTTTATTGAATTTGTTTATTCTAACAATTTTTTTGTAGACTTTGAATAGCCATTCTTTAGGGCAGTGGTTCTCAACCTTCTGGCCCTTTCAATACAGTTCCTCATGTTGTGACCCAACCATAAAATTATTTTCGTTGCTACTTTATAACTGTAATGTTGCTACTATTATGAATCATAATGTAAATATCTGATATGCAGGATGGTCTTAGGCGACCCCTGTGAAAGGGTCGTTCGACCGCCAAAGGGGTCACGACCCACAGGTTGAGAACCGCTACTTTAGGGTTTTCTGTATATAATATCATATCTTCCAATAGTGACAGTTTGCTTCTTCCTTTTCATTTGGATGACTCTTCTTTTTCTTGCCTAATTACTCTGGTGAGGACTTTCAATACTATGTTGAATAAAAGTGGTAAGCATGGGCATCCTTGTCTCGTTACTGATGTTAGAGGAAAAGCTTTCAATGTTGAATATAATGTTAACTATGGGCTTGTCGTATATGGCCTTTATTATGTCAAGGTATGTTCCCTTACCCTAGCCAGTTTGGCCCAGTGGATAGAGCCTTGTCCCTTGAACTGAAGAGTCCCAGGTTCGATTCCCGGTCAAGGGACATGTACCTCAGTTGCAGGCTCAATCCCCTGGGCAGGGTGCGTGCAGAAGGCAACCAGTTGATGTGTCTCTCTCACATTGATGTTTCTCTCTCTGTCTCTCCCCCTCCCTTCAACTCTTTCTAAAAATCAATGGGAAATATCTTTAGGTGAGGATTAAAAAAAAAAAGGTATGTTCTCTTTATACTCACTTTATTGTGAGTTTTTAATCATTAATGGATGTTGGATTTTGTCAAATGAAGTGATTATATGATTTTTATTCTTCATTTTGTTAATGTGGTATAGCACATTGATTGATTTGCAGATGATAAACCATTCTGGCATGGCATCCCTGTTATAAATCTTACTTGATCATGGTGTATGATCCTTTTAATGTATTGTTGAATTTGGAATATTTTACTGAGGATTTTTGCATTCTATGTTCATCAAGGATATTGACCTATAAATTTCTTCTCTTGTGGCATCCTTGTCTGGTTTTGGTATCAAGGTAATGCTGGCCTCATAAAATAAGTTTAAAAGTGTTTCCTACTCTTCCATTTTTTTTCTTTTTAAACTTGAGAGGATTAGTATTCATTCTTCTTTGAATGTTTGGTGAAATTCACCAGTGAAGCCATGTGGTCCTAGACATCTGTTGGGAATTTTTAGATTATTGATGCGTTCTCCTTGCTAGTAATTGTTTTGTTCAGATTTTCTGTGTCTTCATAATTCATTCTTGAATTTATCCATTTCTATGAATTTATCTGTTTCTGCTAGTTTGTCTGATTTATTGGCATATTATTGTTCATAATGCTCTCTTACGTTCCTTTGTGTTTCTTTGGTATTAATTGTAATGTTTCCTCTTTCATTTCTGATTGTATTTGAGTCCTCTCTGTTTTTTTCTTCGTGACTCTAGCTAAAGGTTTGTCTATTTTATCTTTTCATTCAAAGAATCAGCTCTTACTTTCATTGATCTTTTCTTTTATCCTTTTAATCTCTATTTTATGTATTTCTGCTCTTATCTTTGTTATTTCCTTCCTTCTACTAACTTTGGACTTGCTTTGTTCTTTTCTAGTTCCTTGAGGTGTAAAGTTAGATTGTTTATTTGAGATTTTTCTTGTTTCTTGGTGTAGGCATTATGCTATGAACTACCCTCTTAGAACTGCTTTTGCTGCATCCCATAAGTTTTGAAATATTACCATTTTCATTTGTCTCAGGGTATTTTTTTTTCTCTTGATTTTTTTTCTTTGACTAATTGGTTGTTCAGTAGTATGTTGTTTAGTCTCCACATATTTGTGAATTCCCTAGTTTTCTTCTTATAATTGATTTTTTGTTTCCTACCATTGTGGTCAGAAAAGATGCTTGATATTATTTCAGTTTCCTTAAATTTATTAAGACTTATTTTGTGACCTAACATATATCCTGGAGAATTGTTGCTTTTGGATTGAATGTTAGTGTATATCTATTAAGTCCCATCTGCTGTAATGTGTTGTTTAAGGCTGATGTTTCCTTATTGATCTTCTGCCTGGATGATCTATCCATTGATGAAGGTGGGGTATTAAAGTCTCCTATTATTATTGTATTGCTGTCTATTTCTCCCTTTAGGTCTATTACTATTTGCTTTGTATATTTAGATGCTTCTAAATTGATCAGATAATCAGTTGCTTTCTATTTCTCCTTATTTCCCATTGATGAGAGAAATAAGTCACATGAGCACAAAGGAGCCTGGGAAATGTAGTTTTCATTCTGGGTGGTAATTTGCCCAGCTAACAATTATTTTACTGTGGGAGAAGGAGAAAATGAATACTGAGGGAGGATTAAAGTCAGAGCCACAGTAACGGTTTTCAACTATTTGTGTGTGATATCCTTTTGAATACAGGAGGTCAGCCCGAACTGTCGCAGACTGGACCAGGAAAAATGTTCCTAAAGTAGACAAACTGTTGACCAATATTTCATGAAAATAGTTTTTAATGTATTTAGTTAGCTATTTTTATCTTGAAAACAATGAAATTATAAAAATTTTAAAATAACCTTATTTTATGTTACATCTAACTGTATTTAACAAAGATTAGGTTATAGTTGTGACTAATGGGTTGATTATTTAAACAAAGAAATTGATGAAATGTCAATTGGGGGTGGAGTATAATTTGTTCAACAAATTTAAATGATAAGCACAATATGGTATTCTTTACTTCACCTTCAGTTTTCACAGCAAAATTATAAGGGGTCATTTTGCAAAAAAATGAAATCATATCGAGCATCTTTTCTCACCACAGTGGTAGGATTTGATCAGTATTCCCAAGGGCCTCTCTTAATCCTTTGACATCTGAGTCTTCCCCTGTGAAGTGCTTATTCCCTTACCATCATTTCAGTGGTCTCTCCTTTAATTGTCTCGTAGTCGAGATTGTTGTTTGTCGCTGGATTTGCTGGTGCTTCAAGCTGTCCTTCGGCATCACTTTAATTAATTTCCCCAAACCTTGCATCTTTGACAAGATTTGCAATTTTATCTTGCATGATCTTGCTTTGTGCTGTGATACCCCGTGTTTGTAGTAGAGACTGACAAAGACTGAAGTGAGAGATGCTGAGCTTAAGCAGAATAAATATCAAGTTGTTAATGGATATTTCTGTGTAGTGGAGACTTGAATCTCAAATATAGAGACCCCTTGAAGGAGAAGTTGCATCCTCCGGTTTTACAAAATGTACATAGCCATCTTTTAGCACACTTAGGCGACCCTGGCCGTGCTCACTCATATACCCTCGAGGCAAAGTCATACAGTGTTCTTGGAATGCGATGCCTCCCAGCTCTTTGCAAAGCAGTTGAAAACCAGGGTTCTGCCTGGGTTGGGGTACAGGCTCAACCACTGACAGTTGCATGAATTTGGACAAGTTACTTAACTTCTTTGATAATAATATTACTTAGTTCATAGGTTTTTGTGCAGATTAAATATGTTAAAACAGCCCTAGCTGGTTTGGCTCAGTGGATAGAGCGTTGGCCTGCGGACTGGAGTGTCCCGGGTTCGATTCCAGTCAAGGGCACATGCTCGGGTTGCGGGTGTGATCCCCAGTTGGGGGCGTGCAGGAGGCAGCCAATCAATGATTCTCTCTCATCATTGATGTTTCTATCTCTCTCTCCCTCTCCCTTCCTCTCTGAAAGCAATAAATATATATTAAAAATACATATATGTTAAAACAGTGATACATAGTAAATACTTAAGAAATGTTGACAGTACGAGTAGCACAGCATCACGAACACACTCCAGACCAGTGTTCCGGTGGCTGTCACAGTACCCACATGCCCGGAAGAGGGCCTGCCTGCCTCTAGTAGGTGCTCAGCGAGTCTCTGCAGGACGCTCGGGTCAGTCTGCGCAATCTGCCCGGAGCAGCAGCGCCCCGCCCTCCCCCAGCTCTTCTAGACTCCTTTCTCCTCTCCTGTTTTTCTTCTCCCACCCCCACTCCCACCACCCCGGCCTCTTTCTTCTTGGCCCTGCTGCACACACAGAGAAGAAAGGGCTTCGCTTCCTCCTGGGACGCCTCGGCGGGCCGGTGCAGCTGCCTGCCTGCACAAGGGCAGCCTTCTCTCTGCTTGGCCTTTCTCCTGGTTTTCTCCCCCTCCCTTCCTCTCCCCTCGAGTGCACACACGCACACAGCCGCCTTCTTTCCTCCGTGCAGCTGCCCCTCTGCCGGCCCCCTCTCCGGCCGGTGGGTGTCACGGCTGTGTCTTCATTTACCCCATGAAGGGGGCCCACCCCATGCAGCGGGGCACCTTCTCTGTCCCTCTCCCGGCACCTAAGACCCCACCTTCCCCAGCCGCCCCTCCCATGGCCCAGGCATCCGTGGGAGGCACACGTTTGTCACTTCCACATACATCTTCAAGCTTAATTTCTTTAAACTCCAATTCAATAGTCACTCCCTTTCTCCAGGACCTTCACATTTCAAAACAGATAAAACTGGTGCGGGAATGGGGCTCTGCTTCTCACTCCTTCATGACCGTAGCTGAGATCCGACCCCGTCTGGGCCCGTTTCCCCGTCTGCACAGCAGAGTTGCAACAGGCATGTGCGAGTGACCCAGTGCCTTCATATGACTGTACCCTGCGGGTCACGTGACCAGCGCCACACACGGAGGAGAGGTTCCCTGGGGCTGTGAGCGGCAGGGTCACCCGGAAAGAGGAAGGAGGTGGCCGTGCATCTCAGCTTTTCAAACACTGGGTGTGCGGCTGACAGGGCAGGATTTCTGTCTGTGCCCAGGCAGCACTTCGGAGCCCTCTCTCTGTCCCCCCCCTTAGCTGGCTACTCATTTCCTATGATGATAACAAGGTGCCACAACCTGGGTGGCTTGGAACAATGGGAACATGTTCTCTCAGGTTCTGGAGGCTAAAAGCCCAAAGTCAAGTGACATCGAGGCCACACCGCTCTGCAGGCTCTCGGGAAGCATCCTTCCTGGCATCTTCCAGCTTCTGGTGGCTGCGGCTCCATCACTCCGCTCGCTGCCTCCGTCTTCGCGTGGCTCTCTCCCATGCGCCCTCCCTTCGCATGGCCTCCCTTCTGCATGTGTGTGTCCTGATCCCCCTCTTCTTATAAGGACACCAGTCACTGGACGAGAGCTCACTCTGGCCCAGTACAACCTCATCCTAACACGGTGGAATCTACAAAGACCCTCTCCCTAAAGTCGCATTTACAATTCCCCGGGGTTCAAACTTGGACACACATTTTCAGGGACACGGTTGAGGCCACACCAGCTGGGTCCTTTCGCACACACAGCCTATTTAATGCTCACAGTGGCGTGTTAACCCCCTCGAAAGCTGCAGAGTCTTGGGGTTGACCTGGAGGGAACCCTGCAGGCAGCAGGAGCTCTGATGAAGCCAGCGCCCAGCTTCCCCACCCGCCGTGGTCCTGCGTGCGGAGAGCGTGGCCACCAGCCTTTTGGCTCCGAGCTTCGGTTTCGTTCTCACTTCTGTAGGCATTAAAATGACCATGGAAGTCAAAATAAAAGTGAGAGGCAGGACGTCCGTGTGGGGGACCCTGTCTGCCAGACTGCAAGAGGCTTGGAGGGGTTTTTAGGGTACGTGTGGCCTTTTGCAGTCCCCTCCCTGCTGTCAGCTGTCACTCCCCTGAATATTCTGGAAGGACTTAGACTAGAGCTGCTGGGCCCAACACGGTAGCCACCGGGAGTTTTTTTTAACTTTAATTAAAAATCTCTGACATTTGCCCAGCTGGAGTGGCTCAGGTGGCTGAGTGTCATCCTGTGCACCGAAAAGATCGCCAGTGTGATTCCTGGTCACATGCCTGGGTTGCAGGTTTAATCCCCAATTGGGGCACATGTGGAGGTAACTGATCAATGTTTCTCTCTCACATCGATGTTTCTTTCAACCTCTCTCTCTCGATCTCCCTTCCTCTCTCTACGCGTGTCCTCGGATGAGGGTTAATAAAAATAAAACACATTAAATAGAAGTAAAAAATGAATACATGAAAACAAAATATACATATCACATTTAAAATTCCATCTCTCAGTCGCACTGACCGTTTCAGGTGCCCCTAAGCACGTGTGGGTGCCAGATTGACCGGTGCAGACAGGGGACAACTCCCGTCATCCCCACAGGTTCTGTTGGACAGCCTTGGAACAGAATGTAATTCAAGCAAAATCTTCTCTAGAGGCGGGCACACAAACCTTCGCGAATATAATAGTGAAATAGAAACAATAATAAAAACGCAAGTTGTTATGAGAGTTTACCGTTCTCAGACCTTGTGCCAGGCGCGCTCACAAGCCCAGGAGGTGGGTGCGCCCCCTTCCTATCTCAGTGTTCTCCCCCTCCGGCCCGAGCACGGGGATCTAGTTCGTTCACCCCACTTCTCCAAGCCATCCCAGCCCATCGTCGGGCCGTCGGGGTCCGGGTTCCCGAGTCAGGGCTGTCACACGGGAGCACTGCACCCTGAGGCCTGCGGGGGCCACCTGTCCACAGACAGGTCCTGCTCTCTAGCATACGGCACACCCCTCCTCGGCCAGCAAGGCACTGTCGGCACATGCTGTGAGCGCTTTCAGGGTCCATCTGTGCTGTCCAGGGAGAGGTCAGAGCAGAGGGTGAGCGGGCTTTCAGCAAAGGAAGGGAAGCAGGGCACCCCGTGCATCAGCCTTCCCAAGGCCGAGGAGGGGTCGCTCTCTGCCATGCCTGTGGGAGCCCTGTCAGCCCGGGAGCCAGTGCATAGAGGGTCCCGGTGGGCAGAGGGCAAAGCCAGATGTGCCCGTTGGATGATGAACGGGCCCAGAGTTGTCAGATCTTCTGATTTGTCAAAAGTGCGATGTGCAGCTTTTTATGTGAAATTGCCTGGTTTCCAAATGTGGACTATTTGCTCTACTTTTTAAAAATAAATAAAATACCAGGCAGGCCCAAAGTAAACATACCTGTGGGATAGATTTGGCCCACAAGCCACCCACCAGTTTGCAAACTTTTTCTAACCTGCTGGTTCTCAAGGGAGCACACCGCCCCCTAGGGGTTAAAATCTATGAAGGCATTTCTGGTGGTTATAAAGGTTGGGGATGCTGCTGGCTTCGATGGGGCAAGGACCAGGGACCTTCGATGCCCTGCTCTGCACTGAGAGCCCACCTGGTCCCCATATTGCCTAGTATTCCACATGGCTTCCGAGTTTTCTATTGGATCATTATTTGATCCGGTAGAAATGTTGTCTGAGCCTTGACCCTAAGTACATCTTCTATATATATAAAAGCCTAAGCAACTGGTATGACGGAACGACCGGTCGCTATGACATGTACTGACCACCAGGGGACAGATGCTCAACGCAGGAGCTGCCCCCTGGTGGTCAGTGCGCTCCCACAGCGGGAGTGCCGCTCAGCCAGAAGCCGGGCTCATGGCTGGCCAGCGCAGCAGCCGCCTGCAGTTTCGCACACGGCTACATCCCCTGAGGGTCCTGGATTGCAAGAGGGCATAGGCCAGGCTGAGGGTCCCCCCACTCCCCCACTCCCACTGCACGAATCCCTGCACTGGGCCTCTAGTTTTATGTATAAACACTAAAGGTTTTTTGCAATTTTAATATGGCCTGAGTTTTCCAGGAATGTAAGTGATAAGTAAATGGAGAAAACATTTTTTTATTGTTGACATTATTATAAATGCCCCCCATTCCCCCCCTTTTTGCCCACCTCCACCCAGCCCCCTGCATCCCTTCTCTGCCCTTCACCACTCTGCTGTCTGTGTCCACGGGTTCTGCATATATGTCCTTTGTCTAATCTCTTCACCTCTTTTTATCCAGGGCCCCCCATTCTCCTCCCCTCTGACCTCTGTCAGTCTGTTCCATGTATCCATGCATCTGGTTCTATTTTGTTCATCATTTTGTTCATTAGATTCCACATATAAGTGAGATCATATGGTACTTGTCTTTCTCTGACTGGCTTATTTCACTCAGCATAATCATCTCCAGGTCCATCCATGCTGATCAAAGGGTAAGATTTCCTTCTTTTTTATAGTCGCATAATATTCCATTGTGTAAAGGCACCATCTACTGATGGGCAGTTTCTAGATCTCGGCTATTGTGCTGCTAGGAACATGGGGGTGCATACATTCTTTCTGACTGGTGTTTGGGATTCTTAGGATACATCCCCAAAAGTGGAATTGCTGGGTCAAAAGGCAATTCCGTTTTTAATTTTTTGAGGAAACGCCATGATGTTTTCCACAGTGGCTGCACCAGAGAAAATATTATATTTGAATACAAAACTCTTCCAAGAGTTACTCCCTGTTGCTGAAAATGAGTAGCTGATGGCAGTGCCACCCAAAGCATTTGAATTGCAAATGCCGCAGGCCCACCCAGGCTGTGCCTGTGGCTGTCACACTCCCAGTGAATCTGCGTCTAGGTGATGGCATCTGACTGCTGCTGCTTCATCGCGTCTCCTTGATGGATGTGCTCGGAAGTTCACACTGAAATTTGTCTTTGTTATAAATTGCCTTCCTTTTATTCTTCTTAGGGATCGCAGTTAGGGCATTGTATTGATTTTTTTTGGAAATGATGTGCATAGGTAGCGTTTGTCACCTATAAATTTCCTTTCAGGAAAATAAGGGAGCGTTACACAATATTTGTCATAGAAATGGGACATCAGTCTAATGGCGTTGAGAACAGCTCTTTGAAGGATCGGCTTAGTGTCTGACTCCTCCAAGGTGATAATTAAATAGCCATTGATTGACAGTCTCCCCAGGCCCTGTTCTGAGGGTCTGTTACGGGTTCTCTCCCCTCCCCTGTCCCATCCTTCTGGACAAAACCACTCTTTAAAGGGGCAAACAGGTTTTCAGATACAACTCATCTTGATGTTGACTCAGGAACAGGCGGACAAAACTGTCCCTTGTGCTGGGAGCCCTCCATGCTGCCTCCCCCCTCCCCCCACCCCCACCCCCTTCTGCCACTAATTGAGTTTCCAGGAAATAGATGGGCCTGGTCCTCATTTGCTGGAGCTGCATGGAGTGGGTGGCTAAGGCCACATTTAATTAGAGGCCCAAGCAGCCCTGCTTCCATACCTCTGACACACAGGTTACAAGGCCCCGGGCCTCAAGATCATCTACAGCCCAGCCTTTCTCCATAGCGATGACCTTGACAAAAACAGGAGGGTCAAACACAGGTGCTTGTGAAGGGCAGTGGCACGAGGAGCCCTCAGCCTTCCCTCTGGTTATTTGCTGGTCCCTGTGTCTCCCCAGGCAATTAGCCAGTCCTCCCCTCCTCCCAGCAGCCGAAAGAAGTTTTGAAAAAAAAAATGGAAATCTAATCATGTCCCTCCCTGCTTACAACCCTCTACTGCCGCCTGCTGCTCTTAGAATAAACTCGTAGTTCTTGCCAGGGCTGCCGAGGCCGGACATGGCCTCCGCCTGGCACCTGTCTGCCCACATCCCCTGCCTCTCTCCATTCCTTTCTGACAACACCTGACCTCTTTGCTGTTCCTGAAACATTCCAAGGCCGTGCCTGCCGGGCCCTTTGCACTTGTGGTTGCCTCTGACTGAAGCACTGCTCACACAGCTTGTTTCTCATCACCGTTGACCTTCCACCTCTAGCATCCCTTCTGCATCAATAAGCTGTCCCCACCCCCGTCACTCTCTACCATGATTCTGCTTTATGTTCCGCGAAGGACTTATTACCCCCTTGAAATTATCTCAGTGTTTTGAACTTCCTTCTTGCCTGCTCTGTTCACTGCTGTGTCACCAGCCCCAAGAACAGTGCCTGGCAGGGATTGGGTACTCAGTAAAGACTTGAATGAATGGATGACTCTTGGGCCTTAGGCTTGCAGTAAGCAGAAAAGGAGAACACAATGGAATTTGGATTACTGTTTCACTTTTCCAGCATTAAACAATCCAATTGAAATTGGTTCAGGCAAACTTAGCTGAGTCCCAGTGCTCAAACATTTTCATCAGAAACCTGCCTTTCTGCGTATTGAATGTTCTTTCATTTGGGTTGGCTTTATTCTGGGGAAGGTACTTCTTTGTGATGTTAAGATGGCCCCCAAGGTCCCATCTCACCAGTATCTTGACCCCGGCTGAAAGAGAGGCCGTCTTTCCAGGGCTCCAGCAAAAGTCTCAGGGGAGGCTTTCATTGGTTCAGCTGGGGTCATGTGTCCCTCCATTCACACAAGCCAGGGAAGACGGAACATCCTGATTGGTCAGGCCCAGAGCATATGCCTCACCTAGTATCTGGGAGATAGAAACAACCTCACCTGAGTAGGTAAGACTGAGAGAGAAGAAAAGTTGGTTCCCTCCGACGGCAGTTTCCAGAAGATAGGAGAATGGATGCTGGGCCAAAAAGGAAGACAGATGTCTACTACCGAAACCCAAACCCAGCTTCCTCCTCAAAGGACCAGTGCGAGGAGGGCCTTTCTCCCAGCCCCCACCTTCCTCATTTGCTTTCCCACAGGCCTCTGTTCAGCGAGATCCCTTCTCTGTTATCCAGAACTTTCCACAGCATTGATTTATCACTTTGTGCAGCAATTTGCATTTGCTGTCTTTTCAGAAGAAAGAGATTCATGTTGTAACCTTGCAAGCAGCCCAAAGTTAAAAGGATCCAGTTACAGAATATCACAAGTGCCCCCGCCCTCGGAGCTCTGGGGCTCTGGGTTTATTTAATGCATTTCTTCCCGGCCTTGCTTCCTCAGCCAATTTGTCTGCCAAAAACAAAGACTTCAGCCCTGTGGCATTTTACATCTAATATTTATGGTGTTCTAGAGTTTGCAAAAGCACTTCCTTCTCATTTATCACTTGTTCCTCCGGAGACCCCAGCTCCACCCCCAGAAAGTTAGTGGACTGTTCTCTCCTGCCCAAGCCAGGGGCCCCAAAAGCCACATGACAGATGGTGAAGGTCTCACCACTCAGGCGCTTCTACTGGCAGCAGGAGTGGGATTGAAACTGGGCCTGGACCAGCTCAGCTGCTACTCTGGACCGCCCGGGACCAAACTTGGGTCTTGCAGAATGGCAGCCGATGGCCTGAGTCCAGCCCTCAGCCCAATAATATTCTCTTTGGGTTACAGGGTGTTTTTTAAAATCTGGAAATGTTACCCAAAAATACAGATTCCAAGCTTTTCTTAACAAAAAAAAATATGATGATGATGACGACCTTGCCAATATAGGCCATATTCCTGAATGGTAGGGGTCAGCTGACTACAGCCCATAGGAATCTGTCTCCTGTTTTTATAAATAAAGTTTTATTGGAATGTAGCAATGCCCGTTCCTTTACCTATGGTCGGGCTGCTTTCGCTCTACAGTGGCAGAGTTGAATGATTGCAGCAGAGACCATTTGGCTGCAGAGCTGACAATATTCACAAGCTGACCTTTGCAGAAAAGGTCTGCTGACCCCGACTAGAGGGCAGTGCCTGGTGGCACAGCTGCCCCAGGATTTTCTGTAATATCCGTACAGCTGAGGGCTCTCCGGTCCCCAAATAATAGTGGTTTAGACATGACAGGTGCTTATTTCTGTCTCATTTGACAAGTTGGGCATTAACAGCCCAGAGACGGTAAGGCACCCACAGTGTTGGCATCCAGGCTTCTTCTGTGATCCTGGGGCCCTGCCCTCGTCCAGAATAACTGACCACGTGCACGTCCAGCCTGCAGGGGCGTTAGCAGAACACACCACTCCCACCCATGGCTCTGCCAGAAGTTGGCCATGGCCACGTCCAGCTGTCAGGGAGGCTGAGAAGGGAACCTCCAATCGACAGCCTTGTGCCCAGCGAGAAATTCTGTTTCCAGGGAGAAGGAGCAAATAGGCGCTGGGGTGACACGGCACAGCCCATGGCACGTCACTGGCAGGGCCCGAATCTCCATGCACCACACACCTCACCTTCTCTTATTATTGGCCCATGTCAGTCATTTGTAGGATCACCTGAATCTTGGTTGCATTTATGTGCCCTGTTGTAAATTATGTATCTTCTCCCCTGGGGGTGGAGGAGAGGGGGGAAGGGAACTGATGAACCCCGGGGACAGAGGAACGCTGCCGGCGAGGAACCTTACAGAATGCGTCCCTTGTCACATCACCTGGCGGATGGGAAATGATTGGACCGAATGGGCTCCCAGATCTAGTGCTCAAAACACTGGGCGCAGCAGAGGTTGAGATGCCCCGTGGGGTTGTGGTCAGTGTTCTTGCTCATCCTGGGGAAGGGATCACCCTCATTCCTGGAAACCTTCCCACATCTGCCTTCACTCGGTTCTCCTCCCACCCCACCCGCACCTCCTCCCCAGTCGTCTCGGCCGGTGTCCCTTCCTCCTGACCCCTCCTCTGGAGCCCAGATCCAGGCCCTCTGCTCCAGCTCGACTCCTTCCCTAACGGGGTGTTGTGTCCCCGTCAGTGCCATGGGACCCCCTTAGCATCTGGTGAAGGCTATGGATCCTTTTCAGAAATATTTTCAAATTAAATGCGTAAAAGAAAATGCACAGAATTACAAAGGAGGCCAGTTATATCCAGATACACTCATCAAGATGCTTTGTAAACGGGATCCGTGTGCTTCTTTACACATTAAATTAACATGGTTATTTGGCTGGTCAGCGATGAGGCTGAGAACTTCCAGGATTTCAAAGGAGTGCTGGTTTAATGATATTTCAAGATGTCTGGGTTAACTGTGATGTGATAGGAAGATACCTGTGACTTCTGTTGGTGACAATGGCATAGATGCTAGTGTTTCTGTGACTTGCTGCCTTCATTGTTGAAGGAGATGCTGGTTAGAGGGTAACGAAAACAAAGATGTCGTCTCCCATTCAAGTTCATGGACCTCAGATTAAGAACCACTTCCTTAGTTGGTTCCATTCAGCTCCATGGCATTAAATGCCAGCTAAGTGCTGACAAATCCCGAATTTCTACCCTCGGCCCAGACCTCTCCCCTGAACCTGGATGCATATCTCCACCCTGTCTTCACCTTGATGTCTAAACAGCACCTCTAGGTTAGCATGTCTTTCCTCCAGCTCTTTTATCTCCTCCTCCACGGTACCCCTTGCTGAGATGATGGTGGATCTGTCCTTGTTGCTCAGCTGAAAACCTCCAGATTATCCTGACTCACTTCTTCCCCCCCCTCCCCCACATCTACTGCATTAGCAAATCCTATTGGTTCCACCTTCAAAAATAGCCTGGAACCAGCCGAGCCCCCTGCCCACCTGGTTAGAACCCCAGTCTCTCCTGGTTACCGTGAGAGCCTCCAGGGCTTCACGCCCCTGCTTCCCGCTGCTCTCAGCCCTGGGATGTAAGCTCTGTGAGGGTGCGGTTTCTGTCTGTTAACTCACTTACTCTCTTTTGTTCAGTGATGTCCTCAGTACCTAGAACCGTGCCTGGTACATAGCCGTGTGCCTCTCAAGCTGACTGAATGAAGGATTTAGTGAATGAATGGACATAGAACATCTCAATAAATAATATTCTAATAAACACAGTAATCCACATTTGGGTCACAGTCTCCCTACGTTTCCTCATTGAATCCTCCCCACCAACTCTGTCAGGTGGGCATAATATTACACCCACTTTACAGTTGGGAGAACGGAACAGTTAGGTAGAGATAGTGTGATTGATTTATTTTTCATTTCAGGTGTTTAACCCAGTGATTGAACATTATAGAACTAAGTAATCACCCGATAAATCCAGTCCCCACCTGATACCATACATAGTTGTTATACTATTATTGTCTATATTCCCATGCTGCATTGCACACCCCCGTGGCTGTTCTTGATTTAAGCCCAGGCTGTCAGCTCCAGAGCCCTCCCCCTCACACCTGACTGCCTTCCAGGATAAAAATCACCCTCGCACCCCTCACTTCCCAAAAGACTGATCTTGGCGGTATCTGTGGTTCCTTCCCGTGTCCCATGCCGAGGCTTTGGGAAAGGCGAGGCGCTCGGGCTCTGGGCACAGCCGTCCCTCCACCGCCCACGGCCCGATGGGCCTGGCAGGCCGGGCACAGGTGAAACCTCAGTGTGGGGCCTCGACGGACCCCAGGGTTTGAGTCTCAGCTCAGCCACTCAGCAGCGATGGGGCGCTGGGCAAAAAGGGACCTCGCCTCCCTGAGCCTCGGTTTTCTCAACTATAAAATGGGGACAAAAATAGTATCTCCCTCATTGGGTTGTTGTGGGACATCATCCACACTCTCCCAGTGGTTCTCAAAGTGGGACCCCAAGGTCCCTGGACCCCACACACACTGTTTCCATGACAATACCAAGACAGTCTTTGCCTTTTCACCCTCGTTTTGTGTTGTATTTTTTTCAGGGGCACAGTGTTTTCTAGAGCGTACATAACACACCCACAGTTATCGTAAAAGGGTTTTGAAACACTCCTCCCTTTTCCATATGCATGTCTGTGAGGCTGGGTTTTTAATGAAACGTGACCAAAACAACACTGCAACAGATTGAATGCAGAAGCAGATATGAGAATCCAGCTGTCCTCTGTTAACCTGGACATTAAAGAGATTTGTAAAGCTGTGAGCCAGGATAGCCCTTCTCACTGATCTTATTTCGTTTTGGGAACCTACAGGGTGGGGCAAAAGTAGATTTACAGTATATGAGTACGTGAAACACAATTTTTACTTATTTTATTATTTTCCATATGGACAACTATAAACCTACTTTTGCCCCACTCTAGAACCACGATGGTATGTATTTATTGATTCATTAATTCACTAATTCAGTTCTTCAATAACCATTAGAAGCACACTGCTCATATGCTGGGCATGGTTCTCAGTATATTCAATTTTTTTTAAATGTATACTAAACAAGTAGGTTATTCCTTTGTGTGTGTGTGTTAACGTGTCTTAAATTTCTCAGTTTTCGTTTCTGAGATGCTGTTACTAGGTGCACCCGACACAAACAAAGCTCTTTGGGGCCCTGGTTCAGTTTTGCAAAGCGCCCACAGCAAAGTCATATCCCCTGTGCATTAAATAGATCCGGATGCAGCCTACCAGGCGCCACAAAGCCAGGCAGGAAGACCACGGTGTCACAGTTCTACCTGCTCCTTCACCGAAGACGGTGTGCCTGGGTGTTGAACAGCCAGTGCCTGCTGGTCCCCCAGCCGGACATGACTCCCATACCTGGCTTTTCGTTGGTTCAGTCATTGACTCATTTGTCCCGCAAACATCTGTTGAGGACGCACTGCTTGCCGAGCCCTGTTCTAGATACAGGGACAGGCGGGAACAGGGCACGCAGAAGCCTCCGCCCTCAGGAGCTGGGGTCCTAGCTGGGCAGGCAGGTGCTGAAAACCGGAAGACGGACACATTTGTCAGGTGGTGCTAAACGCTGGACAGAAACAAAGTCGGTAGAAGAGGGAGAGTCGGGCGGGGAGGCCATTTTAATAGGATGGGCAGGCATGTAACCCAACAAGGTAGCATTTGAGCAAATACCTGGGAAAGGTGAGGAAGCAGTCCATGAGGGTATCTGAGGAAGACGCGTCCTTCAGAGGGACAGCAAGGGCAAAGGCCCTGGGGCAGAAAGGAGCTGCGGGGCTGGGACGGAGGCCACTACAGCGGGTGCAGAACGGACCAGGGCAGAGCAGGGGAGCGAGCCCAGGTCAGGGGCAGACGATGGCTCACCTGGGACCTTGCAGGCCACCACGAGGACTCTGGATTTAAGCTCTCAAGTGTGATGCGGAGCTACTGAGAGGTTTTGAGCAGCGCTGTGGCTTGGGGTTTAATAAAACCTTTCTGGGAGGTTGAAGGCAGGAGGACCAGGGAGGAAGCTCCTGCGAGGTTCAGGCGAGAGAGGGTGGTGGCTTGGACCAGGCTGGTCACGGTGAGATGTGCTCAGTGCTCCGTCCTGAGTCTGCCCTGAGGGTAGAGCTGCTATGACATGTCATCAGTGGTCGTGAGGGGGGAGAGCGAGGTGTGGCCGAGCCCCAGCATCCGCTGGAAGGCTGGGGAGAAGCAGGTTCACGGGGACCCATCAGGAGTCCAGTTTGAAATGCTATTTGGCTTCAGATGAATGGATCTGAAGGAAAATACTCCGTTTCTCACAGTCCCAACGACACATGGAAATGGCAAAACCTGTGGAAGAGGCACCCAGGCAGCTGGGCTCAGAAGATGCCCTGAAGGGCAGAGACCTCTCCTGTTTGTCCGGACTCCTGGCCTGTGAAACGAGCCGTTACCTCGGGAGAGCTGGGCGCTCGGCGCTCCGCTCCGCGCCGCTGACCTTTGCGAGTTGCTTAGGCAAACACTGTTTATTGTCGTTGGCTCGGCTCTGCGCTCCGGCCCCTCTGCTAATAGCCGAGTGTCACGCTCAGCCGACTTCTTTGCGCAGCATAAACATCCCTCCCGAGCTCATTACTGCGTTTCGGAGGGCCTGTCATTTCTAAGCCGGCGTCACATCTGGTTTCTAACAGCCATTTTCCTTTCTCCAGAGACCCGCATTCGCATCCCCCTCCCTGAAAAGGAAAGCCGGCTATATTTGGAAACTCGCAGTTCTTTCCCTTTTTCTCCCTTGGCATGCTTACTCTGTGCCAGAAGTGATCTCATTCGTCACTGCTCCCATTTTACAGATGAAGTCACTGAGGCCCAGCGAGCAGCAGGGCTCAGACCCTGGCTCTCTGACTCTGGAAACCCCACTGCATGGGAATGGCAGGAGGGTCTTGGGTCCAGAAGGATCCTTCTGGCCATTTGGGGGTGACTGGGTTATGAAAAGGCAAAGGGAAGGCACGTGGAAGGCAAAGTCCAGGTGGAGTCCTTTTTCATTTTGAGCAAGGAAATGAGGATGAAGCAGCAGGATTCCTTTCTCTTCTCTTTAGACTCCATCACATTGATGGCCTTGCCTCTGTCATTTAGATTTTCAGTCACTGGATCTGAGGGCTCCAGCTTTTGAGCAACTGTCACATCAGGGGCTCTTACAAAACTCCAACCCCTTTTTCCACCTGTGAGTTTCCTAGCTCAAGATTCAAAGTCCCAGGGTAGAGTCTGATTGGCTGAGCTCAGTCACACACACACCCTGTGGGTGGAGAAGAGCACTTTGATTGACAGTCAGGACCTTTGTATTGGGGAGGAAACGGGTGTAGTGGGTGTGATTTTTTTAGAACCTGAAAGAAAGTGTTTGTGTGTCTGTCTGTGTATCTGTATATTCATGCACTAGAGGCCTGATGCACGAAATTCGTGCAAGGGGCTCGGCCCTTACAGCCCCGGCTACCTCGGCCCTCACAGCCCTGCCCACTGGTCATTCCGGAAGGTTGTTCCACCATCCGGTCTAATTAGCATATTAGCTCTTTATTATATAGGATGTGTATATGTTGGTATATTAGCTCCAAAATATGGGGGAAATTGCCAAATCAAAATGAATAAGTATTTAATGAAATATGTATATTTAAATAGAAATAATGAAATATAGCATGATTCAACCAGTCAGCTCTGGAATATTTCAACTCTTTGTTATGTATCGATTATCTCTATGCAGGATGTGGGTGGAGAAGACGTGGGATGAGCGTGTGCTCAGAGACGCCAATGTTCTTAAAACAGCCTTATTCACAGATCCACCCAGATGGCCCTGGGGGAGGGACAGCTCCCTGAGGCGCTGGGTGTTGTCGGCCCATGGGCTGCCCCTCGCGGGGCACTTAGGATGTGCCAGGTACTGTTTCGCGGTGGTTCCTCCACTTTACGTCACAGCGGGCAGTGGCTTGCTGTCATATTGCCCATGGAGGCTCAGAGCGGGGAGGGCCCTTGCCTGGGGTGCCCTGGGTCGGAGGTGGAGGACCAGGGTTCAAACCCAGACAGTCTGGCTGCAGACATGCTGTCGGCCGCTCTCCCACATCACCTCTGCTACCCAGCGGAAGGGGGACGGCTGCCCGCAGGTGCCAAACACAGTGTCCCCCACACTGGCCCAACCCGCTCACCAGCACCAAGAAATGACCCTGGCATTCCTGTTAGAGTCCAGTTGCCAAAACCCTCCATCTCCCTCCCCTCCTCCCGGATCCAAAATGATCCTCTGACTGTCTGCCTCCTCTCCGTCCCCGGCCGCAGCAAGACACAGCGTTTACAGACCACAAATGCGATTATTATGAGGCAATTTCAGTTGGTTCAGGGCTGGGAGAGAGAACAGAAGGGCCTGGCCCTCCCATTAGACCCCGAATGGTTCCCCGGAGCACTTAACTCAGACAGATGGGAGAGCAGTGGCCGGGAGGGAGGCAGCTCACAGCTTCCAACCGAGAGCTTCCTGCACGGGCCTGCAGGACCAGAAGGGAGTCTTACAGACGGATTTAGGGGTTAATAATCCCTCAGAGGGGGGCGGAGGGGAGGGAGGATTCTGACATCTGTCCCTATGACTCCATTAAACAAGATATAATGGAACAAGAAGGTGGCTAGAGAGGGGACCCTTTGGTGACAATGAAACTGTCGCCCTGAGTGGGTGCCGATATGGGCTGATCTGAGCCGTTGACAAACATTGTTCTCACAGCCACCCCATGAGGTAAGTACTGTTGTTCACCCCTGTTTTAAAAAGGGATAAGCTGAGGTGTCCAGAGATTAAATGACGCGCCCACGAACGCGCAGCTTGCCGCGTTGTGAAATATCTCCAAGGGCCCCTTTAAAATGGGAAGTGTTTTTGCCAGCGTCACTCCCTCCGGATTCCCCGTCATTTCCATCACAGCCGCTTGTCCTCATTTGTGTCGATTAAGTTCGCCTTCAACGATGTTCCTCTCGATTAAGTTCTAGCGGTTCCCTCGAGCGAGTCCTCATTCCCACGGGCGGCTCCATTTCTCCTCAACTGCAGGACATGCGACTAGGGTTTCCGTGTCAGCATCCTGACTTCTGGGGTTTTTGCTGCACTTTGATCCCTGCCGCCGGTTCTCCCCTCTGAAAATCACTTCTGCTGTCCTGTCGCTGCATCCCTGGGGCCTGTGCGTGGACGGAACGGCACGTGCCGTGACCGGTCACCGGCTGGCTTTGCAAGCAGCGCCGCGATTGGCCACGGATCACGATGCCCACGTGTTATTTACACACCGCTCTGTGGGCCGCAGAGCCGGCTGCGAAGTTTGAACTTTACGTAATCACAGTGAACACCCTGTGTGGCTGCGTGGGGACCGTGTTGTGGGGACTGGCATTGAACTGAACTGTGGAGCCTGACGTGTGCACGTCAGGACCATGCAAAGCGAGGACGGCCGGGCACGGGCTGCTCCTCTTCCTGTTGTCAGTCCTTCGCATGGCGGAGCCCCGCTGCCCTGGCCCCGTTCAGAGTCTGCTTCCTCGATCTCTCATATCTCTCTCCCTCCCTCCCTCCCTCCCTCTCTCCCTCCCTTCTCTCTCTCTCTCTCTCTCTCTCTCTCTCTCTCTCTCTCTCTCTCTCTCTCCAGCCCTCACCTCTGCTGCTGTCTTCCATGTACCTTCAAACTCAAATGGACTCTTCCCTCTTAGTGGCAAGATGACCCCAAGCAGCCGCCAGCCCTACGGAAGAAGAATGTCTCTTTGCCAGCAGTTCTTTAAAAGTTGGCAGTAGCCAGGGGAATGTGGCACTTGGGTCACATGCCTCTGTGTTAAGATCAGCGCATGTGTACTTAGGAATGTGGCGCTCTGATTGGTCACAGTCAGGACCAGCAGCAAACAGAAATCTCACGGCAGGTGTAAATGCTC
>NW_005871138.1:1973927-1974860 GCF_000147115.1 Myotis lucifugus
GCCCCCCCCCCCCCCCCGAGGCATGCACCCGAAGCAGTACCTACTCCTCCGTCTTTCCCTGATGCCAGCCTGCTTCCAGGAGCAGCCGGCAGCCAGGGCATTGTCAGTGGCCTTTCCGTCATCTCATTTCTCGTAATCTGCCTGCCAAGCTGCTCCGCCCCCCACGCCAGCCCCCAGTTTGCTCTCCCTCTGGCACCACCGTCGCCGGGAGAGCTGTGACATCAGCCACGACACGGCTGTATTTTTCATCTTGACTTTCACTCCTGCTCACCCTCCTGGCTCCGTGTCCCCACCCGCAGCCCTGGGCCCACACTGATTTGCGTGTCCCACCTCATCTGGTGCCAGAATAACCATTTTAAAAACTGCCTTGGGGAAATCTAATCAAATGAGAACAAAATCTAATTTGGCACTAAAAGCTTTTGACTGAAGCCCTGTTTTCCAGGGCCGTGTGGAGCCTGGATAATACACTCTTTCTGGGTTTTTTCACGGTTGAGGGTTGCAGAGGAGGGAGAGATGTGAAAGAGGAGATTCTAGCAGAGGAAGCGGCTCCGGACACGTTGACACCCATGGCATTGGACAATAACAGGCAGGGCTGGGCCTCCGCAGGCACCCCGCTTCCCACCCCCAAGAAATCGCTATCTCACCAGCCGGGCCAAGAAGTTAAGCTTGTTAGCATTCCACACTGCACACTTATCAGGAAGACCTTGGCCCACATCTTCAGGAACAAACCAGTCGATCCCACGCCAGGGACGTGGGAGTCCTGGGGGGAGAACTCGGCCCCTTTCTCCAGGGCTGCGTTCAGAACAGTGAGGTTCTGTGCTGCTTAAGTTCTCGTGCCCTGCGTTCCTTTCGGAATACGTCAAAAGCTGTGGCCCTGTTCCCAGGAAGATGGACACAGCAAGGCGAAGTCGGGCGTGTAATGTTTCAGAGGAC
>NW_005871138.1:1975133-1977535 GCF_000147115.1 Myotis lucifugus
TCATCTCCCCCCTCTCTCCCTGGCCTCCTGGGATTCTTCACATGCCCCCAGCTCCTCCTGCCTCAGGACCTTTGCACTTGCTATTCCCGCTGCCGGACGCAGTTCTCCTTGTATTCCTGTATTCGCTCTGACTCACTCCCATCATCCGTCACAGAGGGCTCACCTGACCACCTGCAGCAGTGGAGTACCCGGGGACCATATCTGCATACACCACTTAGTCACGTCATCATCCATTATTTCCTTTTACCTGTTTGACATGTTATCATTGACTTCGGAGAGGAAGGGAGAGGGAGCGAGAGAGCGACACATCCATGAGAGTAGAGAATCATGGACCAGCATCAGGATGCATGCGACACACTGGAGACGGCGCTAGCAATCCGAACATGTGACCAGGCGGGGACTTGCACCAGGACTTCCTGGATCATAGGTTGACGATCAATCATTGATCCACACCGGCCGGGCCGTGGTCTCATTGTCGTTATCACCAACAACAAAAGGCTTATAGTCACAGCCCTCTACTCAGACCTCAGCGCCGTGAGGGCTGGGTTCTTGCTGGGCTCATTCACTGCTGTGTTTCCGGTGCTCAGGACAGCTCCCGGCATACCATGGGTGTTTAATAAATCGTTGTTAAGTGGATATATTGACTTTTACCAGGTCTGGGCACATAGACTCTGTTGTTTAAATACTTTTCTCTCAACTGTTTTATTCTTTTTACTTCCTTTATTCCAAAGGCTAACTTTCACATCACCACCGTGAATAGACAGTGACAGGGCTCTATGAGGGGTCTTACTAAATTTCACCTTCTTCCTTGTGGAAGTTCTGAACCAGCTGAGAATAAAACTAAGGCGTCAGCAAACGGAAGCCGAAATGGCACTTGGATGAATCTGACTAAGGCTGGGCTGGAGGACGCGGGCTTCCTTCTGAGGGCCATGGTGACGGGCTGCAGCCGGGCGCCTGTCCTGCTGGCGACTTCCGGTGATCGGGAATGGATGCAGTTCTGTTGAGTAAATATCCAGGATTTGAACTGCAGGAGGTATAAATAGGTCCAAGGCTAGCCAACACTACAAACCGTCTTTCTCAGCGCTGGGACCAGTTTACACGCCTGCCAGCAGTACGTGCACGTTCCCGTTGCTCCGCATCCCCGCCAACACTTGGTCTTGTCCATTTCTTAACCTTAACTACACTCAAGATGTCCATGCATCGCTACTCTGAAATTATCACTCTCAACAATGTCTTGCTTTTACTGCCTTCATTAAAAATCATTTTTAAAGACACCTTTGATTCTGTGGTAAAATATTTTAATATGTTGGGAATATATTTCAGAATAATTGACTTTCTCTGTAATCCTACATATTCTGTTTTATGCACATAAAAACATTCAGAAGGGGGCACAGACATCGCTTGCTCCCTCAGGGCCCCCGGCTCCGAGGATGGGGCTGTTTTCAGGCCTTGGGCGCAGGGAGGGTGGGCGGTGCCTCGCAAGGCTTTGCTCACTGCTCTCTCCCTCCTCCCCTCCAGCTTTCTTCGGGAAGTACCTGAATGAGTACAACGGTTCCTACGTGCCACCGGGCTGGAAGGAGTGGGTCGGCCTCCTTAAAAACTCCCGCTTTTATAACTACACGCTCTGTCGGAACGGGATGAAGGAGAAGCACGGCTTTGACTACTCCAAGGTAAGCCCTGCAGCCCCTGCAGCCCCTGCAGCCCCTGCCCTGTTCCGCCCGCCCCCCAGGACTGTGCAGCGAGTCACCCCTGCAGTCAGGGGACTTGGGTTCAGAGCCACTCTTGACATGTGTTATGTGCCCTTGGTTATGCTGCCTGCTCCTAAGAGCCTCAGTTCCCAGATCTGGGAAATGGGCACGCCCTTGCATCCTAACAATGTGTACCTGTATGGCCCAGGAGCTGTGCGCGGTGCTTTGTGTATCTAATCTTCACAACAATCATAGAAGGTGAGTGGACTAGTTGAATTTGATTACATTATTCATTTGTTCCCTCAACAACTATTTATTGAGAGCCTTCTCAGTGCCAAGCTCTGTGCCAGGTGCTGGGTAGCCAAGGGTGAGCCACACCACAGTCTAGAAACACGTGTGTGTGTGTGTGTGTGTGTGTGTGCGCGCGCATGCGCACGCATGCATATACACAAACACAATAGCCATGTCTCCTATTTTGTCATCCCCAGTATGAGCCATTTCAACCATACGTAGCTGGCCTGTTATTACAACCACCTGAAAATCTTTGCTAGTGCTTTCCTGCCCTGAATTTATCCAAGTCTTATCTACCTTCTCTTCCAGGAAGTCTTCCTGGATTGCCCTAAACTGCAGGATTTACCCTTTCTTGAATCAGACTGTCCTCTTTCAGTTGTTAGTGACCAGAAAGGTAACTCGGACCGGCTCAGTTGACGAGGA
>NW_005871138.1:1979332-1980497 GCF_000147115.1 Myotis lucifugus
GAACCCCGATGATATGGATCTTCCCAGGCCTGGCTCCTTCTCATCGCCCAGGTCTCAGCTCAGATGTCACCTCCTCAGAGAGGCCCTCCTGGACTGCCCCCACTAACGCATGCCCCTCCACCCCAGCCCCCGGTTACTCATTGGCACATCTGTCACTATAACCCTGTCACTGTCTTGGTGTTTTGTTTACTTGCTCATCTGCTCCTACCCCCAGGTCCTGCAGAAATGCTGGGGAAAGACTCAGGCCAGGGCAACCTGGTGGCAGCATTTCCCCCGTTGTGTGACGTTGAGTCACATAACCTCTCTGTGCTTTCACTTCCTGTTCTGGAAAACCGGCTCGCGCCACACACACTTCCTGTGGCTGTATAAGAATTCAACAAGCGGACCCACGGAAACAGAGCGGCTCCTGCACAGCACGGCACTCGCGGAATAAGCTGTTATGTTTTAATGCCTGTCCCGCGTGAATGACAAATGGCAGTCTCTCGCCCGTCCTCCCTAACCTTCTCTCCATTGAGCACAGCACCATTTGACTTTCCCGGTTTTTGCTGACGTATTACCTGTCTGCTCCCTAGACGGTCAGTCCCACAGGGCAGGGACCGACCAGTTTGGCGCCGCTGTGTCCCGATGCCCAGCGGAGCCTGGCGCACAGCAAGTGCTCGGTACGCACGTGGGGCTCCTCACGCGTTCTCCCGTGTCTCCCACGCCCCCCAGGATTACCTGACAGACCTCATCACCAACGACAGCGTGAGCTTCTTCCGCACGTCCAAGAAGATGTACCCGCACAGGCCCGTCCTGATGGTCATCAGCCACGCAGCCCCCCACGGCCCCGAGGACTCGGCCCCCCAGTACTCAGGCCTCTTCCCCAACGCGTCCCAGCACATGTGAGCAGCACCTGCCGCGGGGCCCTGGCGGGAAGGGAGGTGGGAGGGCCGCCGTCACTGACGGCAGTGACAGACGGGGCTCACGGGCCCGGACACCGCTCTCTGCGGGGAAAGGGGGACTCGCATCCAAAGAGGCAGGTTGTCAACTTGGGCCCCACATCCTCCCACGGGCGGGTCTGTGGCTAGACCTGCACTTCAGGAGGACGGGTTTCCTTTGTAATCCTGTCCGTTTCACAACTTCCTCTTGGGAAGGGTCCATGGCGTCATCGGACTCCAGTATCCCC
>NW_005871138.1:1982545-1995240 GCF_000147115.1 Myotis lucifugus
GCTGCTATGAACATAGGGGTGCATATATCCTTTCTGATTGGTATTTCTGGTTTCTTGGGATATATTCCTAGAAGTGGGATCCCTAGGTCAAATGGGAGTTCCATTTTTAGTTTTTTGAGGAAACTCCATACTGTCTTCCATAGTGGCTGCACCAGTCTGCATTCCCACCAGCAGTGCACGAGGGTTCCTTTTTCTCCACATCCTCTCCAGCACTTGTTTGTTGATGATAGCCAGTCTGACAGGTGTGAGATGGTACCTCATTGTCGTTTTGATTTGCATCTCTCGGATGATTAGTGACTTTGAGCATGTTTTCATATGTCTCTCGGCCTTCTGTATGTCTCTTTCGAAAAGTGTCTATTTAGGTCCGTTGCCCATTTTTTGATTGGGTTGTTTATCTTCCTTTTGTTACGTTGTGTGAGTTCCCTGTAAATGTTGGAGATTAAACCCTTATCGGTGATAACGTTGGCAAATATGTTCTCCCAGTGGGAATTTCTTGGCTGAAGTTTTGCTCAAACATGAGTTTCCACAGTCAGGCCCGGGGCAGGAGGCAGCGGGAAGGGGGTGGGGGGGGTGGCAGGTAGGGTTTCTGATAACAAATGGTAAGAATTCCATTTGTTGGCCCACCTGACCCGCTCCTGGAGCTCTGCCTCTGGCCAGGTAGTCCCCTCCCTGGGCCTCCTCATCCTCAAAAAAGGGAAGCTGATCCCACCACCCAGTCCACCAGCAGGACCCAGACTCCTCTGACCCTCCGTTCCTCTTGTACATGGGAGAGCTGACCAAAGGGAGGAATAGCGGTGACACTGAGTCACAGAGTGTGGTTGTCCCAAATGCACACGTCAGGCACCATCCTCACAGCGCTGGCCACGCGGGCATGGCTGTTATTTACCTAATTCTGTAATCAGCTTCCCCTTTTTGAACCAAAATCTATTGCAAAAGGAAATTCGGTCGTTGCCTTAACCGTGATAGCTGTCGCTTGCCGTCTACCCACGGTAACTGGAAAGTGAATGCCGTCCTGGTGGATTAGAATTGGGTGCTGTGCCTGCTGGAGGCTCCGCACGGAGCCTCTCTCCTGCTTTGAAAAGGGAAAGGGGCAGATTCCAGACGGGTGTTCAAGGAAGATGGACACCAGACCGACCCTTGGCCTTGATGTCCGGGTGCGCTGACAGCGGCATGGGAGGGACTTTGAGTCTGTGGCTCCACACTGTTTGACGCTAGACCCCCTGAGGTCTTCCCCCGTGGCGCCCCACAGAGGAGAAAGGCCGACCTAACATTTAGCAGAGTCCCTGACACCAGCGTCCACTTCCCCCAGATGCGGGGGTGTTTCATGCTGGGCTGCAGACAGCTCAGGGCAGGCGCTCGCTCATGGCCTGGGTGGGTTGGGGGCCGGCCCAGCACCCCCCTCCAGTCCCCGCCTGACCGCTGCGTGTGTGTCTGCCCGCCAGCACGCCAAGCTACAACTACGCGCCCAACCCCGACAAGCACTGGATCATGCGTTACACGGGGCCCATGAAGCCCATCCACATGGAATTCACCAACATGCTCCAGCGGAAGCGCCTGCAGACCCTCATGTCCGTGGACGACTCCATGGAGACGGTAGGCCCGCCACCCCCGCACCCCCTCCCTGCTGACCCTCCCTGCCCTGCACCGTCCCGAGGGTCACCCGCTGGAGAGGAATGGGAAACGAGGCAGAACCCAGGCACCGCCCCAGGCCGGGGAGAGCGGCTGAGAACGTCCTTTCTGCCCTGGCTCTGTTCTGTTCAACGTGTGGCATGTGGGGCCATTGCCATCTTCTTAACAGCTTTATTGAGGTTCAGTTCACATACCAGACAACTCACTCCGTTACAGCGTGCAGGTCCGTGGTTTTAACATATTTGCAAACTTGTGTGGTCAGGGCCACAGTCAACCTGAGGACATTTTCATCGCCCCAGAAAGAAACCCCGCCGCCCTTAGCCACCCCTTCATCCCTGGCAGCCAGCAGTCCGCTCTGTATCTGGATTTGCCTCTTCCAGACATTTCACGTGAATGGGTTCACACAGTATTTGCTCTCCTGTGACTGGCGTGAGGTTTCAGTGTTCAGCCACATGGTGGCGCTATCAGAACTTCACTCCTCTTTACTGCTGAGTAATATCCCACGGTGTGGATATAGGGCACATACTCGAGTTATCCCCAGCTATTTAAATTTACGTACAACACACACTATTTAAAATTCAGTCCCTCAGTCACACCAGCCACATGTCAGGTGGTGGACAGGACAGAAATTAACATTGCGGCGTCACAGAAGGCTCTGCTGGACACACGGTGGCGGATCGCAGGCTCCTGCCACGGCCACATCCGACCCATTCATTCATTCATTCATTCATTCGTTCATCAGCATTTGTGAGCAACAGAAGCGCTGCTCTGATGGAGCTTACATTCTCACTTAGGGGCACACAACCCACAAATAAGTGGGAGAGAGAGAAGGCGAGGAGCCCTGTGAAGAAAAGTAAGGGGACCGAGAGTGACCAGCAGGGGGGAGGCTGCAACTCTAAGTGGCCCAGCCTCGGGCTGCTGGGCGGTGACGCTGAGCGAGGCCCTGAAGCAGGGGAGGGAAGGGCCTGGGGCCTAAGACCCCGAGGCCCGGGACTGGGACGGCGGGCGGGGCCCCTCACCTGCTCGCCTGTGTCTCAGATCTACAACATGCTGGTGGAGACGGGCGAGCTGGACAACACCTACCTCGTGTACACCGCCGACCACGGCTACCACATCGGCCAGTTCGGCCTGGTGAAGGGGAAGTCCATGCCGTACGAGTTTGACATCAGGGTCCCGTTCTACGTGCGAGGCCCCAACGTGGAGGCCGGCTCGCTGTAAGTGCCCCCACCCCTGCCCCCGCTGCTCCAAAGTCCCAGGGAGGCCTCGAGGCTCCGCGGACACCAGACAGACGGGAGGCCGGCATTCAGCCGTGCAGCCCGACCACGCCCCGGTGGCTCCCGTCCGGCAGGTGCGCCTCGGTGCCAAGTGAAACAACGGTCGTGTCGCTTAGGGTGGATTTTGACGCATTGTATACGCCTGTTAGGGTAGGAGGGGCCAGGAGCCGTTAGCACCTGTGAAAACAGAATGTTTGTGGCGGGCAATGTGCCAGGGAAGCAGGGAGCTGGCCCCTGTGCCGCCAGCGGTGGGAATGCCGCCGTGATTTCTGTCTGGCTGGGAGCCCCTGGGGCTGGTGGACGTCGGGAGGGATCCTGCGGCCGGGGTGAAGGGATGGGGGTGTCGTATGATCGGCTGAGCAGCTTAGGCCGCAGCGCAGAGGTAAACTGGCTCCCCTGCCATCCTTCCTCGGGGACCACGTGGCCCTCGGCCAGCTTTCTCCATGGGTTAGCCTTTGGGATGCCACGTCTGCCAGCCAGAAACGCCACGTCGGGGGCAGGAGAGGTGGGAGGCCGGGAATCTCAGCAGCAGCCTCCCCGGATCCACGGGCACCTCACGGACACCAACTGAGTGGCTCTTTGAGATGCAGATGAGTTGCCATTAAGTCACTTACTTGGTCCGACTTCCACCGGAGCCCGGACAGGACCCACAGCACCGACCGGGCTCGCTGCGGAATCCTCCTGGAAGGTGCGGCCTTGCTCGGCAGGGACTGAGACATCCCGCCGCCGTGGACGCCTGGGGGCCGTTTCCGGAGGCAGGCCAGCCTCATCCCTCTTCCTTTGCCGACCGCACCACATCCCTCCCCGTCCTTGGTCTCAGGGTCCCCACCTGTCATCGGAGCTATAAGTAGCCGTGTTTCTGTAGCGCTCATTCCTCGGGCCCAGGGCTAAGCACTTACACCCCTGTGTTCCTTTGAGCATAGCAGCAACCCTGTGAGGTAGAGGCTATTCTCATCCCTTTTATACCACGTGCAAGGGAAGGAGCTGGAACTGAAGCCAGGAGCCTCTGCTCCTGTCTGCCACTCCATGCTCCCTCAGAAACCCTGTGCCACCCTGTGAATAGGAAGAAAGTGACCTGCCAGGGCTCTGTAGGCACTGGCATTACGGGTTTGGTTGGCCTCCGAGTCTGTGATCCGGTTCACGGGACCCCAAACCACAACCCCACGTGGACAAAACAGAGAGTGGACCAATGTCAGGTTTGGGGCTGAAGACACACGGAGTATCTGTCAGCCAGGGCTCCTTTGGTTGCAAGCAGAAGTGACCATCCAACCGGACAAGGCTAAATAAGATAAAGGGATGCAGTGACTAAAGTAACCGGGAAGTCCAAGGCCAGCTCTGGCTTCAGGCACGGCTGGATCCAGCAGCCCCACAGTCCCCGCAGGCAGCTCTCGTTTTCCATCTGTCGGCCCTATTTTATGTGAATTGGCTTCATTCTCGGGTGCGTTCTGTGGTGGCACAGTCACCGTGACTGTCAGCCATCTGGCGACAAAACCCAACAGTGGTCTGAACAGAAGCCGGAGGATGGCAGTCACTGGCCTGTCACGTGCCCCACGTCCTCGCTCACGGGTTGTGCAAGTGCAGGCGGGGGATGTGAACTCACACAGCCTTCCCCCCAGGCTGTTCCCCAAGTGTCCTTGCTGGGGGCGGCTCCATGGCAGCTTGCTCCTGCAGTGAGAGATGAGGGAGACGCGCTAGCAGGACAGTCTCGTAGCGGGTAACGTGAGCAGGGAATGACACCGGCCGCCCTTGCTATATTCTGTTGCCTTGGCCACAAAGGTGTGAACACCAGGGGTGGGGGTCACCGGGCCACATAAGTCTGTCGCAGGGTTTTTCTGGAACTAAAGGGAGAGAGGGAAAGTGCTGTGCTGGTATCTGGAGAAAGAACATTCTGGCCAGAGCAAAGGCCCTGAGGCCAGACTGTGCCTGGCTGTCAGGGGCAGCACTGGGGCCGGTGTTGCCCTCAGAGGTTCAGAGAAGGGTTCAGGGGAAGGCCCTGGGTTTGGGGTAGCTCTTAAGGGTGGGTGCCTTTTGTTTGGATATTGGGAACAGAGAAGGCATTCCTGGCTGAAGAGACAGCCAGGTGTGGCCTGTGAATCCAGCCCCTGTGTGTGTCTGGGGCACAGAGGTAAGGGGGGCGGGGGGCAGGGTTCAGGTGAATTGGGCCACAGAGGGGATCACTAAGGGCTGAGATTCAGGGAGTGGCACGGTCCCAGCTTCCTACCTGCAGGGCCCCAGTCCCTGGCCACCCCTCCAGCCGCCCCTCTCCTCAGTGATGGTCTCCCTGCCTCCCCAAGGAACCCCCACATCGTCCTCAACATCGACCTGGCCCCCACCATCCTGGACATCGCAGGGCTGGACATCCCCTCGGATATGGATGGGAAATCCATCCTGAAGCTGCTGGACACGGAGAGGCCCATGAATCGGTGAGGAGGGGAAAGGGGCGCTGGTCTCCCCCAAACCCCTGCGTAAACTTGTGGCCAAACTGTGTGGGTCTGGTGGGGGGACCTCTCCACGAGTCAGGAGCTGGGGTTCCAGGGTTCCCCACCCCGACCACTTCCCCGCCTGGGAGAGAAGGATGCCCCCTCTGAGATTCCGGCTTCCCATCTGGAATATGGCCAGGGCGACCAGTTGCAGACCCTAAATTTGTGTTCAACTTGAAACAACAGAAATGAACACTCATGCAGCACTTCCTGTGGCCAGGCCGTGTGCTGAGTACTTTGCATGGGATTTCGTCATTTAGATCTTTATAACCCAGTGAGGTGGGCTTTATGCTGATGCCCTTTGACCAATTTGGAAATCGAATGCCAGAGAGGTTACGTGACTCGGAGGTCTCTGGGCGGGTCTGGCTCCGGCTCCAGCTTTCAGACTCCAGACTAGAGGCTGCACTCCCAGTCGCCATGCTCTGTGCCGTTGGTGCAGATGGCGGGACGGCAATGTTCCTAGGTGTCCGGAGGCGGGGAAGGGAACAGGGATGGGGAGCAAAACTTAGGCACCTGGGAAGGTGAGTTGAGCCTGGCGGGGACAGGAAAGCAGGGGGACATAGCCACTGCTGTGGCAGCAGCGACACCTGGTGGCCAAAACTGTAACGTCCACTGGGCTCATGGCCCCAGGGAGCCGCCTACTGCGAGCTGGATGAACACTGCCCGTCCACATTGACCGCCCTGCAGGGGACCCCCTCTGCTGAGCCTTCCCTCCTACCGGGAGGCTTATAAGCTGCATGGGTGTGGACTGGGCAGGTGGGAGGAGCAGGGTACCTGGGAGTCAGTGCAGGATGGAAGCTGCCGCAGCCTGAGCCCGTCTGGGAAATGGAAACGAGAGTGACCCAGCATCAAGTGCAGTTAAGTTCCCCAAATCCAGCTACAGAGGGTCCAGGAGGGAATCCTCCAAAACACAGTGTGAGTCCCCCCAAGTCGGGCAGCCTCGCCACCCGGTGCTGCCTAAGGGAGTTGCACACACGTGACTGAGTAACTTCCGCCCGGGAGGGTGGGGCATCAAAGCCTTTCCTGTCCCTGCTCACCCCGTCTTCCTCTGGGACCCCAGGATCTGTGCTGGGTGGGAACCAAGGCGGCTCTGGGCATCGATCCTGCTTCTGGGAGAAGGGGGCGGGGATATGTGAGGCCCCCACATTGATGAGAAGATGGAGGTGTGCTTTTCCCCCAGGTTTCACTTGAAAAAGAAGATGAGGGTCTGGCGGGACTCCTTCCTGGTAGAGAGAGGGTGAGTGCTGGGTCCTGAGGAACCACCCAGGGCATTGGAGTCAAGTAGCACCCAGGTCCCCCCACATCCCAGGCAGCTTCTGGCAGCCCCCCTGCACCCATGGTGTGAAAGTTCTCACTGTTGCGGGGGGGGGGGGGGACTGTTGTTATCATACCTTCCCATGGTGTCTGGCACTCGTGTCCACGGCCTCAGCCACGAAAGCGCATCTGCTGTTCCTGTGGTTGGGACAGCTTTTGCATCTGGAGGCCACATGTTTGGTGCTGCCTGCGCAGTGTCCGTTTATTGCCAGCGCATGCACTTGGGGAGGTTTCTTATAGAAACCCCCACTTCTTAAGCCCCTTAACGATCGGGAGAGTGGCCAGGCTGGACCAGGCTGCCGCCACACTCGTCGGCAGGCCACGCGCTCCTTCAGAGCCGGGAGGCCAGCCCTGGGTCCCGTTCTCTGCCCCACAGCAAGCTGCTCCACAAGAGGGACAGTGACAAGGCGGACGCCCAGGAGAACTTCCTGCCCAAGTACCAGCGCGTGAAAGACCTGTGCCAGCGGGCCGAGTACCAGACCGCGTGCGAGCAGCTGGGACAGGTGAGGAGGCGGGGCTCAGCCCTGGGGCGGGGACAGGTGCCCCTCCACCCTTCCTTCCCTCCCAATGGCTGCCCCTCTAAACGTGACCCAGGCCTGCTCCTCAGGCACTGTTCTAGGCACCGTGGCAACAACCTTGAATGCCATCCCCAGAAAGGGCGCCCTCCTGCAGCTGGCGTTCTGGGGAGAGCTCGGCCTTGGGTTTATGCCAAGAGCCCACAAGTGGTTCTGAGCTACGAGGAACAGCCAATGAGGCCAGGGAGCCTTTGCCCCCCTGGGATTGTTGTCAAATCCTGTGCCCCAGGTTAAAGGTCAGGCGAACCCAGGGCGGGGGAGGGGCAGGCATCTGCAATTCAGAACAGATCATTAGAGCACAGGGCTTAGCTGCACAGAGAAGAGACCAGAGGTGGGGTGCGGGCCCAGACCAGCTGGGGAATCCCCCGTCTATGGCCCCTGGGCCTGTAGCTCTAGGGCCTCCAGGATCCCTGTCCAGATGTCCACCCACTGGGAGTGCAGTCCTAATCCTGCTGGGCCAGCCGCCCCCTCAGTGCTGTGGCCTCGCGGAGCTCAGCTGCGCCTTCTAGGAACGCCGTTCCCTGCGTGTGCGTCCTGCGACGGGCTCACACTCAGCCACAGCCGTGCAGTGCCCCCTCGGTGCCATTTCTGTGCTTCTGCAGTCAACACGTGTCTGTCCTTGAGTAACTAGTTCCAGGGACGCAGCCCTTGGGAGCCCATGTCCCTACAAGGGCAGGGAGGGGAGTTCTCAGGGGGTGGGTGAGGGCAAGGGGGCAGAGTGGACGGCCGGCTCGGAGCCTGAGGCCTCGCTGTGACTTGCAGAAGTGGCAGTGTGTGGAGGACGCCACGGGGACGCTGAAGCTGCACAAGTGTAAGGGCCCAGCGCGGCCCGGTGGCAGAGCCCTGTCCAACCTGGTGCCCAAGTACTACGGGCAGGGCGGCGAGGCCTGCGCCTGCGACAGTGGCGGGGACGACCAGCTCAGCCTGGCCGGACGCCGGAAAAAGTTCTTCAAGAAGAGTGAGTGTGGGCAGTTCGGGACCGAGGGGAGGGATTGCGTAGCCCCATTCGCTCATTGAAATAATTCCACGGGCACTCACAAGAGCCCCTGAGGATCCTTCCGCCCCGTGGGGAAGGGCAGGAATAGAGAGAGAACGGGAGAGCTGAGTGCTGTGAAAATGGGATGTAGAGGAGGGAGGGGCGGCGGATGCCAGGGGCCCATCACATCATAGCGCAGGTTCTCAGACAGGAGCCAAGATCAGGTTTGTGTTTTCAAGGACGTCTGGGCTGGGAGGGGCGGCAGCGGCAGCAGGGGACCTGTCTGAGCCTGGCCACAGGGAGGAGGGGGTGGGCTCTGGAAGGGACTTGGAAGCTCATTAGGGCAGGCTGACGGGCCGGTCCTCGCTGCTCACGGAGTCTGTGTTTGCAAGTTTGCCGACCCCCTAAGCCTTATTTGTGGCCCCTACGTCACTACTTGAGATGCTGTCATGGTCATTTGCGGGCACGTGCAGACGCAACAACTCCGAGTCTCCCGGGTGCACGCTCCCAGGGGAGGCCGAACGAAGAGGTGCTGTCCGTCTCAGCTTCATACTCTACACAGGACCTCTTAACGTCTAGTTGGTGCTATGCTTTTCACGCCTGGGTATTTTCCCTGTGATCTCACTGTTTAACACGGCCCCCAGCAGTGCTGAGGTGCTGGCGTGTTCCTGAGTGCAGGGAGGCTGTGACATGCCTTTTGGAGAAAGTGCGTGGGGCAGACAAGCTTGTGCAGGCGTGAGTTGTAGCTCTGGTGGCCATGAGCTCAATGTTAACAAATCAACAGCACATCCTATATAAAAAGAGGCTAATATGCAAATAGACCTAACGTTGGTAGGTGCGCTCCCACAGGGGGAGCACCGCTCAGCTACAAGCCGGGCTGATGGCTGGCGAGCGCATCAGTAATGGCAGGAGCCTCTCCAGCCTCCGTGGCAGCGCTAAGGATGTCCGACTGTGGCTTGGGCCCACTCCCCGCAGTCAGATAGCCCCCGAGGGCTCCCAGACTGCTAAAGGGCGCAGGCCGGGCTGAGGGCCCCCACCCCCACCCCCAGTGCACGAATGTCGTGCACCAGGCCGCTAGTATTTTATTAAATAAGGTGTCATTAGCCCTGGCTGGTTTTTCTCAGTGGTTAGAGCATCGGCCCATGGACCGAAGGTTCACAGGTTCGATTCCCAGTCAAGGGCTTGTACCTCAGTTGCAGGTTCAGTCCCTGACCCCGGGTCGGGGTGCAAGTGGAAGGCAACCAATGGATGTCTGTCTGTCTCTCCCTTTCTCCTCTCTCTCTTCCACTCTCTAAAAAATCAATGGAAAAAATATCCTCAAGTGAGGATTAAAATAATAATGTTATGTGAGCAGAGGTTCCCAGGAATCCAGCCCCGCATTGCCCCTGGAAGCAGGGTTTACTGCCTGCTAGTTCTGTGTTCTCGGTGGCTTTACAGAACATAGTTACTGCAGATGACAATGGGCTGTTTTGGAGTGGGGAAAGGCACCTCACCCAGCAGGGGCTGGAAGATAGGCAGTTAGAGCCAGCGCGGGGGGGCAGACGTCCTCTGGACATGGCTGGAAGACTCAGCTGTCGCCCAAGCTGGTCACGGCCCCCCACCGAGCTCAGCTGCCAGGGGAAGAGTGACGTCTGCCTGTCGTCCACATGGGAGTGCGCCTGTGCTTTGAAAGTGCCCAGCCGCTCCATGCCTGCAGCGGGTGCTGAAGAATGTGCCGGTTCTGTTGTGTGTATCCTCCAGAGAGCCTTGTAAAGCAGGTTCCGTCGCAAGAACACAGCTCATGGCCCGTGGTGGCCGCCCCTTGGCTCGGGATTCACCCCAGCCATTAGATTCCAGAGCCTAAGGCAGGGGTCCTCAAACTGCAGCCCGCCGAAAACATTTATCCGGCCCGCCGGGTGTTTTTGCCACCGCTGCCTGTCCTGCTTAGCAGCCAACTTGTCTCAGGCCCGCAGTGCACATGTGTGGAATGTCTGAGGGACAGTGAACTGGCCCCCTGTTTAAAAAGTTTGAGGACCTCTGGCCTAAGGGTTCCCAGGACGCCTCGAAGGGAGGGCATCTCAGGGGCCCCGGAAACAGACGGGAGGGTGACACGGAGAGTGAGTGGCGTGGCTTCAGTCCAGGGAAAGGTTGACATGGGCTGGCCAACCTCTTCTGTGAAGGGCCAGAGAGTAAATATTTGAGGCTTTGCAGGCTAAACGGTCTCAGCCCCAAATACCCAATTCTGTCACTGTCCAAGCAAACGCCCTGGGACCAGATGAGTGGCTTATTTAAGCATCAGGCAGAAGGCCAGACAGTTGGAGGACCCCTGGGCTTGTGGCTGGAGGTGGAGGGTGGGAACATACAAGGCAGCTGGCTCTGGGCAAGCAAGACAAAGGCAGAGAGAACCCGGGGGTCTAGTGCATGGCCTCAGGCAGGTGACCTGTTCCCACAGGGAGATCCGCTCAGTGCGTGTGCACCAGGGGCCCGGCCCGCGGCTTCAGGGAGACTGAACTCAGGAGGGGAAAGCCAAGGAGAAAACTGCCCAGGCCCAGCAAAGGCCCAAGGCTTTCCTGAAGAGGCAATGCCTCTCCTGGACTTGGGCCCTAGATCCTTTGATTCACGGAGTTTGAAAAATGAAAGGTGCCAACATCTGTCCCCAGAGAGGGGGCAGCAAGACCAGATCCGGGAGCCTGGGGCCACTTGGGAGCAGGAATCCCCTCCTCCCTCTCCCCCTCCTCCCTCCCGCCGGCCTCTACCCAGGCCTCGGGCTTTGGGCGCCACCTGGTGGTCATATGGAGCCAAACAGAAACCTGAGCTGTGACTGGCTCCAGGCCCTTCTCTAAAAAACAATGGCCAGCCCTGCCTGGTTTGGCTCAGTGGATACAGCGTCAGCCTGTGGACTGAAGGGTCCCAGGTTCGATTCCAGTCAAGGGCATGTACCTTGGTTGCGGGCACATCCCCAGTAGGGAGTGTGCAGGAGGTAGCTAAATCGATGTTTCTATCTCTCTATCTTCCTCTCCCTTCCTCTCTGTAAGAAATCAACAAAATATATTTTTAAAAAAACAATGGCCATCTAGGGCAGCAGGGGTTTCGGACTTCGTGATGTGCAGTTTTAAAGCAGAAAGGAGTGGTGGGGGCCAGGGCCAAATTGAGAACATACTGCCACGTCTACAGGGGCAGCATGTCAGCTCCTGCCAGGAGCGGCCTGTGGACCAGGCAGGCAAGCCCATCCGGTTCTCTTCAGAAGCTGGGAATCTGCACTCCTCTGTGACCACCACCCCCTTTTTCTTAGTGTTAGCGATGTGATGCTACAGATCTGAGCTCTGCCTTTAGCCTGAATGGCCTCGGTGTTCAGCAGCTTAGAGCTTAGAAAAAGCACCCTCCAGTCCCAGCTCACGGCCCACCCGGTAGGAGCAGCATCTGGCTCTCAGCCGGGAAAACTGGGACTCAGGGAAGCTAAGTGCCCTCCCCACGCCGCTCCCTTTTCCATCCGGAAGACTGTGCAGCCTGGCTTTTGTTTTTCCAATTCAAATTCATGAGTTTTGTTTTGTGTGTTTCATTGCGCTATAACTGACAGACATTAGTTTCAGGCTTACAACATAATGATTTGATAGTTGTATATATTGCAAAATGTCCACCAAGTAAGTCCATTCACAAATACGCAACACAGTGTTATTAACTTTAGCCACCATAAGGTACATCCCCAAGACTTTATAGCTGGAAGTTTGTACCTGTTGACCAACCCCCTTCACCCCCCAACCTCTGACAACCACCAGTCTGTTCTCTGTTATCTATGAGCTTGAGTTTTTGGTTTTGTGGTGGCTTTAGAATTCACCTATAAGTAAGAGCATATGGTATATCTTTATCTGACTTACTGAGTATAATGCCCTCAAGGCCCATCATATTGTAAATGGCAAGATCTACTTTTTTACGTTCCCCACTGTACATATGTATCTACTGATAAACACCTAGGTTGCTTCCATACTTGGGCTTTTATAAATGATGTTGCAGTGAACATGGCGGTGCATATACCTTTTCAAGTTAGTGTTCTCATTTTCTTTGGATAAATATTGAGACGTGGAGTTGCTGGGTTAACTGGTAGTTCTATTTAATTTTTTGAGGAACCTCCATACTATTTTCCATAGTGGCTGCACCAGTTTACATTCCCACCAATCATGCATGAGGGCTCCCTTTTCTCCACATCCTCACCAACACTTATTTGACTGTTTAATAATAGCCATTCTAACAGGTATGAGGTGATGTTTCATTGTGGTTTTGATTTGCATTTCCCTGATGGGCAGATGCTGAGCACATTTTCATGTGTCTGTTTGGCCATCTGTATGCCTTCTTCAGAAAAATGTCTATTCAGGTCCTCTGCCTATTTTTAAATCAGGTTGTCCTTTTACTCTTGAGTTGATAAGTCGTGTGTGTGTGTGTGTGTGTGTTTTTTGTGTGTGTGTATGTGTGT